>NW_006287604.1:0-441 GCF_000327345.1 Myotis davidii
CAGAAATAAATGAAATAGAGACCAAAAAAATGCAAAAGATTAATAAAACCAATAGCTGGTTCTTTGTAAGGATTAGCAAGATTGATGAAACTCTAGCCAGGCTCACCAAGAAGCAAAGAGAGAGGACCCAAATAAATAAAACGAGAAATGAAAGAGGCAAAATAACAACAGACCCCACAGAAATACAAAAGATTGTAAAAAAAAAAAATCCTATGAACAACTCTACTCCAACAAACTAAACAACACAGAAGAAATGGACATATTCCTAGAAAAATACGACCTTCCAAAACTCAATCAAGAAGAATCAAAAAAATCTCAACAGGCCAATAACTAAGGAGGAAATTGAAGCAGTCATCAAGAAGCTTCCAGCAAACAAAAGAACATCGCCAGACAGCTTTACGGGGGAGATTTACCAAACATTCAAAGAAGAACAAAAACCTA
>NW_006287605.1:0-549 GCF_000327345.1 Myotis davidii
AGATAGATAATAGATAGATGTATGGATAGATAGATGATAGATAGATAGATAGATAGATAGATGATAGAAATAAGATAGATGGATGGATAGGTAGATGATAGAGATAGATGATAGAAAGAAAGATAGATAGATAGATAATAGATGTATGGATAGATGATAGATAGATGGATGATGGATGGATAGATGAATATATACATAATCGTTAGATAGACAAGTAGATACATGGATGATCGATAGATAGATAGATAGGTAGATAGATAGATGATAGATGGATATAGTTAAATGGATGATGAATGGATAGATGAATATATAAATAGGTAATCATAACAGATAGATAGATAATAGATATAGTTAGATGGATGATGGATGGATAGATGAATATATAAAGAGATGATAGATATAGATAGATGATAGATAGATAGATAGGTGAATAGATGATATAGATAGATAGGTGATAGATAGATAGATAGATAGATAGATAGATAGATAGATGATAGATAGATAGATGGACAATAGATATAGGTAGATGGGTGATGGAGGGATACATGT
>NW_006287606.1:0-217 GCF_000327345.1 Myotis davidii
GAGATGGGCCAGACACTCCCTGGAGCTGTCCTGCGATCCCTTCCCACCTGGCCCACCTCCCATGTCCCTTCCCAGCCCAATCATGCACCGGTGGGGTCCCTCGGCCTGGCTTATGCCCTCTTGCAATCTGGGACCCCTTGGGGGATGTCAGAGAGTCAGTTTCAGCCTAATCCAACAGGCAAGCCCAAGGGACCCCACTGGTGCACAAATTCATACA
>NW_006287607.1:0-758 GCF_000327345.1 Myotis davidii
TGGTGATGAGTGTTGGTGCAGGAGTCACTGGGCTCTGGGGCTGGCAGAGCTGATCCACCAGCCCCAAGAGGACCGGAGACCTTCCCAAAGCGGTTCCCAGGTGTGTCTGTGGTCACTGTGCATCACACCATGGGAGGTTGTGTACCAAGGAGGTGGAGAAAAAAAAAATACATACACAAAAAAACAACCCCACAATTTTTCAAATGAGACGACTTGAGTTTAAAGAAAAGGGTGGTAGATAAAATGCAGTGACACAGTGGCTTGGGGCCCAGGGGACCTTGGTCTCCACTGCTTTGACCTCAGGCTTTCCAAGAAGGAGGATTTTCTCAATCTGTGGCCATGGGCACAGAAAAGCTGCATTCCTGGGACAGGCCAGGTAGGTATGGTTTCTTAGTCTCAAACTGGGGCCCTCTGGCCCAGTCCTGCCCACAGTACCCAGTGGTTGGCCTTCTCAGGGAGCGGTTTTAAAGAGAGAATGCACTGCTGTCATGTAAGCATGGAACACTGTCATGTCAAAGTTATGATGCAGGTTTCTTGTGAAAAATCAGAAGACCAAGCAATCTGGACCTTAACATTCAACAACTGGCTGACGGTGTAAGATTCCTTTGGAAAGCTACTGCCTCTCTCTCTCCCTCTCTCTCTTCCCTGAAACCTCTCTCTCTCTCTGTCTCTCCTTTCTATATATATTTTTATCACTATCTCCTAAGCCCCCAGCCCTCATCGTTCACTTCTGTCAGATGCTTGGCCCCTGGAGGCTA
>NW_006287607.1:1523-2461 GCF_000327345.1 Myotis davidii
AGATGAATAGAAAGATGATTATATTAATGAGTGGATGGATGAGGGAGGGAGGGAAGAATGGTTGCATGGCTGGGAAGATGAATTGATCAATTCAGTGAGTGAATGAGTGAAAGGCCTATCACTCACAGACAAATTTTTGTTTTTCCACTAGAATGGCTGTTTTCCTTGTCCAGTCACAGGATGTCCCAAAATGGGGCACTATGCGGACCAATTTCAGGGGAACACCAGCGCTGTGGGACAAACGTTTTTCCTGAACACAGGAGAGAGTGGCAACTTTGCGCGTAAGTTTCCATTGTACCCATTTAAAAGCTGCAAATGATTTTAAAAGGTGTATCAACGTTGTTAGTTAGGACTCTTGGTAGCAATGGATAGAAACTCAACACCAGCCAGCTTAAATGATGATTGAAGGACGGTAGAATGGCATTTGTCTTGCCTCTCAATTTCACCGCTTTAACCAATAATCCTGACCAGTGGAGTAGGTCAACCGTGAATGGCCCAGGCTGCTCACATGTCCACCCAACCCTGTGGCAGGAAGGACAGATCCATTAACAGAAGAAGGCAAGATGGGGCAAAGGCACCCCGTGATTACCCACCATGCTAGTCCCCACGTTTACACACACCTGAGCATGCTGTGTTTTTTGTCCAGCTTCTCACTTAAAAAGAAGATAGTAAAAGCATCAGGATTTGTTTGTTATAATTAATATTACATGATGGCTAAAAAGAAGAGTATTTATTTTCCAAGGGAGTTTTACATTGAAAAACTTTTAGGCAGCACTTCACAGAACACTGTTTACACGCAGTATTTCGTGTTACATTCATGACACTTAGCATAAATGATAACAGTTAGGGGTATGTATATAGTCTTACAACATATTCCTTTAAGTCAGAATACACATTAGAAAAAGACTTGCATGTGTGCGGGAGAAGGTATTCAAGGA
>NW_006287608.1:0-774 GCF_000327345.1 Myotis davidii
AATTACAAATAGAGCAAATAGAAAATAAACGAAGGAGCATATATACTGAAAGAGGACTACTGGTCCTGATAAAAAATCAAATTTAAAAAATCTTACATACTTATTCCTGGACATTTTTTGTAAGCAGGTTGGGTATCATCCTCTGCAACTAAAAGTTGCTGATTACTGATAAGGGCACATGCCCAGATTGTGGGAACTGGTACTTGCGTGGGGTGCATTCAGGAGGCAATTGATCCATGTTTCTCCTCCATATCGATGTTTCTCTCCTTCCCTTTCTCTCTCTAAAAATAATCAACAAAAAACATAGGCATCATTATTGAATTTAGTTAAAAAGCAAGTAAGTTCTTACTATATGGTGCCTGCAAGAAATCCTATCTAATGAAAGAGAAACATGGTAATTGGCGTACGACCTCTACCCTTCCCATTGGCTAATCAGGGTGATATGCAAATTAACTGCCAGCCATGATGGCGGCCAGCAGCCAGGCGGCTTGAAACTAACATGAGGCTTGCTTGCTTCAGTGACGGAGGATTCCAACGTTCCCTGCCTGCCTTGCCGGCCTCTGAGCCTGCAGTTTGAACATTGTAACAAATATAGAAGCTATGGCGGTTAACCATTAGGCAAGGTTCAGTCAGAGAAGCAGGAAGGTATGTATTGGTTTATGAACAAAAGGTACTTGGTACCAGGGATGGAAGTCATCATTGGCTCAACAGCATGGACTTTCACTCACTTAGGTGGATTTGAATATAACACTGAAATTTATCTATGGAAACATT
>NW_006287608.1:1018-2259 GCF_000327345.1 Myotis davidii
AGAGAGCACAGTCTGGGCTGAGGGAATTCCCGAGTGCACAAACTTTTGTGAACTGGGCCTCTAGTTATAATATAATGTATCATGATGGTGGATTATGGATGTTAAAGTTTATACTTCAAATTTCAAAGCAGTAAACAATATAAATAAACAAAGAATTAGCTAATAAGTTGACAAAAATAAGAAATGCAAACAAAAATTTTGATTGAAAAGAAGGTAGGTAATTAGGGAAAAGGAAATAAATTACAAATAGAGCAAGTAGAAAATAAACGAATGAGCATATATACTGAAAGTGGACTACTGATCCTGATAAAAAATCAAATTTAAAAAATCCTACATACTTATTCCTGGAAATTTTTTGTAAGCAGGTTGGGTATCATCCTCTGCAACTAAAAGTTGCTGATTCCTGATAAGGCCACATGCCCAGATTGTGAGAACTGGTACCTGCATGGGGTGCATTCAGGAGGCAATCGATCCATGTTTCTTCCCCATGTCTATGTTTCTCTGCTTCCCTTTCTCTCTCTCTAAAAATAATCAACAAAAAAACATAGAGATCATTACTGAATTTAGTTAAAAAAACAAGCAAGTTCTTACTATATGTTGCCTGCAAGAAATTAAACATATAAAAACATTAATATAAAAATGCAAGTAACTAGTAAAGACCAATCAGTAAAAACACAAGTAATAGTATAGGTAATGGAAATACATTGTGTCCTTGTACTCCTACTCATAATGAAGCCAAAGCGCTGAGTTCCTGTTCAATTTCTTCACCTTGAAAAAAGGGGAAAAAAATGGCGGAGGTTTAGATGAACATGTTGGTGCCTTGTCCTGGAGCAGATAAGGGAGAGCAGCTGAAACAGGTAACATACAGCTGGAATAAGCAGAGGAGATTCAGCTGAGAGACAGTCTGTAGCCAGGAAAGACAGAGAACTCCTAGAAAAAGGGAATGGTTAGAGACTGAGGCTGAAACATCTCCAGGTGTGCAAGCTCAGCCATGGAGACAGCAACATCTTGAGTGGCTGTTACCAGCATCCAGAGATCAGCTACTAACCTGGAAGCAATGGCTCTCAAGCAGCGAGACTACGTGAACTCAGAGGAGCCCTGCTTCTCCCCACAGAAAGGTTAGACTTCCTCCAAAGGTGTGGTTTGCAATTTAGGTTGGAGAGAACCTAAATTCTCATTGGGGGAACTCTGTGTACCGCAAAGTCCGTGGCTGTTGCGGCCAGCGTGACCCACGAGTGTGG
>NW_006287609.1:0-645 GCF_000327345.1 Myotis davidii
AAAAATATTTCTTTTTGGGAAGAGAGTAGATCTCAGGGCCCTTGAGATGTTGCAAAGCTGTCTCTCAGTTAAATTCTTGAAATATTACATACAGAAAAGCTGTCCAATATACCCAATTTAAATATTATTAAAACTTAAACCATTTGTAACATTAAAGACTTGGACTTGACCACAGAATTAATCCTTTTCTAGTCTGGCTAATAAAATATTATATCTTAAAGTTCCACTGCTGAATAATCTGATGTAGCTTATGAAGCACCCAGGTACCACATTCTGCTAGGCTCAGAGCCAGAAACCTCATGTTTCTCTACTTAAGAGTACAACGACATCTTTTGTTTTGTTTTCTTCTTTTTGTTTTTACTACTGCTCTTATCTTTCCCCCTCTTCCCTTCCCTTTCCGTATTAAACATTTACTCTGTCCTTAGCAAGGGAGATATGGGCCTGTTAGTTACACACAAGCAATAAACTAGCTAGTGGCTCTTTGTTTAAACTTCCCTGAGATATTTTTAAATTAAATCTTTATTGTTCAGATTATTACATTTGTTCCTCTTTTTCCCCCCCCATAACTCCCCTCTTCCCAGTTCCCACCCCACCCTCCGCCCTCACTCCCCACCCACTGTCCTCATCCATAGGTGCACGATTTTT
>NW_006287609.1:2263-3739 GCF_000327345.1 Myotis davidii
TTGTTCGAGGCAGCAAACTCCGGCGTTAACCTATGCCGCCATCTTGGTTTCTCCTCAGCATCATGTTTTAAAAAGCCCTGTCTGGACTCTAAATACTTGAACCAATAAGAGTGCCATAGAGGAAGCCTGACATCTTGCTCAGCAGCCCTGAAAATGGCTGGCGCTGGAGCATCAGGCCCGTACCCCGCCATCGCTGGCGGTTGGTCAGTGTGGAAGAGGAGGAACGAGGGCACCTCTGCGTCCCTGTGGAACCCCCGCACTCTCTAGGCCACGATGAGGAGGAGGGCTGCTGAAATGAGACTTGAAGCCTAGGGCAGTGGTCGGCAAACTGCGGCGCCCCGCCCCACACCACCACCTTGCCCCCCTGCACAGTTTGCCTACCACTGGCCTAGGGCATGGGCCCGGGTGGAGTCTCTGCAGGTGAGGGATTCACCTAACTCAGCAGATACTGCAGGCAGATCTGACGGCAGCTGGATGGCTTGGCTTCCCTGCCCTACGAGGCAAATTAAGACTCAATCATGAAATTCCGGCAAAGGTGGTCAGTAACCATTCCTGTTGTATTTAAGCAAACAATCAGGCGAAATTAAATGCAATAAATAAATTAGTCTTATTTTGGCTCTTTTAATAAACATAAAGGTGAATTTAAGGAGATAAATTCCATTTCAATACAAGTTATTAGAACTGAAGTTTTCTTTCCCTTCCACCAGACCATTGGTTGTAACTCTTGCAGTTCTAATTGCTCAATAATACTAAATTTTATAATACAGTCTGTCACCGCCCAGCCACAAGCCCACCTCCTTCTGTGCCCAGGCCTCATCGTCCCTCTGACAGACAGGAGGATCTCTTGGCTCTGAAAGAAAACTCCATCCCTCTTCAGCATGGAGTAGCCAGAGGAGCCCACTGATGTCCATTTTCCCTGAAAGGATTCAGAGCCAGGACCCTTGAGGGGATGTGTTAGGTAGTTTGACAGACATGAGCAGAGCGAGGATGATGGTCCGACTGGAGAAGAAATAGATGGGACCCTGAGACGTGCTTCTCACCACTCCAACTGCTCTGAAGCCGAAAATGAATAAACCTGTGCACATTCCCTGTCCCTTCCTCTAAGAAAGCCAACAGCCTTAGAACAGCTAATAGAGATAGAATCAGTAAGCCCTGAAGCCCCAGATGTTACTCCAGACCAGGTCTCTGGACTGCCAGCACAATCCTTAGGTAATAATGATGGGGAAAAAACTTGAGCTGCTGTACACTCTACTCCCTAGCTTTGAGACTTATATTACATCCCTAATATCGAAAATCAGCTTGAGGATCAAGTAGGGATGGGAGAATGATGGGGAAAATGAGACATTTGCGGTTTGGGGGCAGGGGACAGGACTAGCAATCTGAATCTGTGCCAGTAACCTAATGCACATTCTTCTTAGCGTATCCAGCCGTGGGCATACTACACTCGCGGGCCGGATCCAGCCCGTTTGAAATGAA
>NW_006287609.1:3851-6206 GCF_000327345.1 Myotis davidii
CAGAGTGGCCCTGAAGTCAAAAAGTTTGCCCACGCCTGCCTAGTCACTGGCCCTTCTTTAATTATCTGGTCCTGCAAGACCTGTTTGCCTAAGTACTACCCCCATTTTAGAGAGGCCATGAACCACGAACAATACACAACCCCAGACGGAGTTATCAGTGCTGGCGCCAGGCCAGGCCTTGAGATGTGGTCTTACTGCCCTCAGCCCAGCACATGAGGCTTTCTGCAGAGCCCGCCAAAGGTCCGGAAGTCCCATCCCATATTTGGGAGACAAAGAAACCTAAGGGTATAAAGGAGAAGCTTCCTCCATATTGACTTGCTCAGGATTTGGAGAGAAACAGCCTCCCCTGAGTCCTGTACCGCTACATGTGAAACACCTGAAAATAAATGTTTTTTTCTTGGTGCCCCTGCGGGTCACCTGGTAAATTCTGTAACAATTTCACCCAGGACCAGGCACTGGACCACACCCCTCGCTCTGCCTGCAGGTAGTCTGAGGAGTCTCAGTGGAGTGATCCATGTTTCTCTATCTCCCTCCCTCTCTAAAAAAGAAAATCAATAATAAAGAAAAAATGTTTAGACTAGGCAAATTGAATGAGGTAGAATAGCAGCAGTTGGGAGAGGAGAGATACTGATCAGTGGACACAAAGTTTCTGTTTGGAGTGATGCAATGATTTGGAACTAGATGGTGGTGACGGTTGCACAATAGTGTGACTGCAGTTAATATCACTGAATTTAACTCATAAATCATTAAACTATAGTATTTTATGCGATTTATATTTAACCCCAATTTTTAAAAATAGTTCCAAGGACGAACTCCTGAGCTAGGACGTGGGTGCCTTCCTTTGTTGGAAGAGGGAGGAGTTTGGCTGGGCCTGTGGTTTCTGCTGCCCACCAGGAGGAATTTGTAGATTTCAAGTTCAGAACGGAACCCACCTGCACTAAGTGGGGGAGTATGGACAGATCACAGCTGCCACTGGGAAGGCGAGATGGGGAGCACTCTGTTGGGTGGACTTTATATTCTGTTCTCCAAGGGCCCGGCCTTCGTTTACCGGATTGGAACCCTCCGGGAACCCTGTGTTGGAAGGCTTCTGAGGCGGTTTTGTGTCCTGGGATGGATTTGTGATGCAGCTTATTTAAGGTGACAGCTGGGCCCTGGGAACCAGGATCTGCAGCTCTTCACTGGCTTCATTTTCATGGGGAAAGTGAGACATTTTGGGCAAGCTAGCACTCTGAATCTGTGCCAGTAACCTAACGCACCTTCTTGTTAGCATATACTTTAGTCACTGCCACTATTTTAATTATCTGGTCCTGTAAGCCATGTTTACCTAAGTACTACCCACATTTAGAGAGGCCATAAAACATGAATAATACGCAATGCCCACACAGTTTTATCATGGCTGGTGCAAGGCCAGACCTTGAGATGTGGTCTTACCGCCCCCCTCCCCCACCCACCCAGTACGTGACACTTTTTGCAAAGTCCACAAATGGTGCTGAAGTCCTATCCCATATTTGGGAGACAAAGAAACCAAAAGGGTATAAAGGGAAAGCTTCTTCAATATTTACTTGCTCAGGATGTGGAGAGAAACTGCCTCCTCTGAGTCCTGTACCAGTACATGTGAAACAGCTGAAAAGAAATATTTTTTTACTGGTACTCCTGCATATTTTCCTGTCGCCGGGTAAATTCTGTAACATAAATATGGTCCCCTGACCGGGAAGACACAGCTGAATTTGCCCCCTTGAGGCATCGCCTCGCGAGAGCTGGCGGGTGGGCCTACTCAACCAAGCCCATGATGATGCGAAAGCCCGCATCAGTGGTTTACTGGGTCTCAGTCGTCATCGGGCCCTGGTGACCAGGGCCGCTGCTGACACTCCAGCCGACTCCAAGGAGGACAGGAAAGCCCTTTTCAGGACCAGACGTCTGATGGGTGAGTTTTCCCTCAGGGACCAGTCCATAGTCAGGCCTGCCTTTAGGCACAGAAGAAATAGCTGATCACTACTTAGGCAAAATATTTACCTCAGGGACTTTCTGTAGGTGAAAGTCACAACTGGAACTGACTGGTGTGAATGTGAGTGTGAAAGCCTGCGTGAAGCAAAGCTACCTTGTGTTGTCCTGTGTCTCTGTTAACTGGGAGGGGATTGTGCTGTCTGGCTGCAAACATGGGAGGTTATTCCTGTAAACATGCTTCCTTAGAATGTGTGCTAAAGAAAATTAAGAAGGGCTCAGACCACTGCCTGCAATGCAGATGTCTCTCCACAAAATCAAGGGCCCCCAGTTTATGGATGAGGATGGGAAACATACGAGTGTTTGTTAATGTTTTATGTTTCTTTGTTGTTTAATTTGTTTAAAGATGGGGCA
>NW_006287609.1:9238-9779 GCF_000327345.1 Myotis davidii
TGACCCTCTTATTTTTTTCAAGGCTTCAGAGTCCAGACAGGGCTCTTTAAAACATGATATTCCAGTCAAAGTTTTCGGTCAATAAAAGTACTATTGGAAACCAGTCTTACTGAATTTATGCAAAGAAACGCATTGCCGTGATTCATTTATTAAGAATTGCCAAATTTCGGAGGGATCGACAGGGAGAAAAATATACTGACCTGCTTTAAGATCTTCTGATATTCCTTGCCAGACCTTTTCATGGACTTCCCAGAGTAATATGTTTCCAAATATATTATAACAAAATAGTAACTGTCTTTAAATGACAAGAAGAAATTTAAAATGTGTAACCCCTTCTAGGACAGCTAATATATGGCCATAACAATGGCGCTCAGTGTGGGAAACTGGACATTCACCAGTTACTCCCAAAGACTACTAAAGCCTGTAGACCAAAATAGGTCTATGGTAATTGCTGGCATCTGCAATCAAATCTGTAAGGGAATCAAAGCTCAATATAACATATTAACAAAATGAAGTACAATGCTGGCACTGTGGCCACCTG
>NW_006287610.1:0-384 GCF_000327345.1 Myotis davidii
GACACAGAAGGGAACTGTGCCATAAGGAATGGAATCTGCCACCTCCCCATGAACAGGCCCCCCAAGGCCTCTTGGGAGGAGGGCAACCCAATGAACCACCTCAGGTTTCTGACCCACAGCACCTGGGATCCCACACTTTGTCCTGTGAACCACTGCGTTTAAGGTCATAGGTCAGGGCACCAATAGAAATCCTTTGTGTCCCCATGGCTCCCTAGTCATATAAGCTAAGTCTGTTTTCTTCATGGCTCTTCCTATCTTCTGAAATACAGTGTTGCCTTGGTTCTTGTTCACCTGTCTGTCTCTCAGGCCCTTTCAGCACCTGAAAGGTGACCTGTGAAGGCACCAAGCCCGAGACCCAGGTAGACAGCACACGCTTACTGAATG
>NW_006287611.1:0-643 GCF_000327345.1 Myotis davidii
CATGCTGTTGCAAAAGGTAAGACTTCCTTCTTTCTCACAGCATAGTAGGAGTCCATTGTGTGAATGTACCACAGCTTTTTTATCTAGTCATCTACTGGCGGGCACTTGGGCTGCTTTAAAATCTTGGCAATCCTATCTAATAAAAGGCTAATATGCAAATCGCACGGCCAAAAAATGAACAACCAAACAACCGGTCACTATGACGTGCGCTGACCACCAGGGGGCATGTGCAGAACATGATGGGCATTGGCCATGGCAGGATGGTGGAGCAGGTGAGTGGGGGCACCAGATCAAGGTGGGGCGCCAGTTGCTGTCATTGGGGCAAGTCTCTGGTGGTTACTGAAAGTTCTTTGCTCCTGCACACCATGGTTCCGCCCAGTGCTTGCACACACTGCCGGAGCCAGAGCCACCAATCGCACCTGCTGCCGGTACCTGATGCCAGTCCTGATCACTCTATTTTAATCCTATTTGAGTTCATCAACAGGTGCAAGTGGGGCTGGCACCGTCAGCATGTGGGAGTGGCTGCGGGAGTGGGGCTGCCAGCAGACAGGGGACCGGGGCCATGGAGGGAGGGGACAGGCAGGAGTGCGGAGGATGGGCCAAGACCGGTCCCTGTGCCTACCGCAGCCTCTTGGCCCACAGT
>NW_006287612.1:0-7664 GCF_000327345.1 Myotis davidii
AACTAAGGCTCCAAAAGGAAATGATTTGCTCAAACTCACAGAACAAGTAAATGGTGAGTGGCGTATTTGAACCCAAGTAGTCTGGGTGCAAAACCAAAGATCTTAATCATTGTCCTAAATTGTATCACTAGGCTGGATTCCTTCTGAGACCAGAGATAAGCTATAAAGAAACCTGAACTCAAAGAATTTACTGGGAGGAATTGACCAGAGGAATCAAGGGCTCCAAGGGTCATCAGTTTGCCTGGCCCACCATGGTATATTTTGCTACCCTGCTCAGTCTCCCCAACATAGAATTCCTGCCATCTCAGAAACTTCCCACCCAAGTTTGGTAAAATTCAACCTTTTCCCTAAACACGGAAACAATGGTGCGTTGGCACATTATCCTCATCCTGACCAATTGGAAAACTGCTCCACCTCATTCTCCCAGCCCCTGATATTTAAGTTTCCTTCTATCACTACCAATTGTGTGATTCTTTTTCCCTCAATCAAAACCTTAACTGGTTGGTGTTATTTACAGGTGGTGTGACCAAAAATGTTATATGTCAGTTGCCTAAATCTTCAATAGTTACATCTTATTTGTAGTTGTAGATTTCCACTGTTTTCTATTGATCATGAAAGTTCCAAGAGACACCCAGAGACCCACCTAAGTGCCAGATATATTACTTTATATCCCACTATTTACCAATAAACCAGTTTCACCTTCCCAATCAGTATCACCATGCCTAATAGTGTTTCTTTGATCATTGGTACAGTAGGATGAGAAGTTCAAAATGTCATGGTACAATCTGAAGGAAAATCTTTCCATTGAATCAACACAGTGAGCCCTGTTGAAAGCTTTCCCCCTTTGAGAAGTAAGACCTTCAAAACTGCTGAGCTTAAAGTTGCAGGATGGAAAACACAAATTTGCAAGTGAGTTATTAATTAAAGGTGCTATGCTCAATTCCACCACTGCTTCCAAGGGGAGGAGCACATTGACACACTCTCGCTGATGTAAAATGAGTTCCTTGATTGAAAGCAATAGTTTAAGTATAGTATAATTGTCAGTAATGCCTTCTGTAAGGCATTGGATGTCAAGGAATGTCAATGCTGGCAAATGTGTTATGGGCAAGGAAGATAAAACCATAATGCCTAATATGTATCTTTTTAGTAAGGAAAAGTAGCTACCCTCTCCATCATTAAAAGGGTTCAAGGTGGTAATCAATCTTCCACTAAATTACTGGCTGGTGCCCCCCGAAGAATGATACTCTATTGGAGACTCATCATTGGTCTTTGCTGATGGCAAGTTAGGCTTTCAGCATTGTAAGTAGTGGGGTTAGCCTAACTGAGGTTAAATCTATGTTATATTCAGTTGATGCATAACCTTACTCCTAACACTGTTTTGTATATGGGTCTATTGAGGAAGCATTTAGGTGGCTGGGGGCAGAAGCTGAGTAAAATCCACTGTATGGATCACCTGTGCATCTGATCACTAACTCTGCATTGATTGTGCTCTATTTAGTATTCATATCAGAAAAATAATCTTTGTATTCTGTAGCCATCTGAGAGGTCTATCCAAATACCTCTTCCCTCAATCTTCTTTTCATCCATCTTGTAATCCTTTTATTTCAAAGTCCCTGAGAATTTGGCCAAATGATTCACATCTTCCCATGAGTTAGGGTAGATACGTATTTCTGGTCAGTCAACATACACAATCAAATGTACTGCTCAAATTTCTTACTTCCTTTTTGGTTGTTTGGTTGTTAATCCTCACCCCAGTATATTTTTTCATTGATTTTTCAGAGAGAGTGGAAAGGAAGGAGAAGGGAGAGAAGGGGAGAGAGAGAGAAACATCAATGTGAGAGACACATCAATTAGTTTCCTCCCACATGTGCCCTGACCAGAGTGGGGAGCAAACCCAAAACCCACGTATGTGCCCTTGACCCAAATAAAACCCTTAAATCTTTGGTGCATTGGCTGACACTCCCAGGGGTGGGCAAACTTTTTGACTCGAGGGCCACAATGGGTTCTTAAATTGGATCGGAGGGCCAGAACAAAAGCATGGTTGGAGTGTTTGTGTGAACTAATATAAATTCAAAGTAAACATCATTACATAAAAGGGCATGGTCTTTTTTTCAATAGTTTTATTCATTTCAAACGGGCCGGATCCAGCCCGTGGGCCATAGTTTGCCCACAGCTGCTCTAACCACTGAGCAACACCGGCCAGGGCTCAAATTTCTCACTTCTTAACTCTCCTAACTTAATTTATAGTTGGTACCAGCATATCATTTAGAAAGAAGTAAAACAGGCCCAAGGTTCTTCCTCTCCGATCAACTGATCATAAGAAATGCTTCCATAAAGTCAAAGTCTTAGATGGAGGGGATGATGCATCAGGAGTTGGTGGTAACCAAATCTGAGTCTACTGCTCAAACAACTAACTTGATCAAATATCCATATGCCATTTCCACTGCAGACATCCAGCTCCATGGCTTGGTACATATGGTGATACTCAGTTCATGATAGACAGCATAGATTACATGGTCTCTACTAGGGGACAGCAGCAAACTCCTACTGTTTCTCCAGGGAATAATTATCTGCAGACAAGGGCTGGCTTTGCTTCAAAGCCCTAGAGGTCTAGGTCTTACATCTCCTACCAGGGGTTCGATATAGCATTCCTCTGTCTATCATTGGATCTGCTATGGCCCAAATGGTAGATCAGGTCGCACTGCAGCCTGGACATAGAGTCTTCTCTTGATCTAGTAACTACTCAGAATGGCAGCTTTCCAGGTTACTCAGTAAATGGGCTAGAGTACTATACTCATGTTGTATATGTCACCTACAAAATCTAAAGGAAAAGCATCAAACATGCTTCTTTTTTCATTTTTGTGGTCCATTGTGCAGCAACCTCTCTTTCACCTTAGAGCGATATCTCAATGTACTCTCAACCATTGGACCCAGAAACTTCAGTGAGGATTTAGTGTCTACCTTTGTAGTATCCACTGGCTACATGCATTTTAATAAGACACTTAGAAAACTTACTGCTTCCCTCCTATCAGGGGCAGTCAACATAAGTAAGTATAGAAGACCAATGTAATGTTTTCTAAAAAGTCAAGATGATCAAGATCTCTGTGGACCACATTATATAAAAGTTTAAAAGTTGGCATAGCTCTGAAAATTGGTGAGGAGAAAAAAAATATTTGCCAAGTCCACAGTACTTTCATCGCAGTTTTCAGAAGCTGTGTTGATTTGCTTTACTAAAATACCACATCTGAAGCATATGTAGAATTGAAGTCACTGCCTTATTAAGTTAATAATAAACCAGTTATTTTTCCAAGAACTATCCTCTTCTGTACAGGCCAAATGGAGATATTTTGTTTCACATTTTTTTCTTTATTGATTAAGGTATTACATATGTGTTCTAATCCCCCTATTGCCTCCCCACCCCACCCCCACTCATGCCCTCACCCCCCTTTGTCCATTGGTTAGGCTCATATGCATGCATACAAATACTTTGGTTGAGATCTTACCCTCTCCTTTCCCCCCAACCTCCCCTGTTTTCCCTCTGAGGTTTAACGGTCTGATCAATGATTCCCTGTCTCTGGATCTGTTTTTGTTCATCAGTTTATATTGTTCATTATATTCCACAAATGAGTGAGATCATGTGATATTTATTTATGTTTCACCAACTGATTTATTATGCTTAGCATAATGCTCTCCAGGTCCATCTATGCTGTTGCAAATGGTAGGAGTTCCTTCCTTTTTACAGCAGCATAGTATCCCATTGTGTAGATGTACCACAGGTTTTTTCTTAATATATTTTATTGATTTTTTACAGAGAGGAAGGGAGAGTGTTAGAGAGTTAGAAACATCGATGAGAGGGAAACATCAATCAGCTGCCTCCTGCACACCCCCTACTGGGGATGTGCCTGCAACCGAGGTTCATGCCCTCGACTGGAATCAAACCCGGGACCCTTCAATCCCAAAGCCAATGCACTATCCACTGAGCCAAACCCGTCATGGTGTACCACAGTTTTTTAATCCACTCATCTGCTGATGGGCACTTAGGCTGTTCCCAAATCTTAGCTATTGTAAATTGTGCTGCTATAAACATAGGGGTACATATATTCTTTCTGATTGGTGTTTCTAGTTTCTTGGGATATATTCCTGAGAAAGAAGAACAAAGTAGGAGGAATCACAGTAGCAGATATCAAGCTATATTACAAAGCCACTGTTCCCAAAACTGCCTGGTACTAGCGGGAGAACAGACATATAGATCAATGGAACAGAACCCAGAACCCAGAAATCAACTCAAGCCATTATACTCAATTAATATTTGACAAAGGAGACAAGAGCATACAACGGAATCAAGACAGTCTCTTGGATAAATGGTTTGGGGAAAATTGGACAGATACATGCAAAAAATGAAACTAGACCACTAACTTACACCATACATGAAAATAAACTCAAATTGGATAAAAGACTTAAACATAAGACCATAAAAATCTTAGAGGAATACACAGGCAGCAAAATCTCAGACATATGCTGAAGCAATATCTACACCGATACAGCTCCTAGGGCAATGGAAACTAAATAGAAAATAAACAAATGGGACTACAACAAGATGCTTCACATTTCTGATGTTGCATAGTATGTTGTGTTATGCTGACAGAAGCCTTATACATCTGGTGTTTACTGAATCTCTTGATCACATCAATTTCCTTGTGCTTGATTTAATTTTGTGTTGTTTTGTACAGTAACATGCTGTGCATGGTTGTAGCCTAGGAATAGTAGGATGTACCATAGAGCCTAGTTGTGTAGTAGGCTAGACCAGAAATATTCAACCTTTTTTATTTCATGGCACACATAAACTAATCACTAAAATTCTCTGGTACACCAAAAAACATGTTATATTCATTGCTAATCTAACAAAAATAGATATAATTTTGAGTCATTCACACTGGATAGCTATTGCTGTGTTGGCTGTTGTTATTTTTTTATTTGACAATATAAGGGAAAAGAGGTCAGTACCCCTAACTAAATAGGCAGGGACTGCATGTTTTAAAAATTCTTGTGGCACACTGGTTGAAAATCACTGGTCTAGACCATCTAGGTTTGTGTAAGTGCCCTCTATGATATTTGAACAACAAGATTGTCTAATCATACATTTATCAGAATGTGTCCCCATCATTAAGTGGTGTATGACTGGATTACTATTATTATTCTCCTTTTGCAGGAGAGGACATTCAGTCCCAGAGTCATTGAGTGACATACTCACAAATTACACAACTGAAAAGCAGCGGTGCCCAGACTTGGAACGGATCTATTGGACTCTTTCCTGCTTAGTCTACAAACAGGCACACATACAAAAATGTCAAGGGTGAAGTAATTAGCCCGCCAGAGCCCTGTGTGTTTCATAAAACACCACAGTTATTGAGTTTCAAACATTTATCAGATTTGTGTTGACAACTTGGGTTCCAGTTCTGGTTGCTTCCTACAGGCCAGGGGTAGAAGTGGGAGTGTATCAGGAAACCCCAAAACCCAAAACCACATGCTTTGTTTCATAACAAACACATTAATGTCAAGTGCCCATTCAGACTGTAACCATCCACGTGCACCATCTTTTGGGAGGAGACTGACAACCTTTGACACACTTCCATGTATGGCTTAAAGATACACAAAATTTTGGAACCACAGTCCCCGAACCAAAGACTTGAAATACTACAGTCATTATACATGGAATTTTAAAATGTCTTAAAATAAAATGTCTTTTAAAAAGGTTCTACTTTGGCTGGTGTGCTCAGTTGGTTGAGCGTCATTCCCTTGCACCAAAATGTCACCAATTCAATTCCCATAGAGGGCACATACCCAGGTTTCTGGTTCGATCCCCAGCATGCAGGAGGCAATCAATCAATGTTTCTCTCTCACATCAATGTTTTTCTCTCTCCCTCTCTAAAATCAATAAAAAACAATCCTCACTCTCATCCACTGCTGGGGGACTATGAATTGGTACAACCTCTGAGTGTGGTTTGACAATATCAGCCAAAAGGATAAGAGAATGTATCATTTGACTCAGAAATTTCACAGCTAATAATTTAGCCTACACATGTACTCAACCGTGTGCAAAATGACCTATGTGCAAGCTTTTTGCTGAAGCTTTGTTTAATAGTGAAAAATTGGAAATAACCCAAATGTTCATCATTAGATGACTGACTAATAAAATGTGGTACATCCATGCAATGGAATTCTGTGCAGTCAGGATCCCAGCAGGAAGGGTAAGTCACACACAAATAGGGTAATTGAGAAGCTAATGAAAGGACCACTTACAAAGTTGAGGACCAGAAATCCAATGAAGTGTGGGAAACACCTGTAAACTAGCCACAATAAGGCTCCCCTGGATCCCTGTCCCTGAAGGAGGGAGCAATTCCTGGAATGGTGACACCTGTACATACAACAGGAGTCATGGCCAAAGCAAGTTACATGACCAAGCAAACCAGTGAGGGAAAGGGAAGTGTAATCTTGTCCGAAGAGAAGGACCGTGGAGGGAAGGAAATATTTTAAAAGTACAGTCATTCCTCTGTATCCACAAGTTCTGTATCCATGGATTCAACCAACTACGATAGGTTGTGGAACCCAGGGATACAGAGGGCCAACTAAAGGACTTGAGCTCCCTCAGATTTCAGTAACTGCAGGGGGTCTGGAACCAATTCCTCCTGGAGACCAAGGAATGCCTGATATATTCTCCTACAGACAAGATAAGCCTCAGGCTTCCAACAACTCTCCTACCCCCACATGAATAAAGTCTGTTAGACAGTAAAATCAAAGAGAGACAAGAGCAAAGAGATTGAGAAAATCAAAATCCTAAAGATATTATTTAAAGCCTGAATCCAGCATAGCTGCCTCTTGACCTGCCCCAAAGCTCCTAAAAATATATTCTCATTCTCACTTAAACTCTCTTAGTTTGAGTTAGATTTCCACCCCTTGTAAGAAAAGTCTTTTTTTAAATATGTTTTTATTGATTTTTAGAGAGAAAGAGATAGAAACATTGATGAGAGAGAAACATTATGGATTGGATGCCTCCTGCACGCCCCCTCCTGGGAACTGAGCCTTCAACCAAGGCCTGTGCCCTGACTGGGAATGGAACTGCAGTCTCTTGGTTCCTGGATTGACACTCAACCCACTAAGCAATACCAGCTGGGATGCAACAAAAGCCTTAATCCTGGATCTTTGTCGGGAAAGCCTTTGTCAAGCTCTGTTACACTCTCCCACCAGTCTTGGGTGCTTAGCAGCCACCATCCAAGGCTTCCCTGTGCCTTGGGCCAGCTCTGGGTGACTTGGGGGCTGAAGGGACTGGGCGCCGCCATATTGTAGCTGTGGGCACCGCCATCTTTGAGGTCAGGGCAGTCAATTAGCATATTCCCTCCTTATTGGCTGTGGGTGCCACCAACTTTTGCGTCAGCGTAAGGGTAAATTAGCATATTCCCTCTTTATTAGATAGGATAATAATCTGATAATAATCTCAGATTCTCCAAATCTCAGAATCAGGGACACCCCAAAATTTAGAATCCAAGATTCTTCTGCATTTATCTTTACAGATGACATTACAGCTTCTCTGTGGCTACAAATCTATTGTATGAAGGTGAGGTTTCTTTTCACTGGCATCACAAATCATTTTTACTCATCCTTTAGGC
>NW_006287612.1:7725-8750 GCF_000327345.1 Myotis davidii
GAGGGAAGGCAAGGGTACAGGGTTCCTGCCCAGGCTTTGTTACCAGTCCCCGTGTAATCTTGGGGACAATGATGGCCACAGCTTCCTCCTTTGCAAGTCTGCTGTAAAAACTAAAGTGTGACCAGATGGCTAAAAGCTTGGAAACTGCTAATGGCTATAAGTACTGTTTAAGCAACTCTAATTTTTCAATCAACTGAATCCTTGCAATAACCCTAAGAGTTAGATGCTGCTATTATCCTCAATGTACAGATGAGTAAACTGAGAGAAATTAAGTAACTCTTCCAGTTACTTGAAGTCAAGACACAAGCTTCCTACCTGGCCAGTGTGGCTCAATGGTTGAGTGTCAACCTATGTACCAGAAGGTCGAGTTTCAAATGCCGGTCAGATGAGGTGTTTGGTTTTTTTTAAGTACTGGAGAGAGAGGAGGGTGGGCACAGAACACTTTCAATTCAGACTGCAGGCTACAGTATCATGGCGAACCAGAACACCCCTCACCAAGAATAAGCAAACTAAGAGTTGGATTTAGCTGAGTATTCAAGAAGACACGACTGGTGGAATCGTGTTTGGTGCCACAGTCTGGATCGATGGTAAAAAAAAAAAAATTACTCAACAGCCGCTCAGATTATAATGGGCAGAGTGTGCAGGATTTTTGTTCCAGATAATTGGAAAATGTGCAGCAACCGCAGTAGGTGGTGGTGGTCTTCTCCTTCGGATTGTTAGTCACAGTGACTATGTGCAGATCAATGAAAAAAAAGTGCAAACAAAGCAAATGACAGATTAAGAAATGAGCAAATAAGACAGAACCCAAAATCAACATAATTGAAGAGGCAACAGAATTTGTCAAAGAGAACATTGTGATATCCAATTGGCGTGGGAGGCTTTTTGTTTTTTGTGTGTGTGTTTTTAATTAAAACTTTATTGTTCAGATTATTACATTTGTTCCCCTTTTTTCCCCCATAACTCCCCTCCCCCCAGTTCCCACCCCATCCTCCCCCCTCCCTCCCCCCCCCCTATCCTCATCCATA
>NW_006287612.1:9786-15774 GCF_000327345.1 Myotis davidii
TGACCTCCAGGCCAACTGGCTGTGAGAATCAGCTGTGTCTACAGTGGGAGAACTTCTGTGCTGAAGACACCCTTATGGGACAAGACTTGCTTCAGTGGGGTTTTGGTACTCACTGAGACTGCCCCCTGAGTGTGTTCCTTATGGATATGAGGAGCTGTAATCTGGATGGTCCCACTCTGACCACTGGGTACACTGGCTCCTGGATCTCTAAGGAGGTGCTAATTTAGCCTCTGCCTGAGGCTACCCAGTAGGAGTTACGAAGAGATCTGCAAGATCCCTTTTCTTTGTTTGGGGTGTGGAGGTGCCCAGAAGAGGCCCAGCTGTGAAGCAATGCAAGCTGCAATGGAGCCTTGGGCCTTCTTTTAGATGTTCTGGGTCTCTCTGACCCAGCTGCAGTTTGTTAGGTGATTTTAGATTGCCAAGGGCCAGGTCATTCATATGCAAAAGCCTTTGTGCACAGATTGGGTGGGGCATGGTCTCAGGGAATCAACAGGGCAGAGCAAACAGCTATGGTTGATCCTCAGTCCTTCCCTAAGAGGCCCCAGGTCTCAGTGTCCCCTGGTAATCGCTGCAAGCACCTCTGCGAGAAAGCCGCCCTTGAGTTCTGCCTGCTGCCAGAGAGTCAAGTTTGAGCAGTCTGGTCCTTGTGTTTCCCTCCCAATTGAAAAAGACAACCGCATCCTCAGTTGCCAGCCCTTTCTGAGCGTGGCCCTCCATACCTCTGCACTTTACTTCTGCACCTCCTCTGAGTCTCAGTGTGCTTTTCTCTTTCCTTCTAGTTGTAGAATTTCCACTCAGCCAGCTTTCCTGTGGTTCTAGATGGTGTCCATTTTGTCTTTTCTTTGTATTTTTGAAGTGGTTGTGCAAGGCAGCAATATCAGGTGCTTACCTATGCCGCCATCTTGATTTCCCCTGACCATACTTTTTAAAAGTGTCAAGGTCACCCTAGCTGATTTGGCTCAGTGGATAGAGCGTTAGCCTGTGGACTGAGGGGTCCCAGGTTTGATTGCAGTTGAGGGCACATGCCTGGGTTGTGGGCTCGATCCCCAGTAGGGAGCATGCAGGAGCAGCTGATCAATGATTCTCTCTCATCATTGATGTTTCTATCTCTCCCCCTCCCTTTCTCTCTGAAATCAAGAAAAATATATATATTTTAAAAAGTGTCAAGGTCACTAGTCAATAATATTGTAAGAACTATGTAGATGCCAGGTGGGTACTACACTTATAGGGGTGATCACTTTCTAAATTATATGAATGTCTAACCACTATGATATACACCCGAAACTAATATAATACTGTGTGTCAAATGTAAATGAAAAGTAAGAAATTTTTTTGTGTGTTAAGTTCATAAAAAAATGGAGGCATTGTTTCAAATTGGAGGAACTTTAGAAAGAACAAAAACTAAATGCAATATGGGAGACTGGCTAGCATCCTAGAACAGAAAAGGACACTAGAGAAGAACTGGTGAAATCTGAATAAAGTCTGCAGTTTATTAATAATGTTGTGCTAATTTTAAGTTCTTGGTTTTGATCATTGTACCGGTTAGGCCAGTTGTTATCATCAAGGGAAGCTGAGCAAAGAGTAAACAAAATCTCTCTGTGCTATCTGCAACACCAGTCAAGGCTCCAAATGTGTGATTTTTTTAAAGACTTTTCAAATATCTTCCATGTCTCATCCTCCTCTGTATCTTTCCACTGCATGAAAGCTTTTAATCAGACAACGAAAATGAATCCCAAAACCCTATCATCACCCCTCATTAATTACCCCAAACCACAACTCTTCTCTGTCGTGTACATGGACCATCCGTCATTACACTCCTCCCTTATAACTTTCCCCTGAAATCCCCTCAGGGGACGATGGCCTATAGACAGGATGCAAGAGGGACTTCTGTAACTTCTTACTAAGTCAACCTCTAATTTCATTTTCAGCTTTAGGGAGCGGTCACACGGAAATAGGCATAAGACACCCCAAGCCAAGTCTTCACCTTTCAACATGTGAATATGTATGTGAATTTTTCAAAATCTCCACTTTTACCATAATCTTGCCCTGGGCTCCTACAGCAAAAGAAACTGCAATGGGCAATAATAAGGATATCTGAAATCCTCTAAAATCTGCCACAAACACCAACCCTTCAGTGTATGCATTTTTTCTATGTTGTACATTTTTCTAATGTCCTCCTTTTCAATTGCTTTTCCTTGAGCCTTACTGCAGCAAGCCAGTCTCCAGTCAGACAAAAGCTGAACTTGACACTCTTTAAATTGAAGTACAACATACATGAAATAAAATGTATCTTCAAAGTGTAAAGCTTGAGGAATTTTTACATCTCTACGCACCCCTATAACAAGTACCCAGATTAAGATATAAAACATGTTCAACCCCCAGAAAGTTTCCTTATGCCCCTTCCCAGTCAACCCCCACAAAGTAACTACTATTTGACCTTTAATCACCTTAGATTCACTTTGTTCTTGAAGGTCATGTAAATGGAATTTAACAGGATGTTTTCTTTTTAATCTGGTCAAGGACATTTGAAAGTCCTTAAAATTCCAGTCCCCATAAGATTCCAGACTTCTTTATGTTTATTTAAAAATATTTTTATTTTATCTGTGAGACTGGCTTCTGGTTGAGCGGAGCTCCCTCTGTGGGAACGCACTAACCACCAGGGGGAAGCTCCTGTGTTGGGCATCTGCTCCCTGGTAGTCAGTGCATATCATAGTGACTGGTTGTTCCACTGTTCAGTCAATTTGCAGATTAGCCTTTTTTGTTATAACATTATTGACTATATTCCCTGTGCTGTACTTTACATCCCTGGGGCTATTTTCATACCTGCCAATTTGTACTTCTTAATCCTTTACCCCTTTTCACCCATCCCCACAAATCCCCTCCCATCTGGCAACCCTCAAAATGTCCTCTGTATCTATGCGTTTGTTTCTGTTTTCTTTATTCGTTTTATTTTTTAGATTCCATAGACATGGTATTTGTCTTTCTCTGACTCTTTTCACTTAGCAGTAGAGGCCCGGTGAACGGATTCGTGAACTAGTGGGGTCCCTCAGCCTGGCCTGCACCCTCTTGCAATCCAGGATCCCTTGGGGGATTTTGGACTGCTGGTTTTGGCCCGATCTGGCAGTCTAACATCCCTTGAGGGATGTAGCAATGCCACAGTGGCAGGCAGCTGAGGAGGAGCCTGAGTCTGGGCCTGGCACCATCCTGCA
This sequence comes from Myotis davidii, assembly GCF_000327345.1. Lineage (NCBI taxonomy): Eukaryota > Metazoa > Chordata > Mammalia > Chiroptera > Vespertilionidae > Myotis > Myotis davidii. The sequence continues at coordinate 12,996 of NW_006287612.1, forward strand.
GCTGCACTCCTCAGCTTCTGGCTAATTAGCTCCTGCTGTGGGAGCGCACTAACCACCAGGGGGCAGCTCCTGTGTTGAGTGTCTGCCTCCTGGTGGTCAGTACGTGTCATAGCAAGCAGTCAAGCCATCAACCAATTGTAACAGTCATTTAGTCCTTTAGATATATAGATAATACCCTCTAAGTTTATCCATCTTGTTGTAAATTGCAAATTTTCATTCCTTTTTAGGGCTGAGTAATATTCCATTGTGTACTGGTATATGAAGCACATCTTTATTCAGTCATCTATTGATGGACACTTAGGTCGCTCTCATATCTTGGAATTGTAAGCAGTGCTGCAATGAACATGGGGGTATACCGTATATGAGACTCCAGACATAAAAGCAGACCAGCCTCTGACCATATTCAATTCACTCATCCAGTCAGTTACTCAATGAGAATTTATTGATTCTCTACAGTGTGTCAGGCACTGTTCTAGGCACTGAAGATATAGTTGTGAACAAAACTGACAAAAACTTCCACTCTTACCAAACAGTGTAAAAACATAAACAAATATAAGCTAATTTCAGATATTAATAATTACTATTAAGGAAAAATTAGGTTGGGTAAGGGTGAAAGAGGGGGCTGGTCCTTTAGATAAATTTGTCTGGAGAGGTATTATTGAACTGAAGCCTAACTGATGTGAGGGGTGCTGTGGTCTGAATGTGTCCCCCCAAAATTCATATGAATTCTAGCCCCCAAAGGTTATTAAGTGGAGTCACATCTTTTTGCATGCCACAGAAACAAACATACAAATACACTTCATTAAAATCTGGGTGTTCTCTCCATAAACAGTTTTCAAAGCTACTGGCACACATGGCAAGTATATGGTACAACAGTCTTCACACATTCTTAGCTGTAAAAATCTTTTCTCAGATTTTCCTATGTGCAAGACTAATACATAAAGTAGGAAAGAGACTTACTCATTTCTCTCTAGGTAAAGCACAGAAGCGCTCTAGACCCTCAAAGACGGTTCACTTTCACTCATGAGGAAAATCTCTGGCCATGCAACACACATGTCTGTCCTCAGTCCTGCACACACAACAGGGACCTGATGACACAAAGGTGACCAGAGTAGAACCAATCACTGATCACAGAAGGCTCTCATCCCAACCCCTTCATTACAGGTATCCAGGAAAACAAATAATAAATGGATTTCTTGTAACAAAGGCAAAGACCAGATTTACATAAGAGAAAGACAGTAAAGGCAGAGAGAAAAAAACACAATTTAGGGTCTATGAACTTAGTTTCCTTATCTTGAGTGGACTGCTGATGAGCTGGCAGATATTAGAGACTGGTTAGTGTTCTGCCCTTGGACAGTTGGATGGACCATCAATAAAAACAAACTGAATTCTTTATGGATTACCCAGAACATCTTTTAATTTATTTTTAATATATTATTAGTAATTTCAGACGGAAGGGAGAGAGAGAGATAGCAACATCAATAATGAGAGAGAATGGCTGCCTCCTGCACACCCCCCACTGAGGGTCAAGCCGGCTACCCGGGTATGTGCCCTGACCGGGAATTGAACCAGGGCATGACCTCCTGGTTCATAGGTTGATGCTCAACCACTAAGCCACATGGACCAGGTGAACATCTTTTAACTGTGAAGTGTATGCAAGGCTCTCTCTATATATAATATCTGTCTCACCTTAGAGGCTTCAGCATTCCCCTTATCAGAATTTCTCACTGCTCTCCCCAGAAGACATACATATTGTCATTCTTTTCTAATTGTGTAACTTCAAAGAGCAAGAAAAGTGATACATTGCCCTGGGCGGGTGACTCAGTCGGACTGTTGTCCCCTACACCAAAAGGTGGTGTATTTGATTCCCAGTCAAGGTTTCTGGTGCGATCCCCAGTCGGGGTTTGTACGGGAATGGATCTCTCTCTCCCTCCCTCCCTCTCTCTCTCTCCCCCTGCCCCTCTGTGTCTCTCTGAAATCATTTTTTTAAAGAAAGAAAGGTGATATATTATGGTGTAAATTTTTATAGCTTTGATTAGTAATGAGAGGACACATGTGTTTATCCTTTGCATTTCTACTTTTATTAATTGTTGATCACCTCCTTGATCTATGTACCTACTCTATATTTTAGAATTTTTCTCATTGCTTCTATAATACAATGAAGATGCTTACCCTTATTTTTTGTGTTGAGTAAAGAGATTCTTGTGATGTCTTTGCTTTAGAATTTGGATATTTTAAAACATGAAATTATTTCATAGAGGTCAAAATCTAATCTTCCTTTTATGAGTTGTCCAATTATCTCTAGTTATATAAACAATCTTCTCTATACATACTTTTTGACCCAACAATTGCACTTTGAAAAAAAAAAAGTGCCAAGATGGAAACACAAGGATATACATTTCAACAATGCTTATAAAGGTAAAGTAAATAATCATATGTCCATTTCTAGCAGAACAGCATGCATAGGTTATCAGTCCCAGTGAAGGACTTCACCTATCTGGATGACCGCAAAGACCATTACTGTAACAACCCCAGGAGTAGAAGGCCAAATACTTCTAGCCATTCTGTCTTGGTTTCAGAGTCACCAAGGAAAACACAATCTAGTCAAGCACTGGATGAGGCAACACTCTACTTACACAGACAAGAGGCAGATCAAGATCAGCTTCAATAATGCCCATTGTCTCTGTGGACAACAAGTGTCTCCTAGTAGCCAGTGCAAGGCAATTCACCTATGGTTTACATCTCTTGTGTCATCACATTGGAAAGACCACATATGGAA
>NW_006287612.1:15826-19627 GCF_000327345.1 Myotis davidii
AAATATTTGGAAACATGACAGAAGACTCCATCTTTCTTACCAGGATGTAAATAAATTGGTACTTTTCCTTCAACAACAACAAAAAAAATTCAGAACTTGAGAAAGACATTACTAAAAAATGTTTCAGTGAAGTCTCCTTGATTTTCTACTTAGTATAATATCAAGTAAAATTGTATGTTAACTGCACAATTTGCTTAGTTCTCTGCTGCTGGGTTTCTTCCCTTGGTCTCAAGGGTCTGAGCACTGGAGGATCCCTCCCAGTATGCAAAACAGATTCCTCATTAAAGTAGGATGATGACCACTCCACTGCTCACAACAGACAAGTTATCAAGAGTCTCTTTTTAACCACTGAAATAAGTGACTTCAATGACCTCTAATTACAATTACAAATTTTCCTTCCTCGTTTTGGCTGAGGGAGGAGGAGGATAGTAGTATAGACACTCTGGAAAAGATTTTGGCAGATTCTTATGAAGTGAAACATACACTTATCAAATGACCCAGAAATCCCCCTGGTAAGAATTTACAGAAGACAAATGAAAACACCTCTTGAAAGAAACTGAAAGACGGTCGCATAGGAGTTTCTAGTACTTGTCCCGTCCCAGAAATATCAATTTGAAAAACTAACCATACACAAAAACCAGTATACTGATGTTTATAGAAACTTTATTTTTTAATTTAATTTTAGAGAGAAAGGAATAGAGAGGGAGAAAGAGAGAGAAACATCAATATGAGAGCAAAACATCAACCAGTTGACTCCTGCACACCCCCTACTGGGGATCAAGCCGGCAATCTGGGCATGTGTCCTTACTAGGAATTGAACCAGCAACACTGCAGTACATGGATAATGCTTAACCCACTCTAACCAGGGTGCAACTTTATTTTTAATTACCAAAAACCATACCCAATCCAAATGTCCTTCAATTGGTGAATGGACTTCAATATATCTATATAATAGAATACTACTCAGCAATAAAAAAAGAAATGAAGTACTGAAACATGTTATGAAATGGATACAGTATGCTATGTGAAAAAATCCAGACTCAAAAGCTATGGAGGGGTCTCTCTCTTCCGCGTCCAGCCCAGAAAGAAAGTGGTCTGGTTCTTAGAGTAGAGGCGGCTGGGGATTTGAGAAGTGAGAGAATGAGACAGAACACAAAGATGGAAGAAAAAACCTTGGACCAGGTGGGACCGCTGTCCTCTTCTAACAAGGAGACAGGGACAGGGACAGGGACCCAGCACCAGAACCAAATGTTTATTTTATACCTCAAATACCAGGAAGTAACGTCAGTTCTGGGCTGGCCTGGCTGGTGGGCATGATGAGCAGTCCAAGGAGTCAAGCAGGAACCCGAGGGCGTGGCTCCACCTCAGGGCCCCTCCCACAGGTTGGGGCTCTAGGTGTCCCTGGCCTAGTGGGGTCAAAACTGACTTGCCGCCGAGGCCGGTTTGGCTCAGTGGATAGAGAGTCGGCCTGCGGACTGAAGGGTCCCAGGTTCGATTCCGGTCAAGGGGTTGCGGGCACATCCCCGGTGGGGGATGTGCAGGAGGCAGCTGATCGATGTTTCTGGCTCTGTCTCTCTCTCCCTTCCTCTCTGTAAAAAAATCAATAAAATATATTTTTTTAAAAAAAACTGACTTGCCACTCAGAAGGAGGAGACTCCTAATCATTCCTGGTGCTTGGCTGGATTTACAATCATAAAACCTGCTCCCCAGCACCTGAGCAAAGATGAAAGTCAAGCTGAGAACACTTCTGCCTTTTTGGTAAGATGTGTATCCAGGACGTGGCTCTGCCTATCGCCCTGAATTCAGCTGACAATTATTAGAGAAAATGCCCATGTGCCTTCCCAGGGGCCCTCTACAAAAAGCTTCATACAATATGCTTCCTCTATATAAAATTACAGAGAAGGAAAAATAATAGGAGCAGAAAATGGATGTGTGGTTGCCTCGGATTGGAAGTAAGAAGAAAATTTGACTACAAAGGGTGTGGAAGACAGGATTTGGGGGAGTGATATAACTGCTGTCTATCTTGATTGTGATGGTAATTACATGGCTTTATGCATTTGCCAAAACTCATAAAACTGCATGCCAAAAAATGGATTTCACTGTATGTAAATTTAAAAATAAATTTTAAATTACATATGTGGCATGCTCTATTTTCCTATTAAATAATAGCTGCTCTAGAAGAAATATAATGAAGAAGCCAATATGTATCATGTTTTCTCAGAACAGAGAACAATATTTAAAAACTAGTGGCCCAGTGCATGAAATTCATGCACATTAAAGGGGGATTAATTAGAGGAAATAGTTTAATATTGCTATTTGCCCTTTCTCTATAATAGAAGTGTCAGAGATGAAAGAAAATTAGTAAAATGTATATGAAAATCTTCTTCCTGTCAGTCTGGGGCACACCACAGGACCCAGAGTCAAGTCCCCGCATACCCAATGTGCCTCAAAATCGTGCGAGACCCAGACCCGACCAGCCCCATCCCATTGGGCTAGAACAAGACCTGGCTGGTCCCACCCTTGTCAAGCACTGCTAGGTGGGGACACAGCCTCAGGTCCCCTGGCCTGGCACCGGGCAGGGGCACAGCCTGAGGTCCCCCATCAAGCCCCACTGGGCTGGGGGCACAGGCTGAGATCTGCTGTCAAGCCTCATCAGGCGGGGGGTGCAGCCTCAGGTCCTCCGTCAATCCCCACCAGGAGGGGGGCACAGCCTCATGTCCCCAGTCAAGCCTCACTGGGCTGAGGGGCATGGCCTGAGGTCCCCCATTAAGCCCCGCTGGGCTGGGGGCACAGGCTGAGATCCCCTGTCAAGCCCCATCAGGCAGGGGGCGCAGACTCAGGTCCCCCGTCAATCCCCGCCAGGAGGGGGGCACAGGTCCCCGGTCAGGCCCCGCTGGGCTGAGGGGCATGGCCTGAGGTCTCCCAGCCAGCACTGGGGAGAAGGATGCACCTTGAGGTCCCCCGTCAAACCCCGCCAGGCAGTTAGTGCAGCCTCAAGTCCCCTGGCCCGGTGCCAGGGCAGGAGGCACAGCCTGAGATACCCCATCAAGCCACACTGGGCAGGGAGCACACTTTGAGGTAACCTGTCAAGCCCAGCCAGGCGGTTGGCGTGGCCTCAGGTCCCCTGGCCTGGCGCTGGGGCAGGGGACATGGTCTCAGATGCCCTGTCAAGACCCACCAGGTGGAGGGCACAGCCTGAGGTCCCCCAGCCTGGTACTGGGATGGGGTGGTCTGAGGGCCCCTGTCAAGCCCAATATTGGAGGTTTGGGGGGGCGCAGGCTCAGGTCCCTGTTGATTGCTCGTTAAGGCTCATTACAGAAACTCAGCCTCTGCTGTGGGCACAGCCATCTTGTGTTACAGAAACCCCGCCCCAGCCCCTTGCCTCCACTGTGGTCACCACCATCTTTGTGGTGGAGTGACAGTCAATTTGCATATTTCCTCTTTATTATATAGGATTCTACATATACCATACTTTTATTTCCTCCATTTTTCATATGTTATAGAAATTAAATATAGGCAAAGAAATGCCTCAGGGCTTATAGTAGATTGCCCTAGGAATGTTACTATAAGTTTTATTGTTGGGAAGCACGAAAGACTTGGCTGGAAAGTTTGTAAAAACAGAGATTCCGTATGCTAAAGGGACTGGTATAAAAAGAAGAAATAAAAAGCTCAGAAAGAAAACAGCCAAACAAAAAAAGAAATGGCTACAAACGAGTACCTTTCAATAATAACTTTAAACGTAAATGGACTAAATGCTCCAACCAAAAGACATCGAGTGGCTGAATGGATAAAAAAACATGA
>NW_006287612.1:22743-25003 GCF_000327345.1 Myotis davidii
TGCATCTTTCCCACATAGACATTTGTCTTGCATGGGGAGAATGCAGTTGATACATCCTGATGAAAAACACATTGCCCTGAGGCTACTTAAGAGATTAAAAATAACTATTAGCCTCCAGTCAAAAGCAACTGCTCCACCCCTTTGAAAAAAAACTCGCTACACCTGAGGACAATTGCCTGGGGGGAAATTCAAGTCAGAATCCTATCAGTCTGTAGGTAGAGGCAGTCTCTGGAGGTTTTGAGTCTTCGCTGATCTAATTAGTGAGAAACTGCTGTCCTGCACTAGAGATTGAGAGGTGTAGAGCATCTACCTAATTCATAGTCACAAACCCAAACAGACAGCCAACATGAGGAGACAAAGAAACAACCCCCAAGTAAAAGAATTAGAGATTTTTCCAGAAGAAGAAATAAATGAAGTAGAGATAAGTAATTTATATGAAACAGAGTTCAGAGTAATGATGGTAAAGATGCTTAACAGCATAGAAAAACATATAGTAACTATGAAAAAAGAACAGTCTGAGATAAAGAATGACATAACACAAATAAAGAACACATTGGAAGGAATACATAGCAGATTAGGGAAGCTGAGGATCAAATCAGTGAATTAGAAGACAGAGTTAAAAATATCACTCAATCAGAGAACCAAAAATAAAAAACAATGAAGAAACAGGAGGACAGCTTAAGGAAGTTGTGGGACAATGTGAAACAAAACACTATTAGAATAGTAGGTGTTCCAGAAAGGGAGAGGAGGAATAGAGAAGGTGTTTGAAGAAATAATGGTAGACAACTTCCCTAACCTAGCAAAGGAAAATGTCACACAAGTTCAGGAGGCACAGAGACCACAAAGAAGAAGAACCCAAAAATTAGAGCAGAAATAAGTAACACATAGACTAAAAAAAAAAAAATACAAAAAAAATCAATGAAACCAAGAGTTGATTCTTTGAAAAGATAAATAAAATTGATGAAACCTTAGCCAAACTCATCAAGAAACAGAGAATGGAGCCAAATAAATGAAATCAGAAACAAAAGTGAAGAAGTAACCACTGACACCACAGAAATACAAAGGATTGTAAGAAAATACTGCATGAACAACTATATGCCAACAATCTGGACAATGTGGATGAAACAGACAAATTTCTAGAAAAATACAATCTCCAAAAACTGAATCAGGAGGAATCAGAAAACCTGAATAGGCCAATAACAACTGATGAAATAGAAGCAGTAATCAAAAAACTCCCAGCAAACAAAAGCCTGGTCCAGATGTCTTCACATTATCAAACATTCAAAGAACTGACACCTATACTCCTCAAACTATTCCAAAACAATCCAAAAGGAAGGGATACTTCCAAGCTCTTTTTATGAGGCCAGCATTATCCTAATTCCAAAACTAGATTAAAAAAACATTACAAAAAAAGATGATGAACATAGATGCTAAGATCTCCAACAAAATATTTCCAAATCAGATCCAGCAATGTATTAAAAAGATCAAACATCATGACCAAGTGGGATCTATTCCAGGGATGCAATGCTGGTACAATATTCACAAATCAAGAAATGTGATACATCACATAAACAATTTGAATGATAAAAATCACATGATTGGGAGAAACTAAGATTGCGGCATAGATAGACACCGGGAAACTGCTGCCTCTCACAACAATTGAATAATACCTCAAAAACACAATACGGACAAAATCCAGAACCACAGGGAGTGTAAATTCTACAACTAGAAGGAAAGAAAAGCACACTGAGAGCCAGAGGAGCTGCGGAAGTAAAGCGCAGAGGTAGGGGCTCTCGCGTGGAAAGGGTCTTGCACCTGAGGACGCAGCTGTCTTTTTGAATCCAGAGGGAGTCACAAGCTCCCGACGGTTCTGATCTCCAGTTCTGGGAAGTCTCTGGGGACCCAGGACTCACACGGGGAGAAACTGGACTGTCTGGCAGCAGGCGATCTTGAGGGCGGCTTTCCCTCAGAGGTGCTTGCAGCCGTTACCGGGACACTGAGACTCCCGACTCCTTAGGGCAGGGCTGAGGATCCACAATAGCTGCTTGCTCCACTCTTTGATTCCTTGAGACCCTGCCCCACCCAGGCTGCCGCAGAGGCTTTTGCATATGAATGCCCCGGCCATTTGCAACCTGTAATTACCTAACTGCAGCCCAGTCGGACAGACCCAGACTTCTAAGAGAAGGCCCAAGGCCCCACCGCGGCTTGCATTGCTTCAAAGCTGAGCCTCATCAGGGCACTTCCCAACTCCACAAAAACA
>NW_006287612.1:26198-28040 GCF_000327345.1 Myotis davidii
CATTTTAAAAAATCACATGATCATATCAATAACTGCAGAAAACGCATTTAACAAAATTCTGCACCCACTTTTGATAAAAACTCTCATCAGAGTGGGATTACAGGGATCATATCTCAACATAATAAAGGCCATGTATGACAAAACTACAGTGAACATCATACTCAATAGGCAAAAACTGAAACCATTTCCCCTAAGAACAGGAACAAGACAGGGATGTCTGCTTTCACCACTCTTATTCAACACTAGAGGCCCAGTGCACGAAATTTTTGCATGGGGGGGTGGCCCACAGCCCAGCTTGTGCCCTCTCGCAATCTGGGACACCTCGGAGGATGTCCGACTGATGATTTAGAGGTTAGAAAGAAACCTTGTAAGAGATAAAAACAAAACAAAACAGAGGCCACTCCAGTGAGGGTGGGTTCTGAGGAGCTAGGGTTAACTTTCTCCATGAAGATTCGCAGGCCAGGGAAGAGGGGAGGAAGAAGTGTTTGTGTGTGTGTGTGTGTGTGTGTGTGTGTGTGTGTGTGTGTGAGAGAGAGAGAGAGAGAGAGAGAGAGAGAACCCCCAAAGACTCCAGACTCTTGTTCTAAAACACAAAACTTTGCTTTCCCCACATTTATCACATGTCTAAACACAAACCATCCTTTACTTCAAGCAACATGTATTAGAGAAGGAGAACGCAGCCTTAATGTCAAGGGTGAGGGTGTCAGAAGCAAGTAACTCCTCCCTGCCCCCCAGCTGAAGCTCCTTAGGGGCCTGCCTCTTTGTGAATCCATATTCATCCCTTGGCACCTGAGAGGTTAGGGAGCACAGCATTATCCTGGGAGGGGAAGGACACAGGGACTGCACCCCTGGTACTCACCCCAAGTTTCACTTCCTCACCTTCCCAGGTTGCTTTTTACTCCATCACTGATCCAGTTAATGGGGTCAGAGGTCTGAAGCTGGACATCTCCAGGCGGAGAGCATGCTGGGGCTGGGTGGTCCACCTCTGAGGCCCCTGTGTCCATGCCCCACCCCCACCAGCTTCCCACCTGCGGGCAGCGGCTTGGGGTGTTCCACCCCACCGCATGCCATACTCTATCCTACTGGGTGTAAGGAGAGATTGGATGGCTCCATGCCGGGCAGCTCTGTGGCTAGCACCTTTGAATTATGCGCCGCTGGGAGAAAAAGAAAATCCTCTCCAGAAAGAGGTTTTTTCAAAAGCCTTCAGGTACTGGGAGGTTGGCCAGCCGGGCCTTCCTTCCTCCTGTTTCAGGCAGCTGTCCCCGTCCCCCACCTGCACCCCCACCTTGGCCTTGCACCACCTGCATCTGCCTCCACCCACCCCTCATTCCTTGTTCTGTGCTCTCCATTGGGTGGGCGGTGCCTGCCAGCCAAGGGGAGAGACTGGGAGGTTGGCTGGCAGGCCCCGATCAGGCAATCAGGGTGGTCAAGGTGCATCATAGTGACCGGTCCGTTCTGGCCATTCGGTCACTCTGCCGTAATGGCCGCTTAGGCATTTATATATAGATAGATAGTACTGGAAATCCTAGCCACAGAGATCAGACAAGCAGGAGAAATAAAAGGCATCCAAATTGGAAAGGAGGAAGTAAAACTCTCATTATTCACAGATGGCATGATATTGGACATAGAAAACCCTAAAGACTACACGAAAAAACTACTAGATTTAATAAATGAATTTGGCAATGTAGCAGGATACAAAATTAACACCCAAAAATTGATGGCTTACCAAAAACACGATAATGAATTCTCAGAAAGGGAAACCAAACCAACAATCCCATTTACCATTGCATCACAAAATATTGTGATACTTAAGAATAAATTAACCAAACAGGTAAAAGACTT
>NW_006287612.1:31979-32987 GCF_000327345.1 Myotis davidii
AGGGTAGGAGGGGACGGAATACCGTGGCCTGAAGACTTTCAGAGAAGTCTCTAATCCTGTCTGAGGCTGTTTCCCTTGTACATGGGATGGGGATGAGCCATAGTAGGCTGTAGCAATGGTAACTTTAGACAACCCTTCCCCGTAAACATACACATATGGCTGCTGTGCTATCATCTCCTTAGGAGTCTGAAGAATTCAAGTGAACTTGGGCAAATCTCTGACTCACTCTGGGTCTTGATTTTTCCCATCTCTGAAGTAGGTACTATCACCCATTTCCTTTTGCCTGAGTTTTGGTAGGTGTTAGTTAAGAGGGTTACAGTTCGTTGGCCTCAGGGTAGATAATAAAAGGGACTTGTAAGCTGGAGAAAGCTACCAGGCTACATCTCAGAGAGGGGAGCTGGGATGAAGGAGGCCCCTGTTGGTTGGACGGGTGGCTTGCTAACAGACAGTGGTCTCTTACCAATGGAGAATGGCACAAAAGCATCATTCTTCTTAAACTGCCCTTTCTCATCTAGGAAATGCTGAGGGTTGAAATCTCCAGGGTTGGAGAAGAACTTGGGGTCTCTTAGCACGGAGCCCAGCATAGGAAACACTTCAGTACCCTGGTGGGGAGGAGAAGGGATTGACAAGGTGAAGGGGGAATGGGTATTCAGAGAGTATATGGAGTCAGAGGGGGAATGTGGGTGCCCTGGGTAAGGAGAAATGGGAGCCAGGGTCCTCTCTGAGGGAGGAGCTTTGAGAGATGTGACATTTCTGTCCCTGAGACAGGAATTTTTGGAGTATGGGGTCTGTGTCTCCTGAAGCAGAAGCTTTGGGGTACGTGCAGTTCATGTCTCTCAAGGCAGGATGTTTGGGGACATGGGGTTCATATTCCCTGAGGTCCTGGGGAGATACAGGATTCAGGTGTCTCTGAGTGGGAAGGTTGAAGGGACATGTGATTGGGGAAGTCTTTGATTGAGGAAGGGGGACAAGGGCTGGGAAGCTTCTAAGGAGGATGGGGTGCTGGGT
>NW_006287612.1:33993-35344 GCF_000327345.1 Myotis davidii
TCCAGTTAGGAGTGGGGACCCTCCAATGTCATATAGTAAAGACAGATCACCTCTGTTAACCAAGGAATGAAAGGTAAGAGCATGGTGGCTAAAAGCACCAGCCTTAGAGTCTGAAAGACCAGAGTTGGAGCTAGGTGTGTGACCCCAGGCATGGCACTTATACTCTCTGGGCCTCAGTTTCCTCATTTGTAATATTGAAGTCATAGTAGAATCTTCTCCAAGAGCTGGTGTGAGTGTTAAATAGGTGAATAGCATAAAGTTCTTAAATAGTGCCCGGTGCACAGGAGTGGTATAGACGTGCTTATTATGATGATTTGCACACACAAGTCCTGACCATGGGTAAAGGCTCAGTTGAGTGAACAGTGAATTATAATTGGGATTCTGAGGATTATGATGGGGGGTCATGTGAATGAGCTGCTGTTCTTCCCCATCCCCCGATCCCCACCAGGTTTTCCTCTGCTAGGCTTTGGTCTTCTTTGCACTGCCTGCTGGCATGTACCTCCTGCATGCGGATGAGGAAGGAGTCAATAAAGTCCCGCGGGGAGTTGGGATCCAGTGTACGTTGGTTCTGCTCCACCTTCTTGGCTATAAAGTCCTCCAGCCCCTGGAGCTCCTTAAATGCCTGCTGCTGTGGCCCCGGCAGGTGTTTCATCACTGAGGAGAACATCTCATAGAGCTGAGGGGGGAGAAGGAAAGGGAAGGACAGCTGTCGGTAGACTTCACCTGAAGGGAGTGGGGCCTGTTTCGGGGCAAGGGAGGCACCGGTAAAGGCACCTGTGCAGGTGTTTAGGTGTGTAGATGGTACTGGATGGAAACAGATATCTAAGCTTTCATGAGAGATCAGGGTGAAGGCTCTTGTCCACGGATTTAGAGGAGATGGACTGAGACACCTCCAGGTTTCCTTCCTTCCCTTTCTTTTTTTGTAAGGGGAATATCAGCTGAGACATCCAGGTACTGGAGACTGGGTATTGGGCCCCTGCCCTGAGTTCCTGTGCAACTGTTCAGCTGTTCAAGGGAGAAGGCTGGTTTTGAGGGGACCCTGGTCTGGAGGAGGATAGGAGTTTGGGGCACCTGAGTCCGCCTAGGGAGACGGTGGCTGGTTGTGCTAGGGCCCCAGTAGAGCCAGGTTTGGATCAGTCACCTGCCCTGTAGATGTAGCTGTGAACTGGAAGCTTCCCAGCATCATGCGCAGCAGTGAGAGGAACTCTTTGTCCTCGTAGTCAAAGCGGTCCCCAAAGACAATGGAGCTGATGACATTGGAGACAGTTCGGCTCAGGAAGAAGGTGGGATCGATGAAGGCACCTGGGAACAGGGGGGAGAAGGGAATTGGGGGAGAGGCAACTTGGCTGCC
>NW_006287612.1:35845-36802 GCF_000327345.1 Myotis davidii
AAAGGAAAAGAGAGACAAGGAGAAGGAGAGAGAAACATGGGGAGGCACAGAGCTGAGAAGGAGAAAACAACTAATGACACTTGGAGACAGAGGACCAGGGTGCCAAAGCAAAAATCCCAAGAGCATCTAAGAGATACAGAGAAAGAAGAACCATCTAGTGAGAGAGAACCGGGAGATTGAGCAGAGCAGAGAGAAGCAGGGAGACGCAGAAACACTAAGACAAGTTAGAGGGGACACAGGGATAAACAGAACTGGACAGAGGAGACCGAGGAAGGGCTCTGCCTCAGCCTTGAGTGGGTGGTGAGTTGGGAGAAGAATGCTGGGACACTGAGGCCATCAAGTCTGCTTGACCACATTCCCCCTCCAGCGTCCCCCTCACCATAGCCTTTGAAGAGCCAGTCAAAGGTGGCCTGCTGGCCTCGCCCACTGAATTCCTCAGCCTGGTCCACCAGAGCCTCCTTTACAGCCTCATATCCACACAGCACCACGATCCTCCGAGTGCCCAGGTGGACAGTGAACACGGGACCGTAGCACTCGCTGATCTGATGGAGAGGCAGGGGAGTGGTGAGAGGGAGCAGCCCCAACTCTAAACTGACTCTGTACCCAGACCTCACAGACTGGGATACACTTTGCCCGAGTTCTGTCAGTCAAGGAACTGGACATCCCAAGATCTGGTCTTTCCTGGCTAGAACCCCAGTACTAACCCTTCAAAACTGCCCCCTCTTCCCTGGCTGGTGTGGTTCGGTTCCTTGAGCATCGTCCCATGCATGCAGAGGTCACCAGCTTGATTCCCTGATTCTGATCAGGGCACACGCCCAGGTTTTGGACTCCCATGATAATTCTCTCTCGCTCTCGCTCTCCCTCTCCCTCTCTCTCTCTGGAATCAATAAAAACATATATCTTAAAAAAACAACCTCTTCCTTCCTAAGATTTCAGTCCAACCTTGCCAATCCCCTG
>NW_006287613.1:0-3448 GCF_000327345.1 Myotis davidii
GTTTGCAGCAAGTCAACAATTTACATGTTTATTTTAATTTAATTTAATTAAAAATATTGTTGACAGTATTACAGATGGCCCCCAATTTCCCCCCCCTTCACTCCCCTCCTCTGATCCTTCACCACACTATTGTCTGTGTACATTGGTTATGCATAAAAGTTCTTTGATTAATCTCTTCCCATCTCCCTTGCTCCCACCTGAGATATATCAGTTTGTTTCATGCCTCTGGACCTGTTTCATTTGTCAGTTTATTATGTTCATTAGATTCCACTTATAAGTGAGATCCTGTGTTATTTGTCTTTTTCTGACTGGTTTATTTCACTCAGCATAATATTCTCCAATCCATCCATTCTGTGGCAAAGGGTAAGAGATCTTTCTTTTTTAGGGCCGGGTAGTATTCCATTGTGTAAATATACCATAGCTTTTTTCCCATAATATTATTATTATTTTTATTTTTTTATTGTCTACAGTTTTACATATGTCTCTTTTTTCCCCAATTGACACGCCCCCCAGTCATCCAAACCCTGGGCAAGCCCCCACCACCCCAGTGTCTGTGTCCACTGGTTATGCTAATATGCATGCATACAAGTCCTTTGGTTGCTCTCTAATCTCCCTCCATCCCCTACCATTTGACTCTTACCATAGCTTTTTTAGCCACCCAACTACTGATGGGCACTTGGGCTGTTTTTTTATCTTAGCTATTATAAATAATGCTGCTATGAACATAGGGGTGCATATATTGTTTCTGACTGGTGTTTTGGGATTCTTAAGATATATTCATAGAAGTGGGATCACTGGGTCAAACAGTAATTCCATTTTACTTATTTTTAGTAAATTCCATACTGTTTTCCATAGTGCCTGCACCAATCTGAATTCCCACTAGCAGTGTATTAGGATTCCTTTTTGTCCACATCCTTGCCGGGACTTGTTGTTTGTTGATTTGTTGATGGTAGCCATTCTGACAGGTGTGAGGTGATATCTCATTGTAGTTTTAATTTGCATCTCTGTGATGATTAGTGACATTGAACATTTTTTCATATGTCTATTGGTCATCTGTATGTCCTCTTTGGAGAAGTGCCTATTCAGGTCTTGTGCTCATTTTTTAATTGGTTATCTGTCTTCCTTTTGTTGAGCTGTCTGAATTTTTACATATTTTTGGAAATTAACCCCTTATCAATTGTGTCATTGGCAAATATGTTCTCCCATAGAGTGGGTTTCCTTTTCATTTTGCTGATACTTGCTTTTGCTGTGCAGAAGCTTTTTAGTTTGATGTAGTCCCCTTTGTCTATTTTCTTCTTTGTTTCTCTTGCCCCAGAAGCTATATTGGTGAAAATTCTGCTATGTGAGATGTCTGGGTTTTTGCTGCCTATGTTTTCTTCTAGGATTTTTATAGTTTCGTGACTTACATTAGCATCTTTCAAGTTTATTCTTGTGTGTTGTGTAAGTTGTTGATGTAGTTTCATTTTTTTTGCATGTACCTGTTCAATTTTCCAAGCACCATTTATTGAAGAGACTGTCTTTCCTCCATTGTATGTTCTTGCCTCCTTTGTCATATATTAATTGACCCTAATGATGTGGGTCGATTTACGGGGTCCCTGTTCCATCCTATTGATCTATATGCCTGTTCTTGTGCCAGTATCAGGCTGTTTCTATTACACTGGCTTTGTAGTATAGTTTGATATCTGGTATTGTGATCCCTCCAACTTTCTTCTTATTGCTCAAGATTGCTGAGGCTATCCAGGGTCTTTTTTTATTTCATATAAATTTTGGCAATATTTGTTCTAGATCTGTGAAATATGTCATTGGTATTTCAGTAGGGATTGCGTTGAATCTCTAGATTGCTTTGGGTACTATGGACATTTTAAAGATGTTAATTATTCCAATCCATGAACACGGTATATGTTTCACTTGTTTGAATCTTCCTCTATTTCTTTTTTCAATGTCCTGTAGTTTTCTGAATACAAGTCTTTTACCTCCTCGGTTACATTTACTCCAAGGTATTTTTTTATTATTGTTGCAATGGTAAATGGGATTGTTTTTGTTGCTTCTCTTTCTAAGAGTTAATTTACTGGTGTATAAAAATGCCTTTAATTTATGGTTGTTGATTTTGTATCCTACTACATTACCAAACTCATTTATTAAATCTAGTAATATTTTGGTGGAATCTTTGGGATTTTCTATATGTAATATCATGTCATCTGTGAATAATGACAGTTTCACTTCTTCCTTCCAGTTTGGACAATCACCCAAGAAAATCTTGTGACAGAATGTGTCATTCTGGTTTGCCAGCGGTCCTCATGGAACTTTATTTTATTGTATTAATGTTTTTTAAATTTATTCTTATTGTTGAAAGTATTATAGGTGTTTCCCTTTCCCCTACACTGACCCCTCCAACCTACTCCCATGGAACTTTAAAAGCTGGCCAGATCCAGAGACAGAGAAGCATCGATCAGACCATCAAACCTCAGAGGGAAGGTAGGGGAGGGTGAGGGTAAGGGGGAGAGATCAATCAAAGGACGTGTATGCATGTATATAAGCCTAACCGATGGACACAGACAACAAGGGGTGAGGGCATGACAGGGGGGTGGGGGGCAATGGGAGTATAAGGACACATATGTAATACCTTAATCAATAAAAAATTAAAAATGAGCACCTCAATGATCTTTGGGTCAATATTATACAACCTAACATATGTGTATTTTTAGTCCTGGGAATAAAATAAAATATTTGTTGAAAACAAACAAGACGGCCAATGCCTTGGGCCCAAACCCAGAGATTCTGTTTTAATATCTGGGGATGGCAGGTGTTTCTAATATTCAGGGAAATTTGAGAACTGCTAAGTAATGTGATACATCCATTCTTAAAAGATCAACATGCAGTTCAGTCAACAATGCCCTGTATTTTCTTTCAAGCAAACACCTTCCACAATTTAAAGAAATCTGGCCTCTGGTCCTAGATTATCTGAATAATTTTCTCAACTCATCACTCCTCTTAGCTCTAAAAGCTTGAGAACTATTACTTATTTCTAAAGTCTGTTACACTATCATTCCCATGAAAAAGTACTATACAGCTTTATCATTATCATTTTATTTTTTGTCTTGGGCCTCTGGCCATTTAATGGGGGAAGAGAGAGGGAGGGGCAGGAGCCACAAGAAGCAGAGGAGCCCTGAGACCAGTCCCAGGCCCTGCCCTCCACGCTGGTCACAGGCAATGAATCAACAGCAGCAGCACGCCCACCGCCAGGCAAGGGGCCCCCTGACTTCAGGATGCCTGCGGGAGTGGGGGCCCTGTTACACAGTTTGCCATAATGGCAGGTAAAGGTGAGGCTGTAGGTGACGCTCTGATAGGTGACAGGCTCTTCAAGGCGACAGTACGAACTTATATGCATGGTGCCTTTGTTGATGATGGGGCCGAGGCCTGGGGCCATCCCTTTGCCCATGAAGCACTC
>NW_006287614.1:0-689 GCF_000327345.1 Myotis davidii
CCTTCCCTCCCTCCCTTCCTCCCTCCCTCTTTCTTCTTTCTAAGTATGTCCTCTGGTAAAATTAAAACAAAACAAAACACACACACACATAAAACTATTTGTTGAACAAATGAGTTTATCCATTCATTGTTCATAAGTAGGAAAAGGAAATTGCATTAAGAAAAGACAGAAACAACCCATGGATGTGACCGTTTTTTCCTGCAAGCTACTGAAAACTGGGGGAACAGGAGCAAGAATGTAAGCAGCGCCATCTGTTTCTTGGACTTGTTTTCCACAGTTGTCTCATAGGCATGCGCATTCTTTTCTCATCATGGTTGAAAGTAAAGAAAGGTGGTGGGTGGGGCGGAATCACTCTGGTTCCAGGAATACTGTCTCTGGACTTTGGGTATTTCTGAGGAAAGAAAATTTAGGTCAAAGCGTTTGATCATACCCTTCCATATTCATAATGAGTCAGAACTTATGAACACCATACAGAAATGTGCAATGTAAATATGGCTTTTAAATCTCTATAGCTCATCTTCCTCCTGGACCTTTCTTATGGCGGAGAAAAGATAATGTTTAGGCTAATGGAATAAAACTCAATTCTATTTTATAATCTAAAGCGTATCATTATGTAACTCAGTCTCTTAAAATGAAATGTGTATATGTTAGACATTTCCCCTCATCCCATAGACCCCTATGAGGGGGCA
>NW_006287614.1:3710-5948 GCF_000327345.1 Myotis davidii
AGAAGCCCTGTGCTCTCCAATAGAAACAAAACAGATGATGCTGACATCTCCATTGGTTTAATGAGAGTGTGGCAGCAGCATGCTGCTGGACAGAGCCTTTGTCAAAGTGGACCAAGCTCTATTTTTAGACTATGTGGGCTGCCTTTTATATTCATCCTATCCAACAGTGGAGGGAATGCAGCAAGTTCCTGTGTAGAAATAGAAAAGCAGGAATAAAAGCAGCTCCAATTTGATCTGCACCTAATTCTGCCTGAGTATCATTGATTCTTTGTCTCTGCTTAGAAATGTCTGTCTTTTTCTTTTTCTTTTTTTTTTCTGTTCGGAGACTACCATTATCCTTTGTTTAGTGTAACACAACCCCAGAGTTGTACCCCATTAAAATATCCTGTTTTGTGACTTTTCCCCCAGAGTTCCATCTAGTTTGTAGAGAATATTATGTTAATTTGAGATTTAAAAAAATATATCTATCCTGACAGAATGGGGTATGTTGTCTCGAGGAAATTTGTATATTGTTAAAAGCTATACTGCAGTTTGCTCATATACTAATTTAGACTTAATGGTAGGAACAATTTAGAAAGTGCATAATCAGCATTGCTAGATTAGTCTTGCTTTTAATGGGGCATGTGTTAATTTTGAATCTCTGGATGTATGTGCGATTTTTATGAGCTTTCAATGCAGATATTTTATTATGTTCTAGAGGCCCAGTGCATGAATTCATGCATGGGTGGGGTCCAGCCGGCCCGCTGTGATCAAGATCTATCAGGCCGGCCAGGGGGAGGGGCAGATGGTGGTTGGCCGGCTGGCCCTGCCCTCTGGTCAAACTCCTGGTTGATCTCCTGGTCCAGGGGACAATTTGCATATTAGCCTTTTATTTTATAGGATAAGTGGGAGAACTAGATTCCAGATTTAGGACATCTGTATGTTTAAGTACATACACAATAGAGTGAGGGGTTCAAACCCAGTTAACCAGTTACTAAAAACGCGGTCCTTAACAAGTGATTGCACTGCTCTTTTCTTGGTTTTCCTAATTGACAAAATGACAGTGATAACAAATTAACACATGAAAGGCACTTAAAGCAGTGCTTGTCTTGTCATTAATACTCAATAAATGCTAACTTTCCATTAAAAATGAATTTTATTATGCTACTAGTATATAGATTAATTAAATTTCAGTGTGAATGCAATGAACTAATTCTCACATAAAATTTAGTTTCCTATTTCAAATTAGCTAGCAGTAGTTTACTAATTTTATTATTTTGGTAAACAGAAGATACCGCAAAAAATAAGATACGACCTGTAATTCTCCAACTCCTTTCTTTCTTCACATTTCCTCTGTCTCTTTTGTATCTGTGTCACCTGAACATATACCTTCACTCCCTTGGTGATCCACTCAAATCTTCCTGTGCCATGCATGTTGTAGTTAATCAACTTTACCAAAGTCGATAGACAATGAAGGCCTTGTCTAGTGTACTGGTTGTATACTAGAGACGTCATATACATTGCTACATGGAATTTTTCCTAGCTGCATGTGTGTTCTGAGAGAGAAAGAAAAGGAGAGAGAGAGAGAGAGAGAGAGAGAGAGAGAGAGAGAGAGAGAGAGAGAGAAAGAGAGAGAGAGAGAGGGAGAGAGAGAGAATGCTAAAGATAGAAGTCACAGACTTTTACTACCTAATCTTGGACATAACACATGACAAATTATCATTTCTGCTGTATTCTATTTGTCAGGTAGACCATATGGTAGGAGGTTTCACAAAGGCAAGAAAATCTGAAGAAAGGGATGGATTGTTGGGGGGCATCTTAGAGGTTGCCTACCACAGTCTGGTCTCTGGCCTGCTGGGATTCATAAAGAATATACTCAGTATTCTTACTTCCTCTCAGGAGGCAAGGAGCATGTCCTAGTACAGTGATGGCGAACCTTTTGCCCTAACTTATCTGGTGCCGTGTCACAAATAGAAATTTTTTGTTATTTGTAGCCATAGTAAAACAAAGATTTATAATTCTGATATTTATCTTATATATTTAAATGCCATTTAACAAAGAAAAATCAACCACAAAAATGAGTTCACGTGTCACCTCTGACTTGCATGTCATAGGTTCGCCGTCACTGACTGACCTCGTACAGACTTCCTGCCACACTATGGGCTTCCGCCTAACCTATTTCATATTCATGTACACCCACGTCCACTCCCCCAGTACACACACACGCACACACACACACACACCTCCACTCCCCCAGTA
>NW_006287615.1:0-384 GCF_000327345.1 Myotis davidii
GCCCATCCTGGGACTCAACCAATTATAATGAATATACAAAAATATTTCCCAGTAACAAAAATGGAACCTACTTCATTGTACAGGCTGAAATGTCTGATGACACCTTGCACTTGGTAGACCATCATCAGAGGGTTTGTGTAGTTTGGCTTTGTAAGTTATAGGAAATCAATGAAATAGTATTTTGACTTTGAAGTTACTCATAATCTGAGAGAAGTGTTACTGGTTTATTTCTCTGTTTTTTTAAACAAATTTTTCAAAGAAAATGTCAAAATCTAGTCATTCATTTTACAGCTGAATGATCTGCCATTTAACTTTCAGGTGTCTTTCAGGTTCTAAGTGTTATTCTGATGCCGCCAAATTGGAACATTTTAAAAACAGTCATTG
>NW_006287616.1:0-230 GCF_000327345.1 Myotis davidii
AATTTTGTTTTAAAATATATTTTATTATAAAAAATACTAGAGCCTCAGAGCACAAAATTCATGCACAGGTAGGATCCATAGGTCTGGCTGGCAATCAGGGCTGATCAGATTCCCCACCTCCCCAACTTCTCCTTCCCTCGCTCCCTCAGTGCCCACCACCACTGCTGGTTGCCCATTATGTTCTGCACTGCCCCCAATGGTCAGCGCACGTCATAGCGAGTGATCAAACT
>NW_006287617.1:0-232 GCF_000327345.1 Myotis davidii
CCTGCTGGCCTGATGGCCCCCAACTGCCCTCCGCTACCAGCCTGATCGCCCCCAACTTCCCTCCCCTGTTGTCCTGTTTGCCCCCAACTGACTGCCCTCCCCTGCTGGTCTGATCGCCCACAACTGCCCTCCCCTGCCGACCATCTTGTGGTGGCCATCTTGTGATGACATGAGGGCAGCCATCTTGTGACGACGTCGCGCGTGATGCCACCTAGGCTTTTATTACATAGGA
>NW_006287618.1:0-2948 GCF_000327345.1 Myotis davidii
CAGGTTAGAAGGGGGGGGGGGGGCAATTTTGAGTATAACTCTCAGGTTGTAATTAATCAGGACATTTTAAAATAAGAAACAATAGAAACCTAACTCAACTCACCTGAACCAGAAAAAAAAGTATTGTATTGGTTCAAAAGGCTAGGAAGGACAGTAGGATACTTAAAAGAACCAGGGCTGGAGAGTCAACATGATCAGAACTCATTGTGTCTATATCTCATTTCTACTTGTCTCTGCTTCACTTTCCCCAGTTGTCTTATCCTCTCCTGTTATAGACTGGTCTTCTCCATATTGAAGAAAATGCAGCTACCAGAAGCTGCACCTTAGCAAACAGAACTTTTATCTCCCAGAGTCCATGGATTATTCTAGGAAACAATTGTAATTGGCCTTTTTTGGTCATGTGTCCATAACGTGGTTCAATCACTGTTGCTAAGAGAATGGAAGTTCTGTGATTGGCCAGGTCTAGTTCACATATTTACTCCTGAGGCTAGGAATAGAGTCTTAACCATTTGAAAAGAAATGAAAAAGCTTGCTGGGAAGACCAAAACCAAACAATAGCAACAACAACAAAACAATAATAATAACAACAATAACCAGAGCCCACTATGCTGATTATCTTCTGATCAGGCTCTCAGGGTTCATACCTGAGTCTGAAGAGGAGAGGGTTTTGTAAGAATAACTACCAATTCAAAAAAATGTTTCACTAAAATCTCTGTGGGGCATTGAGTACACAGGGCACATCAGAAACATTGGCCTTAGTAGTTTCAGTTAGGTGGGTGGCAGCTTAGTGACAGCAGCAATGGCAGCAACAATCACCTCAATGCATCAATGCCTTTGATATATGCATCAAAAGCCTTGGCAGCAGATTGTCACCCCAGGGAGCTAGAGAAGGAAAGAAGGAAATGATGGAAACCACTGGGGAGGTAAAAGAATTCTTTTAATAAACCTATTTGACAGACATCTTAGAAAGTTGCAGAAATAGTTGGGCAGTGAAAGGCTTTGAGGAGAGGCAAATACAGCAGGGCAGAGTCAGAGAAATTCCTTTTTGTGATTATATTGTGAACTTGATTTTATTTCCAGCTTATTTCCCAAGTCACAGGGATGTCCACTGACCATAGAAATGTAAGGAAGAGGGGCAACAGATCACCTAGTGATGTCCCATTTCCCAGAGGCCCTAGCACTGTGCTGAAGTCCCAAAATCTGTGAAACTCTACCTCTTTCTTGGAAGTTTAAAACAGGGCAGAAGGGATTAAAAATGGTGGCAGAGTAAATTGATGCTACACAGACAAGCTCCTAGGACCAAACAAGGAGTTACAACTAAAATATAAAACAAACAAACAAGCAAAACATCCTGAAGACTAGCTGGAGAGAATCCTGATAATAAAGGACCAAAAGTGGAGACTGCATAGAGACTGGTTGTAAGAGGGGAAGCACAGAAGGGCTGGCCAGGCTCCCATAGACAGCATCTGAAGTTCTGGAGAGATATCTCAACTGTGGGGGATTCTCTCTGAGAACTTTGGGGTCTAATCCCCAAGCTAGCCCCACCCCAAAAGAGAGCACCAGAACTGAGAAAGGTGTCTATAAAACATCTGGCTGTGAAAAGCAGCAGGGTTGTTGTCTGCCAGGGAGAGACAGCTGGAAATATAGGCATCCTGTTAAAGGGAAATGCAAAAAATTTTGTGTGCAGACACTTACCTTGAGCTCCAGCAGAGGGAGTGCAGAATGAACTGGAGCTAGCAGAAGCCAGGGCCTGGGGTTAGAGCTCAGAATACAGGCAGCCCAGTTTCCTGTGCTGAGTCACACCCTTACACTGCGAAGGACGTCATTCTCAAGTAGACCTCTGCTATTCAAGTGGTTTTTACCTGGGGGAAAGACAGTTGCCCTACCCTATGGAGTTTCTGAGGCCCATTAAGAGACTGAGAATAACAATTAGCCTCAAGGCAGAGGAAATTGACCCACCCTGATGAAAAACCTTTCACCCCACCTGTGAACAATTGCCTGAGGTTATTCAACACTGAATCCAATCAGTCCACAGGCAGAGGCAGATTTTTGAAGCGTTTGAGTATTTACCTGACCTAATTAGTCAGAAACAGCACTTGACACTGTCCTGCACTAGAAATTTGGAGGGCTAGCAGATCTACCTAATACATATTCACAAACACAAACAGGCAGCTAAAATGGGGAGACAAAAAAACCATAACAACCCCCCCCCCAAAAAAAAAGAGAATTCTTCAGAAGAAGAGCTAAATGAAATGGAGATAAGAAATTTATCAGACATAGAGTTGACAGTAAGGATGACAAAGATGTTCAATAGCATGAGAAAAGATATAGTAACTGTGAAGAATAACATAGCACTAATAAAGAACACAGTGGAAGGAATACACAGCTGATTAGGAGAAGCCAAGAATCATATCTGTGAATGAGAAGACAAGGCAGAAAAAAATCTCTCAAGAACCAAAAAGAAAAAAAAATTAAAAAACAGGACAGTTTAAGGAGCTGTGGGACAACATGAAATGTAACAATCTACACTAATAAAAGAGAAACATGGTAATTGGCGTACAACCGCTACCCTTTTCATTGGCTAATCAGTGAGATATGCAAATTAACTGTCAACTAAGATGGCAGTTAACCGCCAAAAAAGATGGCGGCTAATTTGCATATTGCAGGCAGGATGGTACAGCGCCATCGGAGAGCAGGTTGAGGGCGTGAGTGCCGGCGGTCGCCCGGGACCCGATCCCGCCGGCAGACCCAGACACGGGCCTGCGGGGCGACTGCGGCATCCGCCCGTACTCACGCCCCCAAACCGGACGGATCCTGCTGGCAGACCAGGATGCGGGCCAGCGGGGCGGCTGCAGCGTCCGCCCACACTCACGGGGGCGTGAGTGCTGGCGGTCGCCTGGGACCCGATCCTGCCGGCAGACCCAGACCCCCCTGGGCTGGGGGTGCTG
>NW_006287618.1:3244-4216 GCF_000327345.1 Myotis davidii
CCCCCAACCGGCTCTCCCTGGGAAGCTGGATGGGAGGGCGCTCTCCCTGGGAACCCGGAAATCCACCTCCCAGGGCAACTGCGCAGAAACCAAGCCTGGTGAGCCATGGAAAGGGCGACCTACCTGGAGGCCACGCAGCTTTTATAGTTGAAGTCGCCCTGGATGGAGGACTTGGGGTAGCAGGGATCAGAGTCGGCCAAGTCAGCCATGGAACCCCGGGTCCCTGCCAAATGACTAGAGCACATGGACTTCAATGGTCCTCGGTCACTTAGTGAGCAGCAGTCAGCCTGGACCAGGAATCAAACCCAAAACCTGACAGAATGGAACCCAAACCTTTGCTGTGGCAGAGGAGCTCTGACCCACAGCAGGGGCCAGGGCACACCAGAGTGATTTTGTTGAGGTGCCCTGACAGGTAGCACCCTGAGCAGTGGCTTAGAACCTCCTCATGATACAGCAAAGTTGCAGGTTGGATCCCTGGTCAGGGCACAGACAAGAAGCAACCAAAGAGAGCATAGTAAGTGGAACAACACACTGATGTTTCTCTTGCTCCCTTCTTCTCTCTAAAATAATCAATCAATAAAAATGAAAATAAAAAATAAACCCTCTGGCCCTAACCAGTTTGGCTCAGTGGATAGAGCATCGGCCTGTGGACTGAGGGGTCCCGGGTTCAATTCTGGTCAAGGGCATATACATTTGTTGCAGGCACATCCCCAGTAGGGGGTGTGCAGGAGGCAGTTGATCGATGTTTCTCTCTCATCGATGTTTCTCCTCTTATCCCTCTCCCTTCTTCTGTCTAAAATCAATAAAAGTATATTAAAAACATTCCATTATCTACATCTGTAAGCAATGCCTTATCTTATTACTAATAGTTCTGAAAAAAATGACACAAATATCTGAAACTTCTAATTTATATAGTATACTCTGTCAAATTTCAGGAAGGCAGTATGCTCTGCCAATTTTTCTGAACATATT
>NW_006287618.1:4708-9502 GCF_000327345.1 Myotis davidii
ACCCGCGGGGAGCGGGGGTGCCCCTGCCCAGGCCTAACGCCTCTGCCGGAGGCCTCAGGCCTGGGCAAGGGTCCGATCCGGTGATCGGCGATTGGGGGTGATGAGGGTCAACTCCTCTGGCCGAGGCATCAGGCCTGGGCACGGGGCCAATCCTGCGATTGGAGGGTGATGGGGTTCAATGCCTGAGGGCTCCCAGTATGTGAGAGGGGGCAAGGCCGGGCTGAGGGGTTCCCCCCCACCCCCAGTGCACGAATTTCGTGCACCGGGCCTCTAGTATTTACATAATAGGTATGCCAGAAGGAGAAAGTAAGCAAGGGCTAGAGAATGTGTTTGAAGACTAATGGCAGAAAACTTCCCTAAGCTGATGAAGGAAAAAGTCACACAGGTACAGGAGGTACAGAGAATCCCAGGCAAGAAGAACCCAAATAAGCCCATAAACAAACAGATCACAATTAAAAGGCCAAAAATTAAAAACAGAGAATCTTAAAGGCAGCAAAACAAAAGCAATTTATTACCTACAGAGAAGCACCCATAAGGCTGTCAGTTGATTTTTCATCAGAAATTGCACAGGCCAGAATGGAATGGCACAAAGTACTCAAAGTAATAAAAAATAGGGATCTGAAACCAAGATAAATATCCAGCAAGGCTACCATTCAAAATAGAGCTTCCTTGGTGCAGGGGAGGGTTGGGAATGGCTGGTTCTCACAGCCAATTGGCCTGGAGGTCAATTGCTACCAGTGACAACAACAACAATCAAGTCTCAACTACAATAAGACTGTGCTCACAGCCCACAAAGGGGCACCTAGAGTCCCCAGCTCAGGTGACTGTGGAGGCTGAGCCACTGAGCCCTATAGGACACCTACTACACAAGGCCATTCTACCAACTCAGGGAGACATAGCAGCTCTACCTAATACATAGAAGCAAACACAAGGAAGCAGCCAAAATTTGGAGACAAAAAAACATTTCACAAATGAAAGAAATGAAATAAAGCAAACTACTGTATAAAGAGTTCAAAACCACAGTTATAAGGTTACTCAAGAATCTTCTAGAAGAGTGGTTGCCAGCCAGTGGTCCACAGACCACTGGTGATCCATGAGGTCTGAAAGCAGTTACTTACAAGAGAGCACCCATATGACTGTCAGGTGATTTCTCAACAGAAACTATGCAGGCCAGAAGAGAGTAGAAAGGAATATTCAAATTGATGAATAGCAAGGACCTACAACCAAGATTACTCTACCGAGAAAAACTCTCATGTTGAATTGAAGGTCAGATAAATAGCTTCACAGACAAGAAAAAGGTAAAGGAGTTCATCACCACCAAACCAGTATTAAATAAATGTTGAAGGGTAATCATTAAGAAGAGGAAGAAGAAGAAAAAGATAAAAGATATGAACAATAAAATGATAACAAATACATACCTATCAACAACTGAATGTAAAACTCAAACTAAATGAATAAGAAATCTAATGAACAGAATAAACTGGTGAACAGAATAGAATTAGAAACATGGAAATGGCACAGACTGATGATTCTCAGAAGAAAGGGGGGTGGGGTGGGAAGAGCTTAAACAAAGACCTTATATGCATATATGCATTACTCTCAACAATAAAGGTAAAAAAGAAAAGAATTAGAAAGAGAAAAACAAGAAAAGCTCAAAGTGAGTAGAAAGAAAGAAATAATAAAGATTAGAAAGAAATAATAAAGAAAATAGAAAGAAAAAAGCTCAAAGTGAGTAGAAATAAATTAATAATAATAATAATAAAATCAATGAAACCAAGAGCTGGTTCTTTGAAAACATAAACAAGATTGATGAACTATTAGCCAGACTCACCAAGAAACAAAGAGAGAGGACCCAAATTTATAAAATTAGAAACTAAAGCAGTGAAGTAACATGTGACATCACAGAAATACAAATAAATTGTAAGAAAATACTATGAACAGCTATATGCCATCAAGCTGGATAATGTGGATGAAATGGACAAATTCCTAGGAAAATACCGTGTTCAAAACTGAATCAGGAAGAATCAGAAAACCTGAATAGGCCAATATCTGCTGAGGAGATAGAAGCAATAATCAAAAAACTCCCAGCGTACTCTGGTTTCTCTTCTGATCACATATATCTTCCCCTTTTACTAAAGATTTCAGTGGAAAGGAACAAATAACAACAACAAAAACCTCCCAGAAAACAAAAGCTTTGATCCAGATTGATTCACAGGGGAATTTTACTAAACATTCAAAGAATAACTAAAACCTATACTCCTCAATATATTCCAAAAATATCCAAGAGGAAGGAACACTTCCAAGCTCTTTTAACGAGGTCAGCATTATCCTAATTTCAAAACTAGTTAAAGACACTACAAAGAAAGAAAATTACAGGACAATAGCCTTGATGAAAATAGATGTTAAAATCCTCAACAAAATACAAGCAAATCAGTTTCAGCAATATATTAAAAATATCATATACCATGAACAAGTGAGATTTATTTCAGGGATGCAAGTATGGTACAATATTCGCAAATCAAACAATGTGATACATCACATAAACAAATTGAAAGACAAAAATCACATGATCATATCAATACATTCAGGAAAAGCATTTGACAAAATCCAACACCCTGTCTTGATAAAAACTCTCAGTAAAGTGGGAATAGACAGAACATATATCAACAGAAAAAAGGCCATGTATGACAAACCTACAGCCAACATCATATTCAATGGGCAAAAACTAAAACTATTTCCCCTAAGAACAGGAACAAGACACAGATGTCTGCCTTCACCATTCTTATTCAATATAGTACTGGAAGTCCTAGCTACATTGATCAGTCAAGAAGAAATAATAAAAAACATCCAAATTGGAAATGAAGAAGCAAAACTCTCATTATTCTCAGTTGACATGATAGATATTGTACATGGAAAACCCTAAAGACTCCACCAAAAAAACCACTAGATTTAATAAATGAATTTGGCAATGTAGCAGGATACAAAATCAACACCCCAAAATTGATGGCTTTTTTATACACCAACTAGGGGCTCAGTGCACAAATTCATGCACCTTGAAAGGAACTGTGGACAGCAAGGCTGCAGTGGGCACAGGGGCAAGTCTCAGCCCATCCTCCATTCCCTGGCCCAGCCCCTCCCATTGCGGCCCCCAGTCCCCTGTCTGCTAGTAGCCCCATTCCCACCACTGCTGTTTCCACCCACTGATGGCAATTGGGGCTGGTGCCAGCAGCAGGTGCAAGTGGCGCCTGCTTCCCCAATCACCCCTCAGGAGCAGGGGGAGGTGGAGAAGCCCTTAGAGACAATTGGGGCAGGCAGCTGCCACTCGCACCCACTGACAGTGCCAAGTTATCAGGACCGGTGCCAGGTGCTGGCAGCGGGTATGAACAGGGCCGGCACTGGCAGTGGCTGTGAAAGGCAGCTCCTGCACCAGAAGCAGGTGTGACTGGGGCCATCACTGGCAGTGGGTCCGAGAGGCGGCTGCCGGCCTCAATAGCCCATGAGGAGCAGGGAGAAGTGGAGAAGGCATTTTGGGCTGGCAGCTGCCACTCAAACCTGCTGACAGTGCTGAGCAATCGAGGCCAGTTCTGGGCACCAGCAGCGGGTGCGAGTGGGGCTTGCACTGGCAGTAGGTGCAAGCATTGGGCGGGACGTGGGAGCAAAGAATTTTCTGTAACCACTAGAGGCTTGCCCAATGACAGCGAATGGTGTCCCACCTTGGTATGGGGTCCCCACTCACCTGCTCCACCATTCCACTGTGGCTGAAACCGGCCATATTCTGTGCTCTGCTGCCTGCTGCCAATGCCTGCCATGTTCCACACACCCGCTGGTGGTCAGTGCACATCACAGCAACCAGTTGTTCAGTTGTTCCGCCATTCGGTCCATTTGTATATTAGTGTTCTATATATAGAGAGATAATGAATTCTCAGAGAGAATTAAACAAGCATTACCATTTACCATTGCAACAAAAAATTAAGATACTTAGGAATAAACTTAACCAAGGAGGTAAAAGGCCTATACATGCAAAGATATAGGATGTTGAAAAAAGAGATATAGGAAGATATAAACAAGTAGAAGAGTATACCATGTTCATAGATTGGTATAATTAAGATCATTAAAATGCCCATACTACCCAAGGCAATCTAGAGATTTAAGGCAATCCCTATTAAATTACCAACAGCATATTTCACAGATCTAGAACAGATACAACAAAATTTATATGAAACCAAAAAGACCCCAAATAGCCACAACAATCTTGAGAAAGAAGAGCAAAGTTGGAGGAATCAGAATACCAGGTTTCAAGTTATATTACAAAGCCACTCTAATCAAAACAGTCTGGTACTGCCACAAGAACTGTTGCATAGAGGAATGGAGTAGAATAGAGATCAACCCAAGAAATCAACCCAAACCATTAGGCTCAATTAATATTGACAACTGATGCAAGAATATTCAATGGAGAAGAAACAGTCTCTTCAATAAATGGTGTTGGGGAAATTAGACAGATACATACAAAATAATGAAACCAGACCACCAACCTAAACCATATACAAGAATAAACTCAAAATAGATAAAAGACTTAAATGTAAGTCATGAAACCATAAAAATCCTAGAAGAAACCATCGATAGAAAACTCTTAGATATCTCTCATACCAATATGTTTACAGATACATCTCCTAGGGCAAAGAAACTAAGGAGAAAATGAATAAACGGGACTACATCAAAACAAAAAACTTCAGCACAGCAAAAGAAACCATAACAAAAACGAAAAGGGAGAAACTAAGATGGCGGCATAGGTAA
>NW_006287619.1:0-586 GCF_000327345.1 Myotis davidii
GAGAGCATCACCCTGATATCAAAAGCAGGAAAGGACATCACAACCAAAGAAAACTGTAGGTCAATATTCCTGATAAACATAGATACAAAGATTCTCAACAAAATATTAGAAAACTGAACTAATGAACTCATTAAAAGGTTTATATATCATGGCTAGATGGGATTTATCCCTGAGATGCAAAAATGGTTAAAATTATGAATATCAATACATTTACACCACACTATCAATAAATATACACACATTAATATGATGAATGACAAAAATCATGTAATCACAATAATAAACGCAGGAAAAGCTTTCTAAAATATACAACACCCTTTATTGATTAGAGAAAACAACAACAACACCTCAACAGTTTGGGTATAGAAGGAAAATACTGCAATGTGATAAAGGCCATATATGACAAACCCACAGCTAGCATGATACTCAATGGCAAAATTAGAAAACTTTCTCTCTAAGATCGAGAACAAGATTAGAATGCCCACTCACATCACTTTTATTCAATACTAGAGGCCCTGTGCACAAAAATTTGTGCACTCAAGGGGCGGGGGCATGTCCCTGAGCCTGGCCTGTGCCCTCTCACAGT
>NW_006287620.1:0-326 GCF_000327345.1 Myotis davidii
CCTTCTCCTCCTCCTCCTCCTCCTCCTCCAGCTCAGCTGGCTCCCCCAGAGGCTCCACTTCAGCGCCCATTCCTGCGGGCAGCCAGCGGGCACACCTGGTGGGCGGCTTTGGAACATCAGTGCCTCCGCCACAAGCCTGGCCCGCAGCCCTGAGGATGTGTTTCTCCTTGTGGTTCTAGAAGCACAGAATGGAATGTGTGTAAGCGCTCTAACCCCTGTCACCATGGTAACTGTGGGAGGGGAGCGCTCCCTGAGTCTCAGGCACTCACCCCCTGGGACCCACCTGGAGGGTCAAACTGACTCCGCAGCTCAAACCCAGGAGGGAC
>NW_006287621.1:0-201 GCF_000327345.1 Myotis davidii
TAAAGTATTACAAAGGGTATTACACATGTCTCCCTTTCCCCCCCACCCTTGACAATCCCCTGGCTCCCCTACCCTCCAGTGTCTTATGTATACTGGTTATGCTTATATGCATGCATATAAGTCCTTCAGTTGATCTCTTACCCTCCGCTTCTGCCCCCCTCCCCTTGCCGGCCTTCCCGCTGTAGTTTGACAGTCTATTTG
>NW_006287622.1:0-293 GCF_000327345.1 Myotis davidii
GCCCTCCCACAGTGGGAGCAGCAAGCACAGTGCTTCTCCTACCTCCATGGCAGTACTGAGGAGCGGTGAGCAGGCGGGTGGCTAGGAGCGAGCAGGAGGGTGGTTAGGAGTGAGGGGTCCCGGAATGCGAGAGGGCACTGGTCAGGGTGAGGGACACCCGCCCCACACACGAATTTTGTGCATTGGGCCTCTAGTGAAAACAGAAGATTCAGAGAAGTGACCAGACCAAGTAAACTTTTATACCTTTTAGACAAAACATAATAATAAATTAATAAATTTGTGGAAGAATTAAC
>NW_006287623.1:0-374 GCF_000327345.1 Myotis davidii
AAAGACCACCTGTCCATCATTCACCATACTTCATGCAAAGGCATCTTGCTTGTTAGAAGTGGGAGTGTAAGGAGGGGTGGCCAAAATATACAAAACCCAGCCCGGCCGGTGTGGCTCAGTGGTTGAGCATCTACCTATGAACCAGGAGGTCACGGTTTGATTCCTGGTCAGGGCATATGCTTGGGTTGCAGGCTCGATCCTCAGTGGGGGTCGTGCAAGAGGCAGCGAATCAGTGATTCTCTCTCACCATTGAAGGTTCTATCTCTCCCTCCCTCTCCCTCCCTCTCTGAAATCAATAAAAATATGTTTTAAAAAAAGACAGGAAGGAAGGAAGAAAGACAGCCCTAGATGGTTTGGCTCAGTGGATAAAGCGT
>NW_006287624.1:0-729 GCF_000327345.1 Myotis davidii
AAAAAAAAAAGTTAACTGTCTTATAGGAGTAAAAAACTTGTATATAACTAAATTTCAAGTGTTAGGTACATAACAAAAGCTCAACTATTTGCTCCTCATTCAGTACCACTGTTTAGATGTTATCCTTTTGCCATATTCATTGTAAATGTATGTTTTGCATAAAAAACAATTCAAATTACCAACACTGTAAACCTCTCTTAGTTGCCTTTTCAAGTAAGAATGCTCTTCTGCAAATTCGAATTTCAGATGAATTCAATATTGTTCCTACAACTGGGTTCACTTTTATTTGCCAGCTTTGAAAAACTCTTTTTAACATGTCTCTAGGTAAATCCTCTCCTTAGACCTCCTTTCTCAACAGATGGCCACACCTGCCATAATATGACAGAAAAGTGAGGATTCCAGATAAATAAACTTTCAATCTCTTATCCCTTAATCTTTAAGTTTTCTCATTCACTTTTAAAAAGTACCTTATTTTGTTCCAAGCTACTTTTGCTACCTGAGCTGTAATGTTTATCTGAAAACATGCTCAGGTCTCCACAGTTTAATCCCCTATCCTCTCTTTCTTTTGCAATTTTTTTTTAATACATGCTTGAAGAAATTCAAGTGTTTGTGGGAGTGGTGTCAGAGGAATGGCGACGACATGAGAGAGCTCCTTGTCCTCTCCTTCTAATATTAACAAGTACAATGAAGCATCTAAAGGTGGGCAACCAGGGATAAACAGGGATATAA
>NW_006287624.1:2353-4135 GCF_000327345.1 Myotis davidii
ATGGATTCACACACACACACACACACACACACACACACACAAAATCCCTCCAACCATGTATTGCCTATAAGAGACACATCTAAGGTGCAAAGACAAAGATAGATTCAAAGTAAAAGGGTTGAAAATGATTCTTCAAGTAAAAGAATCCACAGAAAAGCTGATATAGCCATACTTGTATCTGACAAAATAGATTTCAAGATAACAAGAGACAAAGATGACACGTTATAATGATGAAGGAACTCTACATCAGGAAACATAACAATTCTTAATATATATGCACCCAACCAAGGAGCACTGATATATATATAAAACAACTACACATAGAACTACAGAGAGAAACAGATCAAAACACAATCATAGTTGGAGACCGTAATACTCCATTGACAGCACTAGACAGATCAACCAAACAGAAAGTCAATAACGAAATATTGGCCTTAAATGAAACACTAGACCAAATGAACCTAATTGTCATTTACAGAACCTTCCAGAACATCAGATTATACATCCTTCACCAGTGCACATGGAACATTCTTAAGGACAGACCATATGTTGGGTCACAAAACTAGCATCAACAAATTCAAGAAGGTTGAAATGATACCATGCATATTCTCTGACCACAATGCCTTGAAACTAGGAATCAACTGCCAAAAGGAAGTAAAGAAACCCACACATACGTGAAGTTTAAACAACATATTACTAAGAATGACTCATGAGCCCTGTCTGGCATGCTAAGTGGTTAGAGCATCCATGTGCACCGAAGAGTCCTGGGTTCGAGTCCTGGTCAAGGGCACACAGCTGGGTTGCCAGTTCAATCCCCAGTCCTTGGGCCGTATGCTTGGGACAACCATTCAATTATTGTTGTTACTATAGCTTTAATTCTTTGGCTGGGGGAGAGATAAATGTAAACATATTGAAATGCACAAATCTTAGTTGAACAATTTTAATAAGTAGGCACACCTGTGAAGCCCATACCTACCCTATTGTGATATTGCTCTTTCTCACCTCCTCAGAGGGTGGCTCCTGTTCCTCCCTGGGAATTCCCCTCCCTGAAACAATCGCTGTTTGGACATATTTCACCCTTGAGTGGTTCAGCCCACATGTGAACATCGTGCAAACGGAGCAGGAGTGAGTTTGGGGTGGCCTGGCCTCTTTTCTCAGCTCAATGTCTGTAATAGTCACCACCCTGTGGGCTCTGCCACTAGCTCATCCCTTTCCACTGGCCGTGGCTTCCGTCATACGAATGGACCACATTGAGTTTGGTCATCTCAGTCATTCCCAGTGTCAGTTGTGAGTAAAGGGACTGCGAACACTAGGGTTCAAGCCCTTCTGATGGAGGCTTCCTTTGTGTTGTTGTTTAGTTAGTTTTATATTTTATTATTTTATAAACATGAGCACGGTCATTGAATCAAAGGGTGAGTGTGTGTTTAATTTTATAAGAAACAGCTAAACATTTTTCCAAAGTGTTGGCACCACTTCCCATGACCGCCAGCGATGTGCCAGGATTCCCGCAGCCTCTCTTATCCTCAGTCCCCATGAGTGTGCAACAGCTGGGGGATGCGAGGGAGGAGGACACGTTAGTGTCCGTTTCTCTGATGACCTACGTGAGCACTCCTCCTTCTTTAGCCATGTGAATGCCTTCCTTGGCTAAGTGACAGAATCACAGGAAGAAGAGTTTAATTTGATTGGGTGCATCAAGAGGCCTACTTAGGAATGTTTTCAATATCTAAGTCTGTAATACTTTGTTAAAACTAACGAATGTGGCAAAATGATAAGATCTGAAAA
>NW_006287624.1:4315-4871 GCF_000327345.1 Myotis davidii
CAGCCAGGACCCCCGTGTGCTGCCTAAACCCCATCTGCCTAAGCCCTGTCCCCAGCCGGAACCCCCATGTGCCGCCTAAGTCCCGCTGCCAGCTAGGACCCCATGGCGATCCCAGAGCAGACAAATGTGCAGGGTGGCCAGCCCCAGGTGGACCTGCTCCTGGGGATCGGTGTGGAGGGCCCTCAGGTGGGTCTGCTCCTAGGGATAGCCATGGCAATCCCAGAGCAGGCAAGTGTGGAGGACGAGCAGCCCCCATCAGGGCCTGCCCCCGGTCTCCACAGTGTTCCGGTAATCCATAAGCAGGAAAGTGCAACCTGCAGGTAGCACCCCATCCTGGCCACAACTCAACAGAGAGAAAAGCACGCAGAGGAGGCCAGAAACCTGAGAGTTCAACACAGAGGGGCGCCTGCTCCAAGCTTCCACAGTGTGGCTGGGGGCAGGCCTGAAGCAGACACACAAACTCACACACACACACACACACACACACACACACACACACACACACAGTGTCTGCTCTGAGCCTCCAATGTAGCTGGGGGCAGGCCCCCAGCGGACA
>NW_006287624.1:7539-11361 GCF_000327345.1 Myotis davidii
GAAGTTATGAAAAATGACCAACTAGAAATTAAGCATTCACTGATTGAAATAAAAGATATTATGCAGAGTTCCAATAGCAGATGAGAGGATCCCAAGAATCAAGTCAAAGTTTTGAAATATGAAGAAGCAAAAGTCACCCAACCAGAAAAACAAAAAGAAAAAGAATCCAAAATATGAAGCTAGTGTAAGGAGCCTCTGGGACAACTTCAAGCTTACGAACATCCAAATTATAGGGGTGCCAGAAGAAGAGAGCGAGCAAGATATTGAAAACCTCTTTGAAGAAATAATAACAGAAAACTTCCCTACCTGGTGAAAGAAATAGACTTCCAAGTCTAGGAAGCACAGAGAACCCCAAACAAAAGGAATCCAAATAGGACCACACCAAGACACATCATAATTAAAATGCCAAGAGCAAAAAAAAAAAAAAAAGAGAGAGAGAATCTTAAAAGCAGCAAGAGAAAGAAAATCAGTTACGTACAAGGGAGTACCTATACGACTGAGATAAGAATTAGGTATGCTCTGCAGGGTAAAAATAATTGTTTTCTTTAACTATAATATTACAGAACTAAATATTTTCTATTCAAAAATCAAGTCCCTAGACTATTCAGGGGGAAAAAATTATGTTAAATGAGGAACAAAAATAAAAATTTGCAAAAGATACACTAGGTTTACATAAAGTATAAATAAATTCTTAAATCTCTGAGGAAAAATAGCTAAAATTTTATTCAACAGTTATTCTATTTCTCAAATTATAACCCTTTTTCTTTATATTATAGGTATTTCTGTAGCAATAATACATTTAATACTAATTTTGTATTTAGCTCCCTACTAGAAAGTGGGCAACCTGAAATTAGACACTATTATGTACCTTTGCATCCTTAATGGCACATTTTTCTATCTATCCTATTCTATATAATAAAAGAGCAATATTCTCCTATTCTATATAATAAAAAAGCAATATGCAAATAGACCAAACAGCGGAACATCCAAACAGGTACCTAGGATGTACGCTGATCATCAGGGGGCGTGTGTGGATTGTGGCGAATGTCAGCTGTGGTAGGATGGTGGAGCAGGTGAGTCGGGGCGGGGGCGAGACCAAGGCAGGGTGCCAGTTGCTATCATTGGGGTGAGCCTCTGGTGGTTACTGAAAGTTTTTTGCTCCTGAGAATACTGCAGTCCCAACCGGCACCGGTGCCTGCCCCACTTGCACCCACTGCTGGCACCAGAGTTCATACTCACTGTCAGTGTCTGGTAGTAGCCCAAATCACTTGGCACCGTCAGCGGGTGTGAACAATGGCTGTCAGCCCCGATCGTCCCTCAGGGCTTCTTCACCTCCCCCTGCTTCTGAGGGAAGATAGGGACCAGCAGCCACTGTTTTCATCTGCAGCCAGCAATGGACATGCTCACATCCGCTGCCGGTGCCACTGCTCGCAATCCACTGTCAGCGTTGGCCCAGCCTGCACCAGCAGCCGGTGCCAGAGTTGCCACTCATATCCATTGCCAGTGCTGGCATGCTGGTCCCAATCGCTTGGAACCATCAGCAGGTACGAGTGGCAGCTGCTGACCCTGATTGCCCCTGAGGGCTTCTCCACCACCCCTGGTTCCTCAGGGGCGGTGAGGGCGGGGCTGCTGGCAGACAGGGGCCACAGTGAGAGGGGCCGGGTGGGGATGCAGAGGATGGGTTGAGACGGACCCCTGTGCATACTGTAGCCTCAGGGCCCACAGATCCTTGCAAGGTGCACAAATTTGTGCACTGGGCCCATAGTCTATATATATAGAAAGCCAGTGACCGGAATGCTGTAACCACCAGAATGACTGGTTGCAATGATGCCCACTGTGGCCAGCAAACCGGGGTGGGGGGGAGGAGGATGGTCAATCTTCCGCAGCTCTTCCCCGGCTGTCCCTGTCTGCGATGGGCCCACCCCACCCCAATATGCTACACTTCTACCCCCGGCCAGCTCCACCCCCAATAAGCCCCTGCCAACCACCCACAGCCCCTCCCCCTGGCTGGCCCTGTCCCCAGTTGCCCCCCCGCAATCAGGGTCAGTGCCCATCGACCAATCACCCGCAGTCCCTCCCCCAAGCCAGCCCTGCCCTGATTGGGCCTTGGTCAGGACAGGCTGGCCAACCTCCTGCCATCTCCTCCTTCTGACAGGCCCAGCCCCCATCTCCTGATAGGACCAGGCTGGATGGACCACACCCATGGAGGAATTCATGCACTGGGTCTCTAGTATATATATATAAACTGTTATGTACAATTACTATGATGTGCACTGACCACCAGGGGGCAGATGCTCAATGTAGAAATTACCCCCTGGTGGTCAATGAGCTCCCACTCAGCCAGAACCCAGGCTCATGCTGGTGAGCACAGCGGTGGCAGCAGCGTAGGCAGCAGTTGTAGTGGGGCTGGGATGAGCAGGAGCAGTGTGTCACCGGGTCCCAGCTCAGGCTCAGGCTCCTCCCCAGCTGCCTGCTGCTTTATGCACTGCTACATCCCTCAGGGGATGTCGAACTTCTGGTTTCGCCCCAATCCCTGCAGGAACCGGCAGCCCAACAACCCATGATAGGGTCCCAGATTGCCAAAGGGCGCAGGCCCAGCTGAGGGGCTCCATTGGTGCATGTATCTGTGCACCAGGCCTCTAGTCAACACTAATAAAAGAGAAAGATGTAAAGTGACCATACCTTCACGACACCTACTAGCCAACCAGGAATATGCAAATTAACCCAACAAAGAGGTCAGGTTAATTTGCATACACAGGCGCTGAGGGGCTGGGAGTAGGGCAGGCGATGACGCAGGCGTTCAGCACTGCCCCAGTTGCTTTGGGCCTCTGGGTAGCGTGGGAAGGCAGAAAGGTGGCTCCTGGCCAGAGCAAAGGCAGAAAGGCGGCTCCGGCCGGAGTGAAGGCTGTGCTGGCAGCCAGGAGAAGGAAGGCCCATTCTTGCACTAATCTTTGGCATCAGGCCTTTAGTATATCAATAGAGAAAAGATATAGAGAGATATAAAATTGCACTGTACATTTACCTCACTGAATTCCTACCTATTTTTTAATATATATGTTTTAATTTATTTCAGAGAGGAAGGAAGGGGGGGTAGAGATAGAAACATCAATGATGAGAGAAAATGTTCAATCAGCTGCCTCCTGCATGCCCCACACTGGTGATGGAGCCGGCAACCCAGACATGTGCTTTGATTGGGAATCAAACTGAGACCTCTGGCTAATGGGTAAATGTCCAACCACTGATCTATACTGGCTGGGTAAGAACCTACCTGTTTTTATTTGTTAATGTACAAAATCCACAATATAAAGCAATCAAACTTAGAGTGAAGACAAAGCATTATAAATATCTTTTTTAATTTGCTTGTATAAACTACTCTTCTAACCTTTGTAAATAATAAAATTTCAAAACTACATAAATATAGAGACTATATTAGTACCCTCAGTACTTACCAACAGAAGGCCTAACTTGTTTCACGAAATTCCCCAGTCAATGACTCTGCCCAGACACCCCAGTATTATTGAAAAAATCACAGACATTCTATTTTATTTGAAATGCCTTAGCATGATTACCCTTTTTTTAAACAAAACTCCAAAATACCGATGTCCTACCTAAATTAATAATTCTAAACACCAATATCTAATCGTTACTCAAAATTCCCTGATTAAAAACTAACCCATTGTTTAAAAAAAAATCTGTATTTCTAACCATTTTTATCTTCAGTCAGTAATTTTAAAAAATCATAAATAAACTCAGCTTTAATAAAAATTAAACACCTCATTCAAGTATTGCATCAAATCTTAGTAAATCTTTAAAACAATGGAA
>NW_006287624.1:11988-17086 GCF_000327345.1 Myotis davidii
ACATAAGAAAGGATAAAATAGTGTCATTTTCAACAACATGGATGGATCTTGAGAACATTTGCGAAGTGAAGTAAGTCAGACAGAAAAAGCTAAGAACTATATCATTTTACTCATATGTGAAATATAAAACTGAAACAAACAAACAAAACTGAAACAAACTGAAACAAATTTCAGTTTTATAAAGCAGCAGTGTGGTGGTTGCCAGAGGGAGGGGGTGGGGAAAGAAAGGGGTCTTAATATGAGGTGACAGGGTGGTGGGGACATGGTCCTATATACAGATTTTGTAAATTAGTAATCCACACATGAAACCTCTATTTTCATGTTGAGTAATGTCACCCCAATAAAGTAAAAACTAAAAACTAAATAAAAAATAAAGTTAATGACAGTGCTAAAAAAATTATGAAAGAATTTTTTAAATTTGTTTTTTTCATTGATTTTTATGGAGAGTAGAAAAGAGAGGGAAAGACAGAAAGAAACATCAACGTGAGAGAAATAAATTGATTGGTTGCCTGCTGCACAGGCTGGGGAGGAGCCTGCAACTTAGATGTGAGGTGCGTGCCCTTAACCGGAATCGAACCTGGGTCTCTTTGGTCCCTAGGATGATGCTCTATCCACTGAGCCAAACTAGCTAGGGCAGGAAAATTTAAAACTTAACTTCCTCTGTCAGCATTACTAAGAAATTTTTAACTATTTCAAAAGATGATCTTATATATTGTTGTATTACCATGTGATAATAAAAATTTCAGTTTTATAAAGAAAGAAAAATAACCTCGGTTAGGTATAGCACTTGGGAGGCAGAAGGACCGAAGAAAAGTGAATCAAGAGATGGTACAAGGTCATTTTCTTCAAGTTTTTCATGGTCCAAACAAATAGCTCGTAGTTTTTCTATTGCTGTGGTATCTGCAAATAACAACAACAACAACAAACCCAAAACATAGGTTAGTTTAAAATATAATTCTTATGCTAATAAATCACATTGGATATATTGATATATTGATTAGTATTATTGTTAATCTGGAACATAATAATTATGAGTTAGGCTGATTATAAGATAAAATGTTAAAAAATTTAACCAGAACTAAACTGGTTAATAATAAACCAGAACTCTTTAATCATTAACCCAAAATATGAAGGAAAGTTTTCCTATCCAGACTTCAAATCAACATGTCCTCCTAGACAGAAAACATAATTTTAAAACCCCACAACACTAAAAAGGAATTAGTTTTTCTTGAAATACATAGGACACAGCTACTTCCACCAAGTTATTTGCCTCACATGAGATTCTTCATGAGCTATTTTTGCTTTATTGAAAGAAAGGTTTCAAGAAAAGAACTAAAGATACAACTATTTAATGTATAGCTAAAAGAAAGAAAAGCCTTGCATTTTCCTTTTATTATATTATAAAGATGTGACACTTTTAAAAACTATGAAAAGATACATTGAGAAGAAAATCCTATCTTGGAAGAAAATAGCAGTAAGTCTTCACGATCTTAGGTTAGGCAATTTCTTATACATGATATCAAATTATAAATGAAGGGAAAAAAGAGATAAAAATGGACTGCTCCACTATTAAAATATTTTGTCCAAAATATGACACTAGTGAAAAGAGGACAGCAATATTTATGTTATATAAAAGGTTAATACGCAAAGTGTCCCCTAGAGAGTTTGACATGGAGTTCAATTGCTCTCTACAATATGTGCTGACCACCAGAGGGTGGCAAGGAACATGGTGGGTGACTAGTGGTGGTAGTGGGGTGCTGAGGGAGCTAAGGAAGGAGGAGGTGGAGTGGCGGGAATCTGATCAGCCCTGATCGCTGGACAGGCCTAGGGACCACAGCTGTGTGTAATTTCCATGCACCAGGCCTCCAGTTCAATAATAAAAAGACAAATAAGCCACTTAAAAAATAAGCAACCCTGGCCAGTTTCGCTCAGTGGATAGAGTATCAGCCCGTCGACTGAAAGGTCCTAGGTTCAATTGTAGTCAAGGGCAGATGCCCTGGTTTGGGGCTCAATCCCCAGTAGATTCCCTCTCATTATGGACACTAGAGGCCACGTGCACAAAAATTTGTCTGCAGTCTGGCCTGTGACTTCTCACACTCCGGGAGCCTTCAGGGAGCTGCAGTCTGGCCTCACTCTGTGGGAGGCAAAGGGGCAGGCCGATCAGGGGACGGCGCTGCTCTCATCACCCCATCACTGCTGCCACTGCTGGCCTCCCTCTGCTGGAGGTGACCAGGTGGTCAATCAGGTGATGCCGCTGCCCCCATCACCCTGCCGTGGCCACCATGCCAGCCTGCCTCTGCGGGAGCCAACAGGGTGGGTCAATTAGGGGACAGTGCAACCCCCATCAACCTGCTGTTGCCAGCCTCCCTAGGCAGGAGGCGACTGGGTGGCCCATCAGGGTATGGTGCCAGCTGGTGTGACCCCACCTTACCCCAAATGCCCCTCCACCTCAGCTATTTGCTACTGCCCCCACCCATCCAGATCGCTGTCCCCTCCCTCTGCACGTTGGCATTCACCTTGGCTGGCCTGGCACCATCAGCTCTCTAGCCCTGCCCCCTGCCAAATTGTGGTTCTGCTGTTCCGTCAATTTGCATATTACACTTTTATTATATAGGATTTCTAGCTCTTCCTCCCTTTTCCTTCTCCTCTGAAATTAGTAAAAAAATATATAAAAAAACAAATAGCTCTAAACAGATATTTCTCCAAACTACTACAAATGGATAGTGAATAGAAAGCAAATGAAAAAAATACTCAAAATCAGTAGGGAAATGCAATTCAAAATCACACTTTGGCCACTTTAATATAACCAGAATTATG
Organism: Myotis davidii; assembly: GCF_000327345.1. NCBI lineage: Eukaryota > Metazoa > Chordata > Mammalia > Chiroptera > Vespertilionidae > Myotis > Myotis davidii. Next base: position 14,806 of record NW_006287624.1, read on the forward strand.
TTACCAAGTTAATAAAAACACACTTACAGAACACCACCAATAAAACCCTAATAATAGGTGTTGGTAATAAATATGAGGAAACTGGAACGCCAATATTTTATTTACACACACACACACACACACACACACACACACACATTCTTTCTGTAAAGTACTACTTAGGCAGTTCCCCAATATGTTAACCATAAATTTACTGTACTATCTAGAAATTTCTCTCCTAGGTATACCTGCAAGAGAATGGAAAGAGGTGCCAAAAGTCAAATACAATACCCATAGCAGCACTACTGCTGCTATGCAGTAGTAACCCAAAAATGGAAACAGCACAAGTTATTTTTTACACATTCATGAATAAAATGTTACACATACAATGAAATGTCAGTCAGTCTTAAAAAGAAAGAAAACTCAATTCTGAAATATCCTACAACATGGATGGACTTTGAGGAAATTATGCCAAGTAAAGTAGGACAGTCACATGAAGATAAACACAGTATGAAGATGCTTATTCACACAAACAGAAAGTACAGTGATGGTTGTCAATGGCTCGAAGAAGAGGGTAAATGAGAAGTCATTATTCAATAGGGATAGAGTTTCAGTTTCACAGGATGCAAAGTTCTGGAGATGAACTGCACAACAATGTAAATGCATTTAAAACTTACCATAACTTAACACATTTAAGATCGTACACTTTGTTATGCACATTTTATACTTTCTTAAAGCAAGGTAATTGAATCCTATCTAATAACGAGGGAATATGCTAATTGACCCTCGTGCTGTCGCAAAGATGGTGGCACCCACAGCCAATAAGGAGGGGATATGCTAATTTCTGTCATACAATTAGCATATTCCCTATGCTAATTTAGAGAAGTGGGGGGACACAGGAAAAAAAGAGAAGAGACAGAAATATCAATGTGAGAGAGACACATGGATTGGTTGCCTCCCACATTCAACCCGACTGGGGCCAAGGATTGACCTGCAACCTTTCAGTCCTTAGTCTGACACTCTACCACTTAGCAAACACTGTGCAGGGCAAAAGCCTTTTCAACTTGACTTTAAGAAATTTAAAAGGGAACTCCTGTCTGTCTAGTGTGACTCAGAGTGTCCTGCTGTACACATAATGGTTGCAGGTTTTATTTCCAGTCAGAGCACATACCCAGGGCACTTACAAGAAGTAACTGATCGATGTATCAATGTGTCCCCCCACTTCTCTAAAATCAATGAAAACATATCTCCAGCTGATGATTAAAAAAAGAAAAGTGAACTATTCCCAGCCTTACCATGCTCTCTACCTACAACCATCATTTCCTTTTATGTCCACTCTTTGGTTGACCCTCATGTCAGACCTCCACTTATTTCAAAGCTGGTACACTCTCCTCTTTTTTGTTCCTTGAATAACATATACAAAAACAGGATCCTGTACACTGAGGACCATGCATAGCTGTCCAGGTTATGTTTAAGACAGTAATTATAGTTTTTGGTAGTGCTCTGATTAAATTTTATGTGGAAGGGCAGTCTGGCCTAAAAAACTGAAGAGTATATGGAAAGGGGTGGTATTAGAGACAAGGGACTAGTAAATTACAGGATTAATCTATCTATCTATCTATCTATCTATCTATCTATATACTAGAGGCCCAGTGCATGAATTCATGCACAGGTGAGGTCTGGCCAGCCTGGTCCCGACTGGGGCTGATTGGGCCCAGGCTCACTCGGGAGAGGGGAAATGGGAGGTTGGCTGGCCAGCCCCGCCCCCAATTGGGGTGGTGGTGGGGTGATCCAGGGCAAGGCTGGGAGGAGGGGCTATGGGTGGTTGGCCAGACAACCCCCCACCTCAGTCAAACTCCTGGTTGAGGGGACAATTTGCATATTAGGCTTTTATTATATAGGAGATATATATATATTCTAGAGGCCCAGTTCATGAAATTTTGTGCACGTGGGGGGGTCCCTCGGCCCACCCTGCACCCTCTCACAATCCGGGACCCCTCAGGTAGGATTCCTAGGACTGGCCTGAGGTCAGTGCCCATCTGGGTTACTTTCCCCCAGCTGCAGGCAGCTGGCCCCACCCCAGTCACTGCCAATGCTTGCTGGAAACCAAGATCAACAGTAATTAATATAAATGTGAGGAGTCAGGCAGAAGGCTGACCTGGACTCCTTTGATATTCACAGGGTGGATATTTACATTATATTACCTACTGCTAACTCAATGGCCTAAAGCTAACTCACCCCAAAACCTGATAATCGTACTGTTTACTACACATTACCATTGATATGTCTGTTTGCATTCCTA
>NW_006287625.1:0-629 GCF_000327345.1 Myotis davidii
GTAGGTGCCCACTTGAATGAGGAACAGGGACCCTGGGGCCAGTTTCGCTCCCTGACTGCCCCCCTGACCGCCCCCCTGACCAGACCCCGCGGGCCTGCCTGTCCCCATCCCCAAGGGCCCCTTCACACTGGAGGGCGCGTGTATTTCAAGCTCTCATTACCCGAGTCGCCATTCTTTCATTTTTTTGTTTGCCAATCACACACCAAAAATGGGGAATATTCTCAGCAAACCCTCTGTTGGTCCGGATTTTCAACAAAAATAATCCCCAAAGTAGTAAAGAAACAAAACAGCCAGGGAAGCTACTGTTGGGCCTGCAGTCTCCCCTAGTGATGGAAGTGCGGGTCTGTGTAATGATCAGCATCTCCGGGGGGCGGCGCTGCTGTGCAGGCGCTGAGTGTCCGCATCTTCCTGGGGGAGCCTCGCTCGCGCCCCGACTCGCCACCCTCTGGGGGAGCCTCGCTCTGTGCGGGCGGCGGTGGAGGTGCCGCGAGCGGAAGCGGGTCTGCAGGGAGGAGAGCTGCGGGCGGGGCGGATGCAGGGACCACAGCTGCTGAGAGAGCGGACGCGCACCCGGGACCCGCGGGGCCGCTCTCTGCGCCTCGCTCGCGCCCCGACTCGCCACCGCCCCC
>NW_006287626.1:0-408 GCF_000327345.1 Myotis davidii
TTAATTACCATGTTAGTCTATTATTAGATAGGAAGATTTGACACCTCCATGTTTAACAGGTAGAAAGGAATAAAAAGACATCAGTTATAAGTTAAGAGGAAGAATTAAATAAACTTTTAATTTAAAAGTTACTAAGATATTCAACTGAGAAAATATTATAGAGACGATTTACATATATATGTATGTGTATATATACATATGTATATATATGTGTTTGTGTGTATGTGTATACACACACATATACACTAGTGACCCTGTGCACGGATTCGTGTACATTGAAAGGAAATTCATTAGAAGGTGGCTGGTAGAGCGGGACTGGGTGAGATGGGCCAGACACACCCTGGAGCCAACTTCCCATGGTCTCTCTGCCCGTCGGTCCCTCCTGCTACTGGCCACACTTGGGGTGGT
>NW_006287627.1:0-521 GCF_000327345.1 Myotis davidii
CCTCTCACTGACATGGCTGCACATGGAGGTGTACGGTCGGATCCTGTGGCACTGCCCTCAGTCATTCCGGAAGTGCCTACCTCTCCCTGTGCCCCAGATGGAGGCTGGAAGCCCTGCTGGGTGCTGCTCCCCGTGGATCTCAGGACCTGGTCCCAGGGGACGTGTCCCAACACCTGTCCCGCTTCTCCTGGGGAACCACCTGCATCCTGAGAACCTGCTGAAGGGAGACATGGTCCCTCCCACCTCTGCTGTGCCTCCAGCTCCACAGACTCCAAACTACCCTCACCCTCTGTCCTCTGCCTCCCACACTCTTACCCCATGGGGCTTGCACAGGATGTTTTATGTGGATATGTCTGCCCTCTCCTTCCCGCCCTGGTAGGTTTTACCTTAAATGCAGCCCCAAGCCATCACCTCATGCCCATCTCCTGTGCCAGGCCCTCCCAGAGACACCAGGGCCAGGGCTACTGAGCCATCCTGCTGAGCCCACGTCCAGTCCCCACGTGTGGTGTCAGGTTGTGGGG
>NW_006287628.1:0-254 GCF_000327345.1 Myotis davidii
AGAGAGAGAGAAAGAGAGAGAAACATTGATCGGCTACCTCCCGCATGGGGACCCACTGGGGACCACGCCTCCAACCCAGCTTATAAAGGAGACATGTGCCCTGACCAGAAATCAAACTGGCAACCTTTTGGTGCACAGGACGATGCCCAACCAACTGAGACACACCAGCCAGGGCCATTGCATGATTCTTGTATGTGCCCTGACCAGGGATCCAATCCGTACCTTGGCGTATCGGGACAATGCTCTAACCAACT
>NW_006287629.1:0-439 GCF_000327345.1 Myotis davidii
TGGCAATTTTTGATGTTTTGAAGCATGTGGGTCTGTTCTACTAATCTTGATCGAGATATTTAAGAGATGACAAAAATAAATCTAAATATTGAAATGTTTACATTGTATGTAACTGACAAAGTTATATGCATACTAATTCGTGCACTGGTGGGGTCTGGTAGCCCGCCACAATCTGGGTGGATGGGGCTGAGCCTGTCGGGAGGAGGAGACAGTGGTAGGTTGGCTGGCCACCCGCCCTGATTGGCACCATCAGGGCCAGGCCTCCTCGGGGGAGGGGCTCTGCCTGGGATTGGAGTGAGGGGGTGCCGATTTGGGTTGGGGCCGGCCATGGGGAGGGTCAGGCCTGCCCCTGAATGGGGTGGCAGGACCCATGGGGGTCAGTGGCAGGGAGGGGCCCTGAGAGGTTGACTGGCCAGCTGCACCCCCATTGGTGTGTGTG
>NW_006287630.1:0-478 GCF_000327345.1 Myotis davidii
AGGGGCCAGGACCACAGGCCAGAGGCAGCTGAGCGGAGCCGGGAGGGGGCTGGTTGGGGGCCCTGCTTGTCCCCGAGTCTCTGAAGCTGTGGGGGGAGGAGGGAGCAGACGCTGCCTGTGGGACCCCGGAGGTCAGAGGTCAAAGCAGAGACCTGAGCTGGGAGCCAGCTGTCTATTCAGAGAAGGAAGCCCTTTGCGGACAGTCACCTGGGGGAGGGGCGGACCGGGCGGGAGGGAGGATGGGGAGGGCCATCCAGGTGGTGCAGACCGGTCCTCCGGGCCACCAGCTGTGCCTGCGATTCCCTCCTAACCCACCAGTGCCCGTCACAGGCGTCTCCCCTCTGCCCCAACCCGGGGCCCAGCTCCCAGCTCCCAGCTGCCAGGGATGAGCACTCCGATTCCTCCACCATCACCCATGTGAGGGCGAGTCCCTGACCGTGAGCTGGAAAGCCTTCAGGCACCACACATGTTGGGAGGT
>NW_006287631.1:0-231 GCF_000327345.1 Myotis davidii
CTGCATATGTACCTTCTCATTAGTCATTTAGTAGCCTTCTCAGTTCTTGGCTGTTCTGATATTTCAGTACTTGTATTGAAGTAACTTTATTTTACTTAATAATGGCCCCAAAGAGCAAGAGTAGTGATGTTGGCAATTCAGATATGCCAAAGAGAAGCTGTAAAGTGTATGCATAGGGAGAAAAAATAAATTAAAAAAATAATATATATCTATATCTATCTATCTATCTAT
>NW_006287632.1:0-320 GCF_000327345.1 Myotis davidii
GGAGTTCAAGGTTTTCACTTTAAAAACACACTTCAAAGATTGATATTATTTATTGAAAGAATAATTTTCTTTGGTTTGTCGATGCAGGTTTGTCGCCATTGTGAAACGTCTAGCTGCAAAGGGGTGTTTCTATTCCGCAATATGTTTTGTGATATTTTACATTTGAGACCTAGTGAGCTGCAACGATTTTGCTTTTGTTCCCGCAATATTCTGCTTTCTACGAAAGAAAAGTTGATCTTTCTTGCTTTATTACTGTGTTTCCACTTCGATCTCCCCTCAATTGAACCGCAGGAAAAGTGTCCATAGTGGTTCAGAATCAG
>NW_006287633.1:0-264 GCF_000327345.1 Myotis davidii
GGCGGATTCTGGGTCTTGAATGCCGCCTTGCCTCCAGCCCACCTTTAAAATCATGATCACAGACGACAGGCAAGGTGGCATTCCAGGACCCAGAGGCCGTGTTGCCTTCAAGCCATATTTTGATCATGATTTTGATCGTGATCCTGATCGCAATCGGAAAGCAAGGTAGCAGGCAAGGGGGTTTCTGGGTCGCAGAATGTCGCCTTGCCCGCGGCCCAGCATTCAAATCAAAATCATGAGCCACAGGCAAGTCGGCTCCTGGGT
>NW_006287634.1:0-462 GCF_000327345.1 Myotis davidii
GCGATCAGGCTAGCGGGGGGCGTGGGGTGCATTCGGGGGTGATGAGGCCAGGGCAATCAGGATAACAGTGGAGTGGTTAGGGGCAATCAGGCAGACGGGCAGGTGAGCGGTTAGGAGCCAGTGGTCCCGGATTGCGAGATGGGGGTCTGATAGGGATCGGGCCTAAGACGGCAGTCGGACACCCCCTGAGGGGTCCCAGATTGGAGAGGGTGCAGGCCGGGCTGAGGGACACCCCTCACTCTGTGCACGAATTTCGTGCACCGGGCCTCTAGCCTATATAGACGGATGGGACAGAATGCTCTGCCATATGTAAGCATCATTTATTCATCAAGCTATTACCCGTGGAAGGAGAGAGCTATTTGGTTTCTGAAAGCTAAGAGAATCCATTTCCCATTATTCCCCCTGAATCATTTATCATTCCTTTCTGGAGTTACCACTTTTATTTTATTTTTTTAAATATAT
>NW_006287635.1:0-269 GCF_000327345.1 Myotis davidii
GAAGCTGGGAAATGTAGTATAGCTGTGTCCCAGAAGAAGTTTAAATTGTTTGAAACTACCCCCTGGCAGTTTCTCATTCTCAAAGCCACCAAAATTGACCTTAAAATTTTCATGATTTAAAAATAAAATATCCAGCCTGGCTGGTTTGGCTCAGTGCTTGAGCATTGATTTATGAACCAGGAGGTCATGGTTTAACTCCTGGTCAGGGCACATGCAAAGGGTTGCAGGCTCTATCTCCAGTTGGGGGTGTGCAGGAGGCAGTCAATCAA
>NW_006287636.1:0-1167 GCF_000327345.1 Myotis davidii
CAAGGGATCTGGGTTACATCTTTTAAATAGATTGACACCTGAGTTTATTGGGTTGGGACTCCTTGCAAAGGAATGTTTACTTGTTAAATAAGTGCTACCTTTTAAGTCAATATGCCTTAGAGTTAGATGCTGATCAAACTTTCCCCCATGCCAATAAAATATTGGTTAGAGTGTGTTATACAACAGTTCAGAATTTACTTGACTAGGCCCTATTATAATTTTACAATTAACAGGTAAATTCTGAAGTTTTATACCTCAGGAGATTAGAGACTGAGTTTATATAGAAAACTTTCTTTTAAGTTTATGTGGATAATCTATGATTTGGCATAGGATGTTGGGCTCTATATGATTTACTTTTTTTTGAAATCACACTTTTTGCTGAAAAATATAGAAAAAATGCATACCATAATTTTAAAAGTGACATGTATTTAAGTTATATCAATAATTCCTTATTAAATTGATTAAATATTTATCATGTCTTAATGTACTTACTCTACTTTTGATTTAAATTTTTATAATCTAAACATTATTTTATATTTTCTACACTGGATATAATTATAAATACATGTTTTTTCACACATTTAACTCAATTTTATTAATGATAATTAATTATTAAAAATTATCTGTTGGACACAGCATTTAGCTAAATCCTTTGTCTTTTGAGATACCACTCAGAAAATTTTAAAAGAATGTTTTACTTCTCTGAACAAAATATTATGGTGTCATCTTGATTTTTCCCCCTTTTCAATGTATGGGATCATCTTCAGGAAGGCTCAATTCTTTTGAATGGAAAATTATTTTGGGTGTTATAAAAATTTACCATACTGTTCTACGTGAAGATTTTTATGCTAGAATTTCTATAATTCCAGACATTAGTGAGAGATTTTTAAAAATTGACCATTAAAGTTATCAGTTTATATTGATTTTCCAGTTTAACCCCCAAATTAGTATTATTTAAAAAATATTTCCTCTAGTATGAATATATTCTAGTATGATTCTTCAACAATCCTAGGTGAAAATTCACCATATTTTTCCCTATTTTCTAAGCTTAGAACTCTACCTTTGCCAGCACACGCTGAGCCAAGCCTTCTCACCGGGACTAAGTCCCTGTCACTGAGCTCATGATTCTAATAGAAAAATGTAAAGAGTGACGTCAGAGAGATGGTA
>NW_006287637.1:0-226 GCF_000327345.1 Myotis davidii
GTTATGGGCTCAAATAAAGAATTCCTATATTCTGGCCTGGCCAGTGTGGTTGGGTGATTGATTGGGTTTGATTCCCAGTCGGGGCACATGCTCAAGTTGCAGGCTCAATCCCCAAGTGGGGGGTGTGCAGGAGGCAGCCGATCAATGATGCTCTCTCATCATTGATGTTTCTATCTCTCTCTACCTCTCTGTTTGTCTCTGAAATCAATAAAAATCTTTAAAACAC
>NW_006287638.1:0-447 GCF_000327345.1 Myotis davidii
TTTAGTATTTGCCCATTGAGTATGATGTTAGCTATTGGTTTGTCATATAAGGCATTTATTTTGAGGCATGATCCTTCTCTTCCCACTTTGCTAAGAGTTTTTACCAAAACAGGTGTTGGATTTTGTCAAATGCTTTTTCTGCATCAATTAATATGATCATGTAGTTTTTGTCTCTCAACTGTTTATATGATGTATCACATTTATTGATTTGTGGATATCATACCAGCCTTGCATCCCTGAAATAAATCCCACTTGGTCAAGGTGTATGATCTTTTTGATGTATTGCTGGATTTTATTTGCTAATATTATTTTGAGGATTTTAGCATCTGTATTCATCAGGGATATTGGCCTGCAATTCTCTTTCTTTGTAGTGTCTTTATCTGATTTTAGGATTAGGATAATGCTGGCTTATAGAGAGCTTGGAAGTATTCCTTCCTCTTGAATTTT
>NW_006287639.1:0-305 GCF_000327345.1 Myotis davidii
CTGAATGGGCTTAGCAGCATCCCCGATGTAATGCTTATAGATCAATGGATCCACTCAACAGATATCTATGGAGCTTCTTCTATGTTCACGGCAGGATGTTGAGCTCTCAAGATGTAAAAATGAACAAGAGAAATAGACCCTTTTACCATATTGAGACTGATGGGATGAGTAGCTGAAAATTCAAACAAACAAAAAGCCAAACAAAGCAAACAGCTAGGAGCGGATCTTCCCAGATGTTAAGTCATGTCATAGTTCTTATCCAGGTGGACCCATAGCATCATCTGAAAACACTGATCACCACTTCT
>NW_006287640.1:0-250 GCF_000327345.1 Myotis davidii
CGGACATGCCCTGGAGCCCTCCCGCGGTCCCTACCAGGCCAACCAACATCCTGCAGTCCCTCCCCAGAGTCCGGCCACCATTGGCCCCAATTGCCGCCCAGGCCGAGGGGCTCCACCGGTGCACGAATTCATGCACCAGGCCTCTAGTCATAAAATAACTAAAAAAAATAGAAAGAAAAAAAAAATCAGCCACAAATCTACGTCCAAAAAAACCGGGGTCTCCAATTTTCTGACACATTTTGAGAAGAAT
>NW_006287641.1:0-274 GCF_000327345.1 Myotis davidii
ATGGATGACCCAGCTCCTCTTCCAAGATGCCCTCCCAAATTGGTCTGCTGGCTAAGTAGAGAAGTACTGTTGGGAGAATAACGGGCTTTTTGAGATTTTTGCTTGTTGTTGATAATGCTCTTAGACATCCCCTTTCGCTAGTGACCTTCATCCAATATCAAAGTGGAGTTTCTCCCTTCAAACACCATTTCTTGGAGCCAACCAATGAATTAAGGGGTTATAGCAGTTTTTAAGGCCTACTACTTCAGGAGGAGCTTTGCCCAAGCTATTGCTG
>NW_006287642.1:0-249 GCF_000327345.1 Myotis davidii
GGGTGACAGACCACAAGACCAAAGGTGACTGTTTAGGGCAGGTGTCCCAGTGCTAAAAAAATTGCCATGAGAAAAAAAAAATTGCCATGAGAAACAAGGGGTGACCCTCCAGACTGGGCATCCCAAGTCCAGAAGAACCTGAGGTTGTATGTTCAAGAAGTCTTCTGGCTTAGCGCTAGGACAAGTCAGTGAGAGTAAGTGGACAGACTCGATACGAGGGAAATTGTGGAATGTCACTCACTTAGATAA
>NW_006287643.1:0-222 GCF_000327345.1 Myotis davidii
TCCAAGTCCAGGAGTCCAACTGCTGCGGAGGTGAAAGAGGCTATAGCCACCACCACTGCTCTTGCCAGTTGTGAGCCAAGCTTCTGGCTGAGAGGCACTCCCCCTGTGGAAGCGCACTGACCAACAGGGGGCAACTCCCGCATTGAGTGTCTGCCCCCTGGTGGCCAGTGCATATCATAGCAACCAGTGGTTCTGTTCAGTCGATTTGCATATTAGCCTTTT
>NW_006287644.1:0-294 GCF_000327345.1 Myotis davidii
CAGAGCCGCCTGTGTCCTGACAGGTTGAAAGGACGTCCACAGGACCTAGGGCCTAATTGCATGCACACGGGCACGTGCATGCGTGTGTGTGCATGCGTGCGTGCCAATGCATGGGGTAGTGTATGTGTGATTTTGTGTGTGTGTATTCAAGGGAGGCCAGAAGCTGTTATCCTTCTACTTCAATTTTCTCCAAAACCCTATTGTGAAAACAGCCCTGCCCCCTAATGCTTATTCCATGAGAACACTGGGTATTGTATCCATATTAATTTATTCATTCATTCATTCATTCATTCA
>NW_006287645.1:0-226 GCF_000327345.1 Myotis davidii
TGCGGGCTGTGCGCAGCTGCTGCTCCTCAGATGTAGGTAGACTGCTCCTGCAGCTGCTGCTCCTTGGACAGGTCAGACTGCTCGCATGATTGCTGCTCAGGGAAGCGGGCCATTCACACAGCTGCTGCTCCTTAGACAGGAGCAAGCCACATGAGGCTGCTGCTCTTAGGTCTGAGGTAAGCTGCTCTTGGGCCTGATGCTCCTTGGACAAGAGCGTGCTGCTCAC
>NW_006287646.1:0-246 GCF_000327345.1 Myotis davidii
CTGCCCCTTCCCTCGCCATGGTGTTTGGTGGGCGGGAGGGCCGCATCGCAAGCCATCCTGCAACCCCCCAGCCCCACCATGGCGATCAATGGCAGGTGGGCCGCAGCGCAGGCCATGCATCAACCACAGACCCGTGCCGTGTCAATCGAGGGCGGGAGGGCCAGAGCGCAGGCCAGGCATCAAACACTGCCCTCAACCATGGCAATCGAAGCACAGGAGGGAATAGGCGCAGGAACAGGGACTTGT
>NW_006287647.1:0-615 GCF_000327345.1 Myotis davidii
ATGCATACAAATCCTTTGGTTGATCTCTTACCTACCTCTCCTTCCTTCCCACTGAAGTCTGGCAGTCTGTTTGATGTTTCTACTAGTATGTCTCTGTATCTATTTTTATGCATCAGTTTTTGTTGTTCATTATATCCCACAAATGACTGAGATCATGTGATATTTATCTTTCTCTGACTGGCTTATTTCACATAGCATAATGTTCTCCAGGTCCATTTGTGCTGTTGTGAATGGTAAGAGTTCTTTCTTTTCTACAGCAGTGTAGTATTGCATTGTGTAGGTGTCTAACTGTGTCTCTTATCCACTCTTCTGCTGATGGACACATAGGCTATTTCCAAATCTTAGCTACTGTAAATTGTGCTGCTATGAGCATAAGGTGCTGCTGGAAGCCGGTCCATCCTTAGGGTAAGCGGGTAGTTAGTACAGAACTTAGATTGACAAGATGGGTCATACTGAGTCTAAAGAAGAAAGACTCTGTATTAATCTTTTAAAGCATATGCTTGCTAGAAGAGGAGTTAAAGTTACTCCCAGTCAGACAGAAAGTTTTATACAAGATGTATGTCAATGGCTTCCTGAGGTTCCATGGAACTGTTAATTTAGAAACTTGGACTGAAG
>NW_006287648.1:0-213 GCF_000327345.1 Myotis davidii
AACATAAAATGTAAACACTTAACTGGTTATGTAGAACTTTTTGAACGTGTTTTCATTGTATGTATGTAGCCCGTGTTGTTTTAAGGTTCTATTGGTCTGTACTTCCAGTGTTCCATATCCATCACTGAAGAATTCCATTGTTTAGTATTGAGAATTCTTAGAACTGTAGCGGCATTTAGAGAGTGGTGTGAGCTCTATCAACTTGTATTCTTA
>NW_006287649.1:0-442 GCF_000327345.1 Myotis davidii
GCTCACCTGCCTGCCTAATCACCCCTAACCACCCCTGTCTCAGCGCCCATCATAGCGGCTTCATCCAGAAGAATGTTCAGAATGTCATCTGGAAGGTCATTCGGATGTTCAGTCTAATTAGCATATTACGCTTTTATTATTATAGACTAGAGGCGCGGTGCACAAAAATTTGTGCACTCGGGAAGGGTGGGTCCCTCAGCCTGACCTGTGCCCTCTCGCAGTCTGAGACTCCTCGGGAGATAACGCCCTGCTGGCTTAGGCCTGCTCCCGGGTGGCAGAGGGCAGGCCCAATCCCTAGGTGCAGCCCCTGGTCGGGCTCAGAGCAGGGCCGTTTGGGGGGTTGGGGCGCCGCCCCCTGTCATGCAAAGTGCAGGGCGGATTGGGAGGTTGCGATCCCACCCTCAGTTATGCTCAGCGTAGGGCCAATTGGGGGGTTGGGGTA
>NW_006287650.1:0-267 GCF_000327345.1 Myotis davidii
TTGACTCCGGGGCAGTGAGGCCTCGCTGCTCCATGGATCCCAGTGCTAGAAGGCCTCACTGCTCTGCTGATACCAGTGCTACGAGGCCTAGCTGCTCCGCTGATCCCGGTGCTGGAAGGTCTTGCGGCTCTGCTTGACACCAGAGCAGTGAGGCCTCGCTGCTCCGCTGATCCTGGTGCTAGGAGGCCTCGCTGCTCCACTGATCATCGTGCTGGAAGGCCTCGCAGCTCTGCGGATCCCAGGTTCGGGAGGACTCGCAGCTCTGCT
>NW_006287651.1:0-897 GCF_000327345.1 Myotis davidii
TTCATTCCCATGTTTCTAGAGAGCACAAACTGCCCTGCCTAGTCTCTCTCCTACTGTCTATATAGAAAGCCTTTCCTTGTTTTACTGTTCCAAGATTTAAAAAACATAGTATCCAAATCACCTGAACTCATGTTGTGAAAACTTTCTTGCACCAAGTCAAGAACCCAAACACTGCAGGCCGGCCTTAAGCAAATCAGTTCAGGACCTGGCTCCCTTTCTGGTAACATTTTGAAATTTAGAAGGGATGCAATACAAAGGAAAGGAATGTGTTTGTTTTTAAGAGAATTTAAAATAAGTAGTTTTTCTTAATCAGTTGGCTATTTAAAAATATATTTTTATTGATTTCAGAGAGAGGAAAGGAGAGGGAGATAGAGAGAGAAGCACCAATGATGAGAGAGAATCATTCATAGATTGGCTGCCTTCTGAACGTCCCCTGCGGGGGATGGAGCCCGAAACCTAGGCATGTGACCTGACTGGGAATTGAACTGTGACCTCCTGGTTCATGGGTTGATGCTCAACCACTCATCCATACTAGCTGGACAGGTTGTTTTTTTTTTTTAAGATTAAAAGACCTTTTATGCTTCTAAGAAATTTAAATTTTTTATTGTTTAAGGTATTACATGAGTTTCCTTTTACTCCCATTGACCTCTCCCTGACCACTTCCACCCACCAGCACATGCCCTCACCGCCTCTACTGTCAGTGTCCATTGTTTACGCTCTATATGCATACATACAAGTCCTTTGATTGATTTCTTACCCTCTCATCCACCGTCTTCCCTCATCGGTTGGACAGTCTGTTCGATGCTTCTATGTCGCTGGTTCTATTTTTGTTCATTAGTTTGTTATCCATTATATTCTGCAAATGAGTGTGGTCATCTGATACTTATTTTTCTCTGA
>NW_006287652.1:0-274 GCF_000327345.1 Myotis davidii
GAATGAGGAGTGACTGCCAGTATGAATGAGTTTCTTTTAGAGGAGTCGTAAATGTTCTAAAGTTAGATTGTGATGATGATAGCACAACACTATGATTTTTTTTTGAAATACATGTTTATTGATTTCAGAGAGGAAAGGAGAGGTAGAGAGAGACAGAAACATCAATGATGAGAGAGAATCATTGATTGGTTGCCTTTTGCACACCCCCTACTGGGATCAAGACTGCAACCTGGGCATGTACCCTTTCAGTCTGCAGGCAGATGCTCTATCCACT
>NW_006287653.1:0-528 GCF_000327345.1 Myotis davidii
ATGTCACAGACTTTACTGCCTATGTTTCTTCCAAGAGTTTTATGGTATCAGGTTATTAGATTTGAGTCTTTAATCCATTTTGATTTTATATTTGTATATGGTGGAAAGTGGTCCAGCTTTATTATTTTTTTTTTTGCATGTATCTGTCCAACATGCCCAATATCATTTAGTAAAGAGACTGCCTTTACCCCATTGAGTATTCGTGCCTGCTTTGTCAGATTAATTAGCCATATAGGTGTGGTTTTTATTTCTGGGCTCTCTATTTTCTTCCACCGATGATCTATGTGTCTGTTTTTATGCCATTACCTTCGGTTTTGATTATTACAGCCTTGTAGTGTAGTTTGATACCAGGAAGCATGGTAACTCCAATATTGTTCTTTATTCTCAATATTGCTTTGGCAACTGGGGTCTTTTGTAGTTCAATATAAATTTTAGAATTATTTGTTCTAGTCCTGTGAAAAAGTGATATTGAATTTTTGATAGGGATTGCTTTGAATATAGATTGCTTTGGGTAATATGGACATTTTA
>NW_006287654.1:0-252 GCF_000327345.1 Myotis davidii
CTAGGTAGCAGCCCCAGTCCCTGCTGTCCCTGCTGGTCCTGTCTGCAGGGTGATCAGCGGGGTGATCAGGCCCCTCTTGCACCCACCTTGGCCTGGCGCCATATGATCACCTGTTCCACCATCCCACCATGGTCCCACTCTCATCCGTGCCCATTGGAGCTGGCAGCACCGCCCCTGCCAACTGCTGCCACTGCCGCGTCACCAATGCCCACCATGTTTCATGCCCCCTGGTGGTTAGCGCACATCATAGCA
>NW_006287655.1:0-542 GCF_000327345.1 Myotis davidii
CTCTGTCCACTGAGACAAACCAGCCAGGGCTATACACACATTTTGAGAATCAACACAAATGCTTATGTGAATATTGAATTTATTTTTTTTTCCTGATTAGTATTGCATTCTATAAGTTACTACTTCAACTATTGTTCTGTCTATAAAAGTGGTTATTTCCAGGTTAGGGGTATCCTATCTAATAATAGAGGAACATAGTAATTGACTGTACTTTGCTACGCCTCACATTGGCAAACCAGAGCGATGTGCTAATTAACTACCAATACAGCTGGCGGTTAACTTGCATACTTTAGGCAGTGAAATACAGCAGATGCCACCATCCAGGCCCCCATGTGCGGCTCCAGGGGGTGCGGGCCTCAGGTTTGGCACGGCAATTGTGTGGGCCCCACCCCATGTGCGGCCCAGGGCAACACAGGGCTTAGGATGTGCGATCAGTAAAGCAGGACTGGGGATTGGTGAATAGGCGCAAGGCAGACCTGGTCCTTCCCCTCAGCCAGCAGGCTACTATAGATCTTCAGTTTCTACTGAAAGGAATGTGGCGC
>NW_006287656.1:0-288 GCF_000327345.1 Myotis davidii
TCTCCTGGAGCGTGTGAGACCCTGACCCGCCCCGAGGTCAGCGTCGCTCACTGAGCCGCGCCCCCGTCCCGCCCGCGGGGATTAAACAGAAACTGAAAGTAAAACCGGGTCCAGGTCCCCGCGGGCTCCTCCCGGGTGTGTCTATCGGCGGCGGGGGTGAAGCTTGGACCCGGTCACTCGGGCGACCCCGGCCCGTCCGTGGGGATGGGGGTGGGGCCGCATGCCTCACCGTCCCGGCTCTGGTTGTAGTAGCCGCGGAGGGTCTTCAGATTCACTAGGAAACTCCGT
>NW_006287656.1:1459-2357 GCF_000327345.1 Myotis davidii
GGCACTGCAGCAGGAGCCTGTGCATCCTCACAGTCGCAGGTGCTCAGTGGGTCACAGTGCTCTTCACCAACATTCCTGCCCTGCCATCCTTATGAATGACTCACATGGAAGCGGTGAGCACATTTTATTTATTTTCACAAACATGGGTTTCATTATTATTATTCCCATTTTACAGACAAGGAAACTGAGGCACAGAGAGATTGAGTAATGTACTTAAAGTCACAGAGCTAATAAATAGATGTTGGAATGGCTTTCAAATGTAGATAGTCTGGCTCAAGATCCTGTATTCTGAATTATTGGTTACTAGTTTGTAGTGCTTTCTTAAAGGAGTTATAATCATCCTGTATAGTAAAAGGCTAATATGCAAATAGATTAAACGGCAGAACAACTGGAACAACAGAACAACTGAACAATTGGTCGTTATGACATGTGCTGACCACCAGGGGCGTGCGTGGAACATGCTGGGTGTTGGCTGCTGCAGGATGTGGACCACGTGAGCGGGGCACCAGACCAGGGTGGGGCACCAGTCGCTGTCATCGGGGTGAACCTCTGGTGGTTACTGAAAATTCTTTGTTCCCCACACCGCGTCCTGCCCAGCGCTTGCACCTGCCGCTGGTGCCACAGCCGCTGCTCACACCCACTGCCAGCGCCTGGTGCCAGGCCCAATCCCTTGCTGCCATCAGCAGGTTGGAGCTGCGGCCACAGGCCCCAATCGCCCCTCAGGGCTTCTTCACCTCCCCCTGCTCCTGAGGGGTGATCAAGGCAGGGGAGGATGGGCCGAGATCCGCCCTTGTGCCTACCACAGACTCGTGGCCCACAGTTCCTTTGAAGGTGCACTAAGTCGTGCACTGGGCCCCTAGTATTATATGTTTCCACAAACACTTCCTTTCGTTGGTAT
>NW_006287657.1:0-514 GCF_000327345.1 Myotis davidii
TATCAAACCTCAGAAGGAAGGCCGGGGTGGGGGGTGGGGGCAAAGAGATCAATAAATGAACTCATAGGCGTATATTCATAATGGACACAGACAAACGGGTGGTGAGGGGAGCAGTTAGGGAGCAATCAGGCTGGCAGGGGAGCAGTTAGAGGGCAATCAGGCCAGCAGGGGATCAGTTAGGGGGTGATCCTGTCGGCAGGCAGAGGTGGTTAGGGGCAATCAGGTAGGCAGGGGAGGGCAGTTAGGGGCGATCAGGGAGCAGGGTCTAAGGGGGATGCATTTGAACTTAAAGGGTTAGAGGGTGTTAATGTGCTAGCTTTTCTCCAATGTTGTATAGGTGATCCTCAAATTTAATAAAAAAATTTGTTTTGATATAACAGATAGTCCTCAGGTTACGTCAGACTTTACATACATTGTTTTGTGGTTACATCACTATCTCCCATTTATTTATAAATATAAGAAAGTTCCATCATTTAGATGGATGTACATATGTGCTTTATGGTTGTTTTTTATT
>NW_006287658.1:0-259 GCF_000327345.1 Myotis davidii
CAGTGCCATGGGAGAGTTTATTCATTTTAAAAACATAAACATCTTCGAGAACCAAGATGGCAACCATGGGGACCGCAGGCTGCAAGTTAGTATGTGAGTGAGAGAGTGGAAGGGAGGGCGTGGACGGCGGGAGGGTCTGTGTGTGAGAGGGAGGGAGGGACAGCTGTGTTCCCCGGGACTGCGGGGCTGGCGGACAGGGCTCCCCAGCGGGCAGCCTCTGCTGCTGCTGAAACCTCTCCCAGCGGCCGGGGCTGCTGGC
>NW_006287658.1:547-781 GCF_000327345.1 Myotis davidii
GAGAATTAAACACAGCTGGAGAGGAAATTCGTGGACAAAAAGGTCAGAGATCACCTAGAGCAGCAGTTCTCAACCTTCCTATGCCGCGACCCTTTAATTACAGCTCCTCATGTTGTAGTGACCTCCAGCCATAAAATTATTATCGTTGCTACTTCATAACTGTAATTTTGCTAATGTTATGATTCATAATGTAAATATCTTTTTGCAGGATGTATTTTCATTGTTACAAATTGA
>NW_006287659.1:0-639 GCF_000327345.1 Myotis davidii
TTGTTCCATCTGTGCAGTACCTTATTCACTCTCAATAACATCCTTCTTCCAGTCAAATAATTGTGCAGATGAATATGTTATGGGGAGATGTTGGAATGAGGCATATCTTCATTTAAAGAAAGGGATTTAGAAAAATATGTAAAATTATTTTAAAAGGCCAATTTCATGGAAATGCGGGAGGCAGTGCAGGGGAGTGGTACTAGAATCTGTACTATTAAATCCTGTGGTGTCTGCACTCTTGCATCAAGCATGTTTACGGATGGTAGATGTGTGGGTATAATAAAAGAAGTAGGACAGAGGATAAGGCAGTATCTTGGATGGTGTGGTCTGCCTTCTGGTCCCTTGGTCTTAGCATTAAAAGGGGCTGTCTGCTCAGATGGGTGGTGTGGTCGCAGAGATGGTGGTGCTAGAAATGGAAAAAAGGTTGGTTACTGTGTCTGTTGAAGGGAATGAAGCCTTCTCGGTGGAGTCTAACCTGCTTCACTTCCTCTCTTTTAGCGGCTGAAAAACAGTCTGTTTAGTTGTTCAAGTTTGTGTCAAAATATTTTTCCTCCTGGCAACGTAATGTTGCTTTCATAAGTTTCTTGTTCTTCCTCTTAAGCTTTTTGTATTTGATACGAGCCATGGCTCGATGAAACA
>NW_006287660.1:0-322 GCF_000327345.1 Myotis davidii
TGGAAGGAGTCGCTGGGATGATTATTACAGCCTTACACGAGATGGGTATGATGGGGGGGGGATAACAATTACTGCAACAGCCGATGGGACACCTCTTTAAGAGGCCATGAGTATGATGCTGGTGGGGATCATTGGATTCACCATCTATGCAAGAGAGAGTGAATCATGCAGGGCATTACCTCAACTTATTGGGATTCTCGAGGGCTGCCAGGAGGGAAGTCCCTGTGACAGATAAAGTAGAAACTGAACTTAAAAATGATGCTATGTTATGGACGTCATTTTATTTGAAAAATTGTCTTCTGTTATTTAAGAATGAATAGAA
>NW_006287661.1:0-301 GCF_000327345.1 Myotis davidii
CTTAAAATAGCTCTAGGTTCATAAATTTTGCATTAGTTCTCTGAAGTGTTGACCCTGAATATTGGGAACAGAGAGTTGAAAATTGTAGCATCCAGTTACTATCTCATTAACACAAATTCAACAGTTATTGAAATCTTGATTTGCATAATGATAAAAGAAGTAATTTTCAATATATAAAAATTCTTTAAGTTATATGTAATTTTCTGTGTTTTCAGTTCAGATCACTACATCTATAATTTGTTTCCAATTTAGATCTCATTTTGTTTGACATCATTTTTTTAAAAATATATTTTATTGATTT
>NW_006287662.1:0-354 GCF_000327345.1 Myotis davidii
ATGTTATCCTATGTCCTGTTCTTTCCCTGGTGGCTGATCTGCTTTGACATTATTCGTTTCAACTCAAAGTTAAAATATAGAAATTGGGGACCACTCCTCCATATTCCAGGCAATAACATCAGTTTCCTCTACCATTTTGGAATGAATAAAATCTGCCATGCTAACTCAGCAGCTCAGGTTCAAAAGGAAAAAGAAAAAGGTTTTTAAATGGGAAACATAAAAATGCTGAATAGACTTGAAAACAATTGTCTGTCATCCACATTCGCAACTCCAAACAATGAAGCTCTTCTCTGTCTTTTAAAGTACTTAAATATAGCATTATGAAAACAAGAATGGAAATGTGAAATACATTTT
>NW_006287663.1:0-619 GCF_000327345.1 Myotis davidii
TTGGAGTGCTCAACCCATATACATTCACTGTAATTAACAAGATAGTATTTACATGTAATTTACTTATTTCTATGCATTTTTCCTTCTCATACTCTATCACTGTCTTCTTTTATATTCAGTATTTTTTAGTGTCCTATTTTAATTCCCTGTTGTTTCTCACACCATAGTTTTTTGAATTCATAATGGTTGCTTTGGCGATTACTATTAAAATATTTATCTTTTTTTTTAACTTTAAACAAAATTATTTTTTTTCTTTTTGTTAATCCTTACCTGAGGATACTTTTCCCATTCATTTTTAGAGAGAGTGGAAGGGAGGGAAGGGGAGAAAGAGAGAGAGGACAGACAGACAGACAAAACACCGATGTGAGAGACACACATTAATTAGTTGCTCCCCGCATGCATCCCAATCAGGTTCATGCAGGAGGCAACCAATTGATGTGTTTCTCTCACATCAATGTTTCTATCTTCCCCTCTCTCTTTCACTGGCCCTAAAAATTAATGGAAAGATGTCCTCAGGTGAGTATTAACAACAATAAAAAAGTAAATGGAGTAAATGCTTCCATCAAGAGACAGGGGTAGCTGAATGGATACATAAATATGACCCAAATATATGCTGTCT
>NW_006287664.1:0-636 GCF_000327345.1 Myotis davidii
GAGTTATTTCTAATTATATTTTAAATTCAAGGTGACATGGATTAATGCTGTGATGAGAGGCTTAAGGATGAGGAGGCTCAAAACAGAAAAGATTTGTTAGACCGCTGGTGGGTGATTCAGAGAAATCCAAACTGTAAACATAGGTAATGAAACGAATGAGCCATCTCCAGGTGCTTTTTCACTTCCCATTCCATCTTTTATGATTTTTATTTGGCCCTGTATTCTTCAGATGGTCTGATGAGGTTGTCGTTTGGCATTTCTTCTCTCACTCTGTGCCTGCCCCCTAACTCTAGAACACCCATCTTACCAAATACCTGGGAGGGAGCTTGATTTTTGTCAAGTCCCAAATTGGTCACTGAATAGTTACATAATTTAGGTAAATTAATTAACTTCTCTGCATGTCACTGTTCTTGTGGGAAAAGAGAAAGGAGCAGGGCAGTGGAGGGGGGAGGGTCTGAGAAGTGATTATAATATACAGCTTCACTTTGTCTCCAGAGCCCAAAACTCAGAAGTCATCCTTGACTCCTCCCTATTTTCCATCCCTCACATCTAATTTCCAATTCCATCTGCTAAATATCTTTTGAGTGGGGGGTTTGCCCATTGTTTATACCAGGGGTCCTCAAACTACGGCCCACG
>NW_006287665.1:0-275 GCF_000327345.1 Myotis davidii
TCCACTGAGCCAAACCGGTTTTGGCATAGAAACCTATTTTAAAAATTAATTTCACAGAGGAAGAGAGAGTGAGAGAGACATAGAAATACCAATGATGAGGGAGAATCACCGAATGGCTGCCTCCTGCACGCCCCCTACCAGGGACTGAGTCCGCAGCCCAGGCATGTGCCCTGACTGGGAATGGAACCGTGAGCTCCTGGTTCCTAGGCCGACACTCAACCACTGAGCCACTCCGGCTAAGCAGCTCTTTTTTTTTTTTAATCCTCACCCGAGGA
>NW_006287666.1:0-538 GCF_000327345.1 Myotis davidii
GCACAGTGGAGAGAAGTCCTGCAGAGGGGCCTCTGTGTCATCCAGTTTCTGGGGACAACCCAGCCAGATGGTGAGTGAGAAGTTCTGCAGCATCACCTCCCGGTACAGGCTCCTCTGCGTGGGGGTGAGGAGTGTCCACTCCTCCCGGGAGAAGTACACTGCCACGTCCTCAAAGGTGACCGGGCCCCGCGTCTCCTTGGCTATCGGGACCTGTGGGTGCAGCGTGGCTCGGAGCTCCTCATCTGCAGGGTGTGGGGCGCCATGGGCGGAAAACCGTCTATGGGCAGAAAACCGTCTCCGGAGGCACGGGGGGCGCAAGCCAGAAGCCGACAGGGCCGCCCTTCTCCTTCGCAGCCCGCGGGCCCGCCCGATTTATTTTAGAATAGTTCCAGATTAACAGAAAAATTGTGAAGATAATACCCATGTACCACATACCCAATTTCCCTTATTACTAATATCTTACTTGGGTATGGGGCAAATGGAAAATGAAGTGAATCATCAGTGAAACAGAGTAAAACCTCACTTCTCTAGTATCTCA
>NW_006287667.1:0-407 GCF_000327345.1 Myotis davidii
CAGCCCCTCTTCCACTGCCACTCCCAAGCACTGATGCACTGGCCCCGCTGACACCTGCCAAGGGCATGGAGTGATTGGGGCTGGTGCCAACAGCGGGTCCGAGGGTGTGAGTGGTGGCTCTGGCACTTAGCAGCAGATGCAAGCAGGGCTGGCACAAGCAGCAGGTGCAAGCATCAATGGGACTGCAGTGCATGGGAGCAAAGAATTTTCAATAACCACCAGTGGCTCATACTGATGACAGTGACCAGTACTCCACCTTGGTCTGGTGCCCCTGCTCACCTGCTCCACCATCTCACTGTGGCCAATGCCCACCATGTTCTTCACATGCCCCCTGGTGGTCAGTGCACATCATAGCAACCTATTGTTTGGTTGTCCAGTTTGGTTGTTCCGCCATTTGGTCTATTTGC
>NW_006287668.1:0-830 GCF_000327345.1 Myotis davidii
TGAGGCCCACAGGCCTCCCTGGGGTCTCGGGGTTGAGGGCCTCCAAATGGGGGTCCGGCCTCCTGGTTCACAGAGGGAGGGTCCCAGGAACTGCAGGCCTCATGGTGAGGCCGTGGTGCGGGGGACGGACAAGGTGACTCTGGGCCCAGAGCAGTCAGTCCCGGGAGCCCCAAGGCGCGGGGTGACCATGAGCAGCGAGGACTGACTTCCGGGTCCTCTGGGTCTGAGACCCTCGGGCGCCTCCTGTCAAGCACAGCGTCTCAGGTCGGCAGAGTTTCAGGGGATCCGGGACCTGCCCGGAGTCAGTGTGGGGACCCGAGGGAAACTGGGGGCCTGACCCCCAGAACTGTGTCCACCCAGCAGGCCTTCAGGGGTCAGGAGGGGTGAGCTCTCGCATTGTGATTTGTGATTTCTGCATAGGGGCTGTGCGACACAGGGGTTTGGTAGGAGGAGCAGGGCTACAGGCAGCACCGGGGGCCCCCAGGTCCTGCTGCTGTCAAGTTGAGGACCCTGAGGGCGGCTGGGGGCCCTGGACCCCAGAATCCTCAGTCCTGGGAGGACAAGTGGGTGGGGTACTACAGGGTGGGGTTGGGTGACTTCTGCATCAGGTGTGAGAGACTGGGGTTTGCTGGAAGGAGCAGCGCGACAAGTCCACTTAAGGAGAACTGACGGGACTCTGGACCCCACAGTGTAGGGGACCCCATAAAGGGCCTCCACTGCTACAAGCCATGGGAGACTCCACATCAAATGACCCCTGAGGTGTCTCCTGACTTCTGCATCCGATCTGAGGGAGAGTCGAAACTTGATAAGAACTGTAGGGCCTCCCTCAG
>NW_006287669.1:0-824 GCF_000327345.1 Myotis davidii
GCTCTGCCCAGCACCAGGTAACTCCAGGGAAGATCTGCTTGTGTAACACTGAGTCACAATGAGGCTGCCCCTTCCAGAAGCAGCCAGCAGAACCCACGTAATAGCAAGGAGCCCAGCTTTAATTAAAGGGGCAATTCACAGTGAAGAAGCCCAGAGGATGTGTGTCTATTGTGTGGGCTCCCAGTCACCCTGGGGCTGGGCTGGAGGAACAATTAAATCCACTTGCCCCTCTATTAGAGATCCCAGAGCAGCAATTCTGGGTGAAAGAAAGAATTAAGTTTGAGACAGGTTGTGTTGTCTGGTGATGAGTGCTGGTGAAGAAGTCGCTGGGCTCTGGGGCAGGCAGAGCTAATCCACCAGCTCAAAGAGGACCCCCAGACCTCCCAGAAGTGGTCCCCAGGTATGTCTGGGATCACTGTGCATCATGCCATGGGAGGTTTTGTACCAAGGAGCTGGAAAATGGAAAGAAAATAAAAGAAATTTAAAAAAAACACAGTTTTTCAAATAAGAGGACTTGGGTTTAAAGAAAAGGGCAGTAGATAAAATGCAGTGACACAGTGCCCTAGGGCCCAGGGGACTTTGGTCTCCACTGCTTTGACCACAGGCTTTCCAAGGAGGAGGAATTTCTCAGCCTGGGGCCATGGGCACAGAAAAGCTGCATTCCTGGGACAGGCCAGGCAGGTATGGTCCCTGGATCTCAAACTGGGGCCCTCTGGCCCAGCCCTGCCCACAGTAGCAGGTGGACAGCCTTCACAGGGAGCGGTTTTAAAGAGGGAATGCACTGCTGTCATGTAAGCATGGAACATTGTCATGTAAAAGTCAGC
>NW_006287669.1:2052-2821 GCF_000327345.1 Myotis davidii
AGCAAGGGATAGAAACTCAACACCAGCCAGCTTAAAAGATAATGGAAGGACGGTAGAATGGCATTTGTCTTGCCTCTCACGTTCACCCCTTTCACCAATAATCCCGACCAGTGGAGTAGGTCGACCGTGAATGGCCCAGGCTGGTCACATGTCCATCCAACCCTGTGGCAGGAAGGACGGATCCATTAACAGAAGAAGGCAGGATGGTGACAAAGACACCCCGTGATTACCCACCATGCTAGTCCCCCTGTTTACACACACCTGAGCATGGTGTGTTATTTGGTGTTATTTTGCCCAGCTTCCCACTTAAAAAAAGATAGAAAAAGCATCAAGATTTGTTTGTTATAATTAATATTACATGATGGCTAAACAGGAGAGCATTTATTTTCCAAGGGAGTTTTACATTGAAAAACATTTATGCAGCACTTCACAAAACACTGTTTACTCACAGTATTCCATGTAATAGGACACCTGCATACACAATAACAGTTGGGAGTATCTATAAAGTCTTAGAAGCACATTCCTTTAGGTCAGAACGCACCTTTGGAAAACACTTGCATGTGTGCGGGAGAAGGTATTCAAGGATGTTCACCGCAGCACTGATTTTAATACGAAAAGAACGCGGGGAGAAAGCTACATATCCACCAGTTGTTAACCACATGCTGTATGTAACCAGTCAAGGAAGGATCTAGAAAACCTCTAAGGCATATTAAGTGAAAAGGCAAATAGCAAACCATCACGGAATATACCCTGTTCCAGTCAGGGTCTC
>NW_006287670.1:0-526 GCF_000327345.1 Myotis davidii
CCGCCTCCCAGTGCCTCCAGGGGACGCTGCTCCCCCTCCCAGTGCCTCCAGGGGGTGCTGCTCCCCCTCCCAGTGCATTCAGGGGGTGCTGCACTGCCGCCCTGGGAGTGTGTGTGTGTATGGGGGGTGCCCTCCTGACTAGGATGGTCTGACCCCGCACCTTTATGTGCACAGAAAACTGGAGGGTGGCCGAAACCGGTTTGGCTCAGTGGATAGAACATTGGCCTGCGGACTGAAGCATCCCAGGTTTGATTCTGGTCAAGGGCATGTACCTTGGTTGCGGGCACATCCCCAGGAGGAGATGTGCATGAGGCGGCTGATCAATGTTTTTCTGTCATTGATGTTTCTAGCTCTCCATCTCTCTCCCTTCCTCTCTGTAAATAAAATACATATTCAATAAAAAAGTATGGATTCAAAAGTGCATAGTTCAAATAGAAGAGTAATAGGACTCACCTTCTGACATAAATTTTGATGAATAGCATTTTAAATTAGTTCTATTATCCTTTTAGATAAGCTTCCTTGGGAA
>NW_006287670.1:7391-8322 GCF_000327345.1 Myotis davidii
GGGTTACTAGGCCTGGCCTGCAATCAGGGCCATTTCCCTGGCTGCCCACAGCTGGCCCCACCCACCCCTGTGTTCCCTTTTGCCATCGGGTGATTGATGACTGACAGCCAGGGGAAGGGATTGAGAGGTCGGCTGTTCCCGCCCACTCACTACCCCTGCCCCTGTCCTGGGTTGACCTCTGGGTGTGGGGCGACCGGCGGGGCAGGGGTCTTGGCCTGGTGCCACCCGCATCCCCTGACACCCAGCTCTGGTTCCCCGTTCGCCATCAGGTGACCGGAGCCTGCCGGCCGGGGAAAGGGACCATAAGGTAGTCAGTGTGTCTCATACTGCCCGGTCCAGCGGTCATTCTGATCGATCTGCCTTTAGGGTCAATTTGCATATTACCTTCTTATTATATAGGAATAGAGGCCTAGTACACACATGGGGGCTGGCTGGCTGCCGTGTTTGGAGCCCTGGGCCTGGGTGGTGGGTCCCCACTGGGGAGCACAGCCAGGCAGGGCAAGGAGCTGCAGGGCCTTTGCAGGCCACCCACACCCCCATCAGGGTGGGGTTCCCACGAGGGCGGGGCCAGCCTGGGCGAGGGGCTGCAGTGTTCTGGTCTCTGGTTGTTCTGGTCATTATGCAATTATGGTTGCTGGCTTTTTATGTCTATCTACACTAATAAAAGAGAAACATGGTAATTGGCGTACGACCGCTACCCTTTTCATTGGCTAATCAGGGAGATATGCAAATTAACTGCCAACTAAGATGGTGGTTAACGGCCAACAAAGATGGCGGTTAATTTGCACATGTAGGCACAATGCTGGGAGGCGAAAGGGATGGGAAACCCAGCCGGCAGGCAAGAGGTGCGGGAGGCGGGCAAAGACGGCCAGTGATCAGTGATTGCATTGTGGATTGGAGGCAGAGGGAGCTGCTTCCCCGGGGTCTCCAG
>NW_006287670.1:9384-10219 GCF_000327345.1 Myotis davidii
AAAGGGGAGGGAGCCCGACTCTGGGGTGTGTCACCCGAGAACCTCCCTCTCGCAATCCAGGACCCCTTGGGGGATGTTGGAGAGCCGGTTTTGGCTCAATCCTGCAGGACAGGCAGAGGGACCACGCTGGTGCACAAATTTGTGCATTGGGCCTCTAGTCCTATCTAATAAAGAGGGAATATGCTAATTGACTGCCCCACTCTCAAAGATGGCGGTGCTCACAGCCACAAGATGGTGGCACCCAGTCCCCTCAGGCCCCCAGCTGCCCAGGGCCACTCGAGGCTCAGGTAGCCAGGTTCAGCTGAGGCTTGCGCTGCCGGCAGTGGCAGCAGCAGTGGTGTGATGGTGGTTCGCCTTCCCCTGATCACCAGGTTGCCTCTACCACTGAGGGCTCCCAGAGTGTGAGAGGGGACAGGCTGGGCTGAGCGAGCCCCCTCCAGTGCCTGAATTTTCATGCACCTGGTCTCTAGTATAAAAACCCAGCGGCCCTAACGCCATAACAACCAAAGACCAGTCACCAGGAGGCTACATGCATGGCAAGGTGCACACGGGTGGGCAGGATTGCGTGTGCAGCAAGGCGCAGGTGGTTGGGTGGAAACTCGACTCTGGGTCCCACAGTGCCAGTGGGACTCGGGGGAGTCCTGTGGCATGGTGAGGTCTGGGGTCCCGGGTCTCGCGCAATTTCTTGCACCGGGTAACTATTAGATATATAAAAGGCTAAGTTGACTAGGCATGCGCAATACCTATAGAAGTGTCTCTGGCACCAATTGCACGAGTGTGTTTCCATCTGTCATTGTTTTTTTTGTTTTGTTTTTTTAAAAATATACTTTATTGA
>NW_006287671.1:0-419 GCF_000327345.1 Myotis davidii
GGGGTGGGGGTAATGGGGGGTCGGGCGCGGATGTCAGAACAGGTGGAGGGTGCAAAGCCCGAAGCGCGGGGGCAAACCTGGTCCCAGGCTCCTGCAGACCTTTGTCGGGCTGGGCAGAGCACAGGCCCCTCCTGCGAGGCCCTGGGCTTCCTGATTAGATTTTGGAGCTTGACTTTTACCGTTTACCGTCTTTGATTAGTGTTTATCAGCTAAAGCTGGAAGGTGTTACTGTGCGGGGAGGCCCGAGGGCTTGCGAGGAAGGAGGAACGCTGGCTCCCACAAAGCCTCTGCCCAGCCCCGCCGGCCAGCTGGGGGCGCTAGCCTTTGGCTTCTTAGTTAGACCAACATCTGCGCCAGAACTGCCCCGTAGTCAGGTGTATAGTGGGCCTAGGCTCTTGCTTGCTCCAGGTAGGTAGGTT
>NW_006287671.1:9467-16934 GCF_000327345.1 Myotis davidii
TCTTAGCAAATGTTTAACCACTTTCAGTTTCGCGTTCACCGAAGGGATGTTCTTGTGAACTTGAGGAGTGTGAGCCTACAAATAAAGGGAAATAGTGTTAGAGATCAACTTCAAAAGCACAGGTGGTCCCATGCTTCAGTAAAATGAATGAAGGCTCATTCTATCTAAATCAAACTTCCAAATACATTCCACTAAATAATACATTTAAACAAAAAATATTAAGTATATTCCTTAAAGTTTAAAAAGTGCCAAATTTAAACCGTGCTAAAGATGACTAAAATCCTTGCATACCTTTTCTATTCCAAGCATCTTTACTACATCTTTTTCCCAATACGGACGGCCTTTTGTACTTTTTATTCTGGTAACAATATGCAGTTTATGAGGGTGCTGTGGATCCCCACCATATTTTTCATGATCTTCTGGTGAAGGCTGAAACACTTTATCTGGAATTCTTGACTTGGTAAATTTATGACGAATCCAATCTGTACAAACGAGAGACTCCACACCTTTTGTCACCGTGTGTAGTCTGCCTGGGGGCCTCTGAACCACCGAGCGCAAAATCCCAGCCATGAGTGCGGTGGCCGTCCTCTGCAGAGGCTACGGGCGCTAAAGGCTGCGAAGCCCCAACTTGCCCGCCGACCAAACACTTTTTCTTTTAGCAATTTGTTACTTTCTGGGACTACAAGATGCTCCAGCTCATCTTGTAGTTTTCCCATTTCAGCCCTAACATTAGCTGCTTCTTCATTGTTTCCTTGGAGAACAATATTACCTACGCCTTGAGTGTTGCTGCTGGGATGTCATCGCTCCTAGGCCTTCTCAGCAGACAGAGCTGGGTTATATTTTAACCCAACCTCCACGTGTAGTCTAGCAGGTAACCTCACACAGATTAACCTTCGTGCGTTTACAACTTCACTTGGATTAACCAGTAGCCCCACTTAGATCACTCTAGCTAGCATTTGTAAGGTCTATAACTATATAATGCTACCTTGTAACTTACTGAACAGTTTCACAGAAAGACTTACAGACAGAAAGACCTGGTCCACCGGCACTAGCTGAGCCAACACTAAATACGGAGAACTGTAGTAGAGCCCTGTGGCTCAGTTGGTTGAGCATTGCTCAGTGCACCTAAAGGTCACTGGTTCAATTCCCCGTCAGGGCACATAACCCAGGTTGCAGATTTGATCCTCAATCGTGGTGGGTACTAGAGGCAACTGGCTATTATTTTTCACCCAGAAGTGTGATTTTCTGATCTTAGGTAACCTCAGTTCACTAGCTGAGTTACATCCCTATTCTGTCTACTTTCAGCCAGGCTGCTAACTACTGACTGTGACGCCACCTTGCAAACAAAAATGCAGCCTTGTCTCCCTCCAATTACCCTGTCTGAGCCCCAGGACCAAGCTCTCTACTAGTCAAGACTCTACTAGTTATATTTGAAAGATGTCTTCTCAAAGGACGTAAAAATAAAAAAATTTTAAAAAAAAGACTGTAAGAGTAGGGAATCATTGGCAGGAATACAATCCAATTTAAATAATATGAACTAAAACCGGGGTTTTAATCCTAATCAAGCTGCTGTCTCCCGAGTTTACTCCCCCAGTCACCTTCACTGAGGCCTCTCCCTGCAGAATGGTTTTCTCTGTTTTTCAGGCAACAGGAAGGCAAATGTGGCTGCCAAGAGCTTCTGCGCTTACATATTATTGTCTATGTGACTGGAGAGAAAATAGGTCTTTTTCAACTCCCAATTGGTCAGATGAACCAATGGAGGGTAGCAACACAGCCTGGCTCACTCCTTCCAATGTGGCCAGGGAACTCTGATACGAAACCACAGAGGATGGGGTGGACAGTTTCCAGATAAAGGGTGAGGATATACTTGTCAACAAATAAAACTGTGCACCAGCACATTTAGATGACTTAGCTCAAATAAGTTCCTAGAACGACATAAACTATCAAAAATAACTCAAGAAAAAATAGAAAATCTAAATAAACCTATAACGAGTAAAGAGATTGAATTCGTAATTTTAAAACTTTCCACAAAGAAAACTCCAGTCCCCCATGGCTTTGATCATGAATTCTTCCAAGTATTTAAGGAAGAAAGTGCCAAGACTTTACAAACTCTTCCAAAAAAAGGAAAACTAGATGAGAAGGAAACTCTTTCCAATTCATCCTAAATGGCCTCATTCCAAAGCTAAGACATTATAAGAAAATTAAAGTCCAATATCATTTACAAATATAGACACAAAAAATCCAGAAAATATTAGCAAACCAAATCCGGCAACACATAAAGGATTAATCACCATGACCAAGTAGGATTTATCCCAGGAATCAAAGCTTGGTTTAACAGCCAAAAAATCAATTAATCTAATACGCCATATCAATAGAATAAAGGGTAATCCACATGAAAATCTCAGTTGACCTAGAAAAAGCATTTGACAAACTCTAACACTTTGTCATGATAAAAACACTCAGAAACTAGTAATAAAATGGAACTTCCTCTGCCTGATGAAAGGTATCTACCAAAAAACACAAAACCAACATCATACTTAAAGGTAAAAGACTGCATGCTCTCCCCGCAAAAAATCAAGAACAAGACAATGATGTCTATTCTCATCACATCTATTCAGATTATATAGGCAATTATATCCAGTCAAGGCAATTAGGCAAGAAACATAAATAAAAGGCATCCAGATGGGAAAGGAGCAATAAAACTATCTGTATTTTGACATGATTTCATATAGAGGAAATTCTGTGGAATTCACTAAAAACCCATTAGAACTATTAAGCAAGTTCAGAAAGGTGGTAAGCCCCAAAAGCAATATTCAAACATCAATTGTACTTCTATACACCAGCAATGAACAATCTGAAAATCTGACAAAATAATTCCATTTATAATAGTATCCAAAAAATGAAATTACTTAGGAATAACATTTTTAAAGATGTGCAAACTTTGAAAATTACAAAACATTGTTGGAAGAACCCCTTCACGTGCATGATAATTCTCAGATTTCCTTTTTTCTGAGTGGAGATGCCAAACAATTGTAACTGCTCTCCTTGACTACATAATCAGAACCACGTTTATGAGAGCACTTCTCTCTCAACATCTACCCTCTTGTCTTTGTGCTTTTGACAACGTACTTCCCACACACAACTAAAAATGCAAAAACTTTCAATGAAGAGTTTTATATTAAGGATCCAGGTTATTTAACATACAGTGTAACTAAAGCAGGTCAATTGTGTGAGCAGAGAGGAATATAGGTTAATGAGTCAACACTTTCCTAGTTCATCTGAGGCCTAGTTGTCTTTTTAGATGATTCATGTTTCATTCACATTTATTCAGAAACTAGAGGCCCAGTGGACAAAATTTGTGCACAGGTAGGGTCCCTAGGCCTGGCCAGCGATCAGGGCCTATTGGGGCCGTCTCAACGGGTCCCAATCGGGGCCAGTCCAGCTGGGGCCTGCCGGCTGCCAGACAGGCCTGCTGGACGGGGCCTGCCAGACATGGGGAGGGACCATGGGAGGTTGGCTGTGGGAGCACACTGACCACCAGGTGGCAGCTCCTGCATTGAGAACCTGCCCCGTGGTGGTCAGTGTGCATCATAGTGACTGGTTGATCGGTCATTCCGGTCATTCTGGTTGTTCGGTCTTAAAGGTCGATTAGGTTTTATATATATATATAGATTGTTGCTTTGCTTCCCATCTCATTCCCAACATAAAGGCCATACTCATGAGTTTTTGAAGTTTTCTATGAGGTTAAAATATAAGTTTGGTTTTCATGTCATATGATAAAAGCCAGAGTTAAATCAAGGAACAAAACTAGTAAGAATGTATAAAATAAAGTGAGTATTTAAAGTGAAAAAATGTTCATGGTGTGGCTCAGTGGTTGAGCATCAACCTATGAACCAGGAGGTCAGGGTTTGATTCCCGATCAGGGCACATACCAGGTTGCAGGCTCAATCCCCAGGTAGGGATGTACAGGAGGCAGCCGATCAATGATTCTCTCTCATCGTTGATGTTTCTCTTTCTCTCTCTCCCTTCCTTCCTTTCTGAAATCAATAAAAATGTGTTGTTTTTTTTTAAAGATATCAAGCCTGTCTTAAGAATAATGGACCACGTGCAAACAACTGAGTGTGGAGTTTGGCTCTTTCCCAATAGTTGCTGGATCTTTGTTTGTTCAAGAACAAAATCAATGGCATGTTGTGGGGCATATTTTCACACCATATGCAAATGATTGTAACAGAATATGAAGAATGACTTTCCAAGGCTGAATGAAGCCAGACTGGAATCCTTCTCTGTGGAACATATGTGTGCTCTGCTGGCTGTGTTAGCATCTGAATGTATTCACCAATGAGCTGTCCATCATTTCTGTACAATCCAATACCAGCTGCCAGAGCCTCCTGCACTTGCTGTCATCCTAATGACTTAGCATTGTGAGCCTGTGTTCCCTAAATTCATAGGAGTCAGGTCTCAGGAAATACACCAGCAAGGTGTTAACCTGTAACTTACGCTCTTTCAAACACTTCATATAGATGCCTGGTGAAAGATATCAACAATACATCCTTCCCATCAATAATAAACCATTATCATTTTTATCATCAATTTTAAAGATCCAGCTTTACTCTTACTGTTTTAAAAATTATGACAAATGTATTTTATAACCAAGTGAAATTTTGGTTCGCATGTTTCCTGAAGACCCATAGGACCTATGGGGTGGGAGAGAGTTGAGAAATATGACATAGGGGCTGGCCAACTATATTCACAAGGAACAGTCCATGACATGGACCGACTAAAATGCATTGGAAGTCACATTTTACCAACCCACAGAATTAAAGCAAGTTCATGAACAGAGTTTTCCCAAAATTATGTTTTTCTCCTGCTCATTTTCTTATCTTTTTGTGGTTGTTGTTATCATTAATCCTCACCTGAGGATATTTTTTCATTGATCTTTTAGGGAGAGTGGGAAAGAGAGAAAAATACAGAGAAAAACATCAATCTGAGAGAAACACATTGATTGGTTGCCTCCTGCACGCATCTGCCCAACCAGGGCCCAGGCCAGGGAGGAGCCTGCAACCAAGGTACGTGCCCTTGACAGGAATAGAACCCAGGATCCTTTGGTCCACAGCTTGGCGCTCTATCCACTGAGCCAAATCAGCTAGGGCCATTTTCTTACATTTTTTGATGCATGCTTTTGTAAATGAGCATTACCCATACCATAAATGATTAAAATAATAAACTGACAAGAAAAAAATTCCTAAATATTTTAATTACATATTTTTCTAATATGCATAAAACATTTTTTTCTACTGGTAAAATGATTCCTAGTTGACAGGACAGAAATAAATATCAAAATATTTTAGTGTAGTCCAGCCAGCATTACTCAGTGGTTGAGCACTGACCTATGAACAGGAGGTAAGTTTTATTCCCCGCCCCAGGTTGCGGGCTCCATTCCCAGTGGAGAGCATATAAGAGGCAGCCAACCAATGACTCTCTCTCATCATTGATGTTTCTATCTCTCTCTTCTTCTCCCTTCCTCTTTGAAATCAATAAAAACATATTTTAAAAAATATTTTAATGTATGATGTAAAAAGTGCCATGTGTACTAGTTACACTTAAAAAAATATTTCAGAAATTATCTTATATAATAAAAGCCTCTGCGGCGCCGTGCAACATCATCACAAGATAGCCACCATGACGTCGTCACAAGATGGCCGACCCATATCATCACAAGATGGCTGCCACAAATGGTCACCACAAGATGGCCTGCAGGGGAGGGCAGCTGGGGGTGAGATCAGACCGGCAGGGGAGGAGGGTTGGGGGTGACCAGGCTGATAGGGGAGGGCAGTTAGGGGTGACCAGGCCTGCAGGGGAGGGCAGCTGGAGGCAACCAGGCCGGCAGGGAGACAGTTAGGCATCAATCAGGCCAGCAGGGGATTGGTTAAGGGGGTGATCAGGCAGGCAGGCAAGCAAGCGGTTAAGAGCCAGCAGTCCTGGATTGTGAGAGGGATGTCCAACTGCTGGTTTAGGATTGGGCCTAAACCGGCAGTCAGACATCCCCCAAGGGGTCCCAGATTGGAGAGGGTGCAGGCCGGGCTGAGGGACACCCCCCCCTACACAAATTTTGTGCACCGGGCCTCTAGTATTAGATAAAAATCTCAACTTCTTCAGGGCAAAAAGAAAATATTATAAAGTAATAAAAGACAAATATTATGTTATAATAAAAGACAAGAAATATGTCACAATAAATACACAAAGAGGCTTTTACAACACAGGAGGAGAAAGAGAAATGACCAATAGCAGATGGAGACAGGATGAGAACTGGCAGTACGCAGAGGAGCTGCAAATACACAGGTGTCCTGCAAGTCTCTGGGGATTCCTGGGACAGGAAACGGTGAACAGTGTGGAGTAATGACTAGGGCTCATTAGATTCTTCTTGGCTTGTGGTAAATATCTGCCCAGCCTAGTGAATACTTTTTTACTCTGAATCCATGCCTACCAAGCAATCTTCTGATTAATCATTTGTGTTCTCTGGTTTTTATAAACTAAATGAGATAAGCTAAATTGTAAATCCAAATGCATGAATTGGCTCTGGGACTTATACATCAGGCTCATTTTAAAAGAAACTAACATGTCGGGGAATTGGGTGATGTTGTTAAAGGGTACAAACTTGCAGCTAGCAGATAAATAAATCCTGAAGATCTCATGCACAGCACAGTGATTATAGACAACAATACTGGATTATAAACTTCACAGTTGCTAAGAGACTAGATCTTAACTGTTCTCACCCCAAATAAAAGTGATAATTATATGTGATAGAGGTGTTAGCAAAAATTGTGGCGATTTTATATCTGTTATAAAATCAACATGTTGTCAACCTTAAACCTACACAGTTATATGTCA
This sequence comes from Myotis davidii, assembly GCF_000327345.1. NCBI lineage: Eukaryota > Metazoa > Chordata > Mammalia > Chiroptera > Vespertilionidae > Myotis > Myotis davidii. The sequence continues at coordinate 16,356 of NW_006287671.1, forward strand.
ATTATATCTCAATTTAAAAAAAACCCTAATATTTTGTACCGGAAATTTATAGATAATAAAATACCTTCACATTTGCAACCTATGGTGAGTTGACTCCGGAAGCATTTGTCTGGGCCTAATCAACAGTGGATACACTGATAGGAATCACACCCTTTACCACATTGACTCTAAGAGGAATTCGGACACTACTAGGCATGCTCAGAACTTCACACAGGGGCAGAGAAAAACAAGCTGACAGAATGGACTTGAGGGGGTTAAGGTGAGATATAACAAAATTGCTTTCTGCTTGCCACTTGCTCCGTCCGGCTCATCCAGCAACCAGTTCCACTAGGGGTCAGGCTTTACCTGAAGTCCAAGCCACTCCGTGCCAGTGAGGTACCAGAGGTAAGCTCTCTCCTCTCTCCCTCCCCCACTTCCTGCCCTCATTCCTCCCTGTTTCCCTCCCAGTCATTCATTCCACAGGTGTATTTGAGCAGTACCAGCCTCTACACCAGGCACAGCACCACATGCTAAGGATACAGACATGGAGGCAAGAGTAAAGTGGAGAAGACAACCTTTAACAAAGGAAATTTCTGGGGG
>NW_006287671.1:16981-19428 GCF_000327345.1 Myotis davidii
CCCATGCTCTAACTCAGCCTTAGTTAGAAAAGATAATGAGGACAGAAACTCATGGCCTCTGTCAGCAGTTCACAACTCAAAACAGCGGTTCTCAAAGTTAGGTCCACAACCCGGAGGTCCCTCTGGTGCCCCACTGCTTCCCAAGACAGACTTCCTGATGAGATGGATGGTGATATTACAAAGAAAATTTCAAATGTCTATTGTACAGCCCTGGCCGGGTGGCTCAGTTGGTTGGAGCATCATCCCCGACAGCAAAAGGTTGCTGGTTTGATTCCCAGTCAGGGCATCTACCTCGGTTTTGAGTATGAGACCCAGTCAGGCCCATACAGGGAGCACCTGATGGATGCTTCTCTCTCACATGGATGTTTTTTCTCTCTCCCCGCTTCCTCTCTCTCTAAAAGCCATTTTTAACAACCATATGCTCAGTGAGGATTTTTAAAAGTAGCTTAATAAAGTAATGAAGTCTGTCAACAGTTGGATGAGTTGCATTAGTGAACCAATATTTTACAAATGATCCGTGCATGATGTTTCAAAATCGTGGGTAAAAGGTCCGTTCAAAGTGTGCGACAGATAAAGGGGTTTTAATGTAAAAGTAAAAGAGTTCATTGGTGTGGTTTCTGGTTCCACAGTGGAACTAGACTCTAAGAAACTACTACTTATCAGGTTTGATACAGTATCAAAGAAGAACATGGACAACTCACTTAAAAGTCTTTTATAATTACCTCACACCCACACCCCATTTCCAGCACATCCACGGGAGGCTACATTTCCTTCATATATGTCAAACAAAACATATTGATCAAATGCAGAAGCAGATATAATGCACATGCCATATAATGTAGCCTCCCGTGGATGTGCTGGAAATGGGGTGTGGGTGTGAGGTAATTATAAAAGACTTTTAGTTGTCCATGTTCTTCTTTGATACTATATATCTGGGCTCCTCAGAAGACACCCTTGCTCACGGTTGATGGTTTGAGCAGGGGCTTTCTTGCCTAGAGAGCAGCAAGCCCTCGTGCTGTCCTCCCTGTCCCAGAGCCGTGGCTGCAGTAACACATGCAGGAAGCAGCGCCTCGAGAGAGTCTCCAGGTCTCCAGAGCACCCTGCGCCCCAGCTGGCACAGTAGCCAGTAGACAGGCAGGACCCAAATCTGCCTCTGGGCGCCCAGGAGTCCCCACTGAGAAACTCTGCAACAACGCACCAGCAGGAGGCACTTACTGGCAGCCAAAAAAAAGTAAAATTCAGTTCTTTTTTCAAAACACAAAGTAAAATTCATTACTCTATATTACCAACCTTTGTAGATGAACAATTACTTAGCATACGATGGAGCCCGTTGTAAGTGGCTATAGTTTCTATATGTGATGAACTAGCTCATGGGGAGTCATGTGCCTGCATGATGCTCAGGCCAGCTGCTGCCTTGAACACATTAAACCCGTCTCCCACAGCTCTTCTGTGTGACTTGTCTCTGGAGTCCGATACAGAGCTGCCAGTATATGCTAGAGTCCAAGGCAATGAGGTGCATCATCAGGTACAGCTTCCATCCTACTTGAACTAGATCCAGATCCTGGGGGCAACCATGACACAACCGGACCATCCTGCCTCCCGAGATGGCTCTCAACTCTCAAACACTGACAGCATGCAGGAGCCACACTGCATGAGATAGGTGCACACACAGTGAGTGAGGAGTGTTTTCGTGGACCCGCCATGGTTCTATAGAGTGAGGAGAGCAGGAACGTGCCCCTCGGTAACAGGTGTTGCAACACGTTCCGCTTGTAGACCGACAGGGAGACTTTCCCCAAGAGCCTCTGGCTGAGTCCCGATTCCTCACTGTATACTGAGCGTGTAAGGCAGCGGTTCTCAACCTTCTCGTCCTTTAAATACAGCTCCTCATGTTGTGACCCAACCATAAAATTATTTTCGTTGCTACTTCATAACTGTAATGTTGCTACTGTTATGAACTATAATGTAAATATCTGATAAGCAGGGTGGTCTTAGGCGACTCCTGTGAAAGGGTCGTTCGACTGCCAAAGGGGTCGCGACCCACAGGTTGAGAATCGCTGGACTGTAAGGTGTTTGTGTAAGTGGGGTGGGTCCTGGAAGCAACTATTTAAAATGGCGTGTAATTAACACCTTGTTTAAAAGCAAATGGGCCCTTCAAAGAGGTGCTCCTTCCCCTACATTAATTTACCAGAGAACAGGAGCGGATGACATAGCAGAGGCTACAGCCATGACGGGTACAATTATGGTCTAAGTTATATTGGACACCAAAAGACGCCCACCACACATTATTGTGACAAACTGCCAGGTTACAAATGATCCCAATTTGTACAGCATGATCCCAATTTCACAAACGATTCATACCATCTACCTATATAGGAGGGGGGATCATTTGGAGAATGGGTGCTGATTGCCACATGGTGTGGGAAAATGTGAATTTGTCATCTGCTTAT
>NW_006287671.1:20616-25488 GCF_000327345.1 Myotis davidii
GTGGCGTGTGCCCGCGGCGACCGAAGACCCCGGGGAGTCCCCGGCGCTTGGCAATAAACTGAGGCCGGGCACCTGCTCCCTCTCCCCGCCCTCCAACCTGCTCGCCCCGGGGCACCGGGCGCGCCACCGCCTCCTACACCGGGGCCTCCTGTATGTGCAGAGGCTCTAGCGAGAGTCTTTGTAAAGAGGCGGCTGCTGGGGCACCGGGAGCGCCCTGGCAGTGCGTAAGAGCCCACGTTGCTGGCGGGGGTGGCGGTGGGGGTAATGGGGGGTCGGGCGCGGATGTCAGAACAGGTGGAGGGTGCAAAGCCCGAAGCGCGGGGGCAAACCTGGTCCCAGGCTCCTGCAGACCTTTGTCGGGCTGGGCAGAGCACAGGCCCCTCCTGCGAGGCCCTGGGCTTCCTGATTAGATTTTGGAGCTTGACTTTTACCGTTTACCGTCTTTGATTAGTGTTTATCAGCTAAAGCTGGAAGGTGTTACTGTGCGGGGAGGCCCGAGGGCTTGCGAGGAAGGAGGAACGCTGGCTCCCACAAAGCCTCTGCCCAGCCCCGCCGGCCAGCTGGGGGCGCTAGCCTTTGGCTTCTTAGTTAGACCAACATCTGCGCCAGAACTGCCCCGTAGTCAGGTGTATAGTGGGCCTAGGCTCTTGCTTGCTCCAGGTAGGTAGGTTTATTCTTAGACCAACATCTGCGCCAGAACTGCCCCGTAGTCAGGTGTATAGTGAGCCTAGGTCTAGGCTCTTGCTTGCTCCAGGTAGGTAGGTTTCACTTTCCAAAATTATTACGGCATGTGCAGCCCTAAAATAATTTGGGAAATCTTAACGGAAATGAAAATAAAACTGTTGTATGAGTTGAAGAAGTTGAGAGGTAAGACTGGCGTGATGTAATGGGAGCCCTCGGTCTCGGTTCTTGCTTGTGTGAGCTTGGGCAGTACCCTTCTCTGCCTTGGCTCACATGAGGGAGTCTTAACCAGATGATGTATATGGTTATAATTATGGTAATGATAGCCATGCACTCAGTGAATATTTATTGGGCTCGGTCCTTACTCTGTCACTGACTCAGTGACCAGGGCAGAGAAAACCTGTGCCCTGGAAGAGCTTGCATTCTAGTATGGGAGACAGGCAGTAAGTGAATAAACATGGCGTGTGCCGAGTGGTGCGAGGTGCTCTATAGGAAAACACAGGAGGGTACAGGGAACAGAGTGCCAGGGAGAATGGTCAAGGAAGGCTCCTCAGAGGAAGTGGTATTTGACCAAGACCCACAAGAAGCAAGGGAATGAGCCACATTGATAGCTGCAGAAAGGGCATTGTAGGCAGAGGGAATGGCAAGTGCCTGTGCTGGGTGTCTGTGTGACCAGCAAGGAAGCTGTGGTGGAAGAGTGGTGGGAGATGAGGCCAGAAAACAATGCAGATGGAGAGGAGCGGTCATATGCTGGAGTATTTTGAAGGAAGAGCCAAGATGTGTCGATGGTCTGGATGTAGGCATGAGAGAGGGCGGGAGGAGTTGAGGATGATTTCAAGATCTAATTGATCTCATTATTAATTCAGTATTTTTCTCAAAAAATAATCATCTTTGGAACAGGGTTGAAAAAGCTTCAGTTGGTTTTGTTTTTTTATTGATTTTTTTACAGAGAGGAAGGGAGAGGGATAGAGAGCTAGAAACATCAATGAGAAAGAAGCATCGACCAGCTGCCTCCTGCACAACCCCCACTGGGGATGTGCCTGCAACCAAGGTACATGCCCTTGACCAGAATCAAACCCGGGACCCTTTAGTCCCCAGGCCAACGCTCTATCCAGTGAGCCAAACCGGCTAGGGCAAAACTTCAGGAGTTTAATGAGACCTTACATCCTGCTTTGGGGATGGAGGGATTAGTGGTACCTGGGTGATTATTTCATTTAAATTCCTGGGGAAAACTAAAGTCAGGCCCTAGACTTCAGGGTCAAGAGCATAGCTCTCATTGCTTCAGTATCAGTTATTGGTGTTTTGGTACTAACGGGGCAGCCACCCTTGGATGGAAGAAGGCACAGCGAAGGTCGGGAAATAGCAGTCGTTTGAACACTTGTGTCCTTTCCACAGATCAACCGTGGGCGCCCAGCTGGCTTCTGAGGTAACCTGTTCCATTGCCTCCCAATTACAAGTCCTACTGTGTTGTTTCTCTCTGCTTGCTTCTCTCCCTTTCCCCACCCTTTCTTCTGGCCTGTAGTGGTTTGTAAAACTCACCACAGCACCTGCACAGGGTTTGTGAAAACCACCGAAGCAATTTTGTCTTCCCCCTTGGTGATTATGAATAGTGATGAGTGAAAAAAGGAGCTGCAGTGCCCATGAGCGGGGATCTTAAAGTGGCATTCCAGACCTCCTCCCTCCTGCTCCCGGGTGGCCCTGGGACTGCTGGCAGAGAAGAGGGTGCAGGGAGGGCCACACTGCCTGCCACACCCCCTTTCCCTTTGTTCTTAAAGCTAGGGTGGAGATTCTATGATGCAGATGACTATCACCCAGAGGAGAATCGAGTGAAGATGGGAAAAGGGATTCCACTGAATGACCAGGTAACATTCGCTGTTTCCAACAAATATTCCAGCTGTGTGGCGCAGGCTGAGATCTTTGCAGTGCTTGGTATAGTTCAGTTCCTGAGTTATGACATGACTCATGGTCAGTGCTCCCTCCACAAGCCAGGCACACAGTGGGGCCTCCGCGAATGTTAGCTTTGGCCCCGAATTTCTCTCAACTCAGCATCGGGAGAGATGCGCCCTCTCTCCCCCAGCTTGGACAAGGTCTGCCTTGCACCTTCCCAGGGCCTTTGCACCTGCTGGTCGCACTGCCTGGAATGTACACTTTGTGGCCTAATGTTAATGTGCAGAATGAACACTTTGTGGCCTAATGTTAATGTGCAGAATATAATCCCTGAAAGGGCCTCCTGCGTAGGGGAGTTCATCTTCCCTTCCCAGGTCCTATCCAGCCTGCCATCATCACGAGACTCTGGTATCCACCCCAAGCCAGTGGTCTTTGCAAATTCACATCTGGCCCTTTACAAGTTTCCCACCAATCTCAGGATCAAGACCAAACACCTAAACTAAACATGCGTGGTTAGGCCAAAATGACCTTGACCCACTCCACACTCTTTAGTTGCCATGCACCCTTCACACACACACATCTTCCCTCCCTCTCCGCCCGCCCCCGAGCCACTGTGGCCCCTTTCAGTTCCTCCTGCCGTGCTCCTTCCCAGGGCCTTTGCACCTGCTGGTCGCACTGCCTGGAATGTACTTCCTTCCCCTCCCCACCAAGTTAACCCTGTGCATCCTTCACATCTCAGCTCCTGTGCTACTTCTTCAAGGAAGCCCTCCCTGACCTACTTAAGTAAAACCTCATATAATAAACCCTCTTGGCAACATAGCCCTTATTGCCCATGTCCCAGTTGCAACTTGGCATTTGAGGGTGTGAGAATTTGATGAATATTTATCTCTGCAACTAGATTTCACCTCCAAAGGGGCAGGGACTGGCCATTTCTCTTCCATTGTATATACCCAGGGCCTGACACATAGTAAGTGTCAGAGAATATTTGTGGCGCATTTGTGAGTAAATAAACGAATGAGAGAAGGAATGAATGAATAGCACTTCATTCCCATATGCACCATCATGAGACCATTTCCTAGGGGTCTCTCTCAAGCCACACTTACAAACTGTGGATTTGTTGGCTTAACTAGCCGTAGCCCAGGAGCCACTGTGATGGCAAGGTCAAGGTCCAGGTCCACATACCAAGTGTGTCCAAAGGACAGGACAGAATGGAACTGGCCAAGTGCCCGCACTGCAGTTTTCACTTTCTGTGAACTTCGCTCACGCCCATTTTTGCCCCCAATCTCCCTCTCCCCTTTGTCCTGCCTTGAAGGACTGAGTCAATAAACATTAGTAGGCCCAATTCTGGAGAATTCTAAGGGTGCCCTTCTCTTTGCTTCAGGGAGTGCAGCTTGAGTTTGCAATGATTCAAGCCTGGACCATCAAAATTAAGCTCACATTTAACTTTAGAAGATAGGAGGAGTGAACCATAAAAGAGAGTAATAATTTAAACATAATACTGATAATGTGCTAGAGATAAATGTAGATAACCAGACTCTACCTCTAAGCTTGTGTGACCTTTGGCAAATGGGTTAGAGATGGAACCATTTCATTGGGTTCTTGGGAGGATTAAGTGAGATAATACAAAAAATATGCCCAGAGAAATACCCAAAGGCTTCAATAAATATCATTTTAATTATTGTTGTTGCTAATGTCATGTCTATACAGATATGCATATGTAATGAAAACCATTTCTATAGTGTGTAAAATGTGCCTGTACCAGTGTTATGTTTCTCCTTAATGAGTTGTAAATAAGAGTTAAGTTAGCCTGGCCAGCATGGCTCAGTGGTTGAGTGATACCATCTACCTATATAGGAGGGGGGATCATTTGGAGAATGGGTGCTGATTGCCACATGGTGTGGGAAAATGTGAATTTGTCATCTGCTTATTCTTTTCACAATAACATTTAAATTTTTTTAATTTATTGATTTTTTTGAGAGAGGGGAAGGAGAGAGAAAGAGAGAGATTTGTTGCTCCACCCATCCATGCATTCACCGGTTGATTCCTGCATGTGCCCCACCGGGATCGAACCCGCAACTTTACCTTGCTATCCAGCCAAAGCTACAACATTTTAAATAAACCAACGCTGTTTCCAGTTGGTGTTGGAGCAGGAGAGTCTTGCTTTGGAGGGCGGTGGAGGGAGGAGGGCAGCGGTGGAGAAGCTCTGGGCTTCCCGCCCCCACGCAGACCGCGGTTTAGCGCGGGCGCGGCCGGGCTGGGAGACCGGGTGCGGCGACAGGATTGACGGTCCCGACCGCGTGCTGC
>NW_006287671.1:29208-36440 GCF_000327345.1 Myotis davidii
GCCCCCAATCCCCCTCTCCCCTTTGTCCTGCCTTGAAGGACTGAGTCAATAAACATTAGTAGGCCCAATTCTGGAGAATTCTAAGGGTGCCCTTCTCTTTGCTTCAGGGAGTGCAGCTTGAGTTTGCAATGATTCAAGCCTGGACCATCAAAATTAAGCTCACATTTAACTTTAGAAGATAGGAGGAGTGAACCATAAAAGAGAGTAATAATTTAAACATAATACTGATAATGTGCTAGAGATAAATGTAGATAACCAGACTCTACCTCTAAGCTTGTGTGACCTTTGGCAAATGGGTTAGAGATGGAACCATTTCATTGGGTTCTTGGGAGGATTAAGTGAGATAATACAAAAAATATGCCCAGAGAAATACCCAAAGGCTTCAATAAAAATATCATTAATTATTGTTGTTGCTAATGTCATGTCTATACAGATATGCATATGTAATGAAAACCATTTCTATAGTGTGTAAAATGTGCCTGTACCAGTGTTATGTTTCTCCTTAATGAGTTGTAAATAAGAGTTAAGTTAGCCTGGCCAGCATGGCTCAGTGGTTGAGTGTTGACCTATGAACGCCCCCGGAAGGAAAACTTGTCTCAGGAGGATTTCTTTGTGAAACACTGTAGGGTGCTCTAAGGAAACCTCTTCCGTCTTGTCTTTGGAAAAATATAAATTTCTCACAGTGCTTTTATCTGCCAGGAGTTCTCTTTCAGGAGGGTTTGAAGAATAGAACCAAAGGGTAGCTGACATAAGGGTTTCTATGAATACCTTATCTCCCTGCATTGGAGATCAGAGGCACCATCATGCAATACAATCAAAGGAGACTTGTAATCATAACAGAAACAGGGAGAACACACATACAACAGGGAGGTTAGATGGGGGAGATATAGCCTGGTATTTTAGGGCAATGTTTAGTATTGTGAAAAGAGCCCCTGGAGCCAGAACCAGGAAAATGTTTCCGGGCTTAACTGCCTAGTGACTTATCCCTGGGCCTGGAGTATGGGCTACTTCTCAAAACCACTAAGATCTCTCTGGACCTTAACATTGCGGGACAAAATTAACGATGTTTCTGAACAAACAAACAATAGCTGGAAAAGTCATTCTGTGTCTGCTCTAATTTCAGGACAGGATCCCATGGCTTTGCAACTTGCATGACATTTTACTAAGGTAAGAGCATCAGGCCTTGGCATACCAGGATCAAGAAGACCCATCAGAAAGTACAGGGTAAAATATATAGTCTTGAAATCGCAACTGACCGATGATAAAAGATCCCAGGAATGGAATGTGTTTCTATCAAATAACCAACAATGATTTTAATCAGCCACAGACATAGTTTAGCTGGGTTCTGGACACAGACCTAGACAGCTCCACAATTACTAGCTGGGAATCAGCCACTTGGCTTCTATGAGCCTGTATCTTCATTTGAAAAGGGAGTTAAATAGTTCCTAGTCACAGATTACTGTGAAGAATTAGCAAGATGAGGCATGAGTAGTACTTAAACCAGTATCAGTATAAAAGTGCTCAAAACATGACAGCAGGCTGTGCCTGAGCCATAGCCTACATTCACAGGAGCCGAGACCCGGCACCTTGATAAACTTCCTCCACGGTTCCATGGGCAGGTCCTCTGAGTAGCCCCATTTAACAGATGATGAACTGGTGGTCCGGGAGGTACATACCTTGCCCAAGATGATTCAGTTCACTAGTGGAAGATCTTTACCCCAAAGCCAGGACTGCCTGAATCTTGACCGCCGTTTTATGGCACCTTCCACTGGCAGGAAGTAGTACTGGACTCGGCCTAGAATGGACACCTCGTATTTTAAACGTCTTCATTCTTTAGCACTTCCGCCTCCCCCTCTGCCTTTTTTTTTTTTTTTTTTTGAAACAGAGATGTAACCTCGGGACAGCATGTGATCCTAGCCTGCTCAGCTCTGAAGAAAGTGTACAGAGACATCTTAATACGAGGAAAGGATGGTGCACCTCCAAAGTGTGACGAGGCAGGGAAGGAGGGAAAGCCGGCTGAGGTGCAGCTGCTTGTGGTCTATCTGAGTGGGTCATTTGAGGTCATCTCTGGACGCTTACTCAAAAGAAAAGGACACTTTATGCCCCCTGAGTTATTGCAGTCTCAGTTCGATATTCTGGAACCCCCCTCAGCTCCAGAAAATTTCATCCAAATCAGTGTGGACAAAAGTCTTCCAGAGATGATTGCTATAATTATGGAAGCTCTAAAATGAAACCCAAGTCACTTCCTATCAGTGGTCCACAACAGACCTAGGCATAAATTTCTATCCTGTCCCTGACCATGTTAAAGCATCCATGCTGGTACTGTACTCTAAATTCTAGTTAGGGTGAACAAACCACGATGTGTTGAAATATACTTGTTTGGATGTGATTTTAGGAATTTGTGGTCCTCTTCTCATCATGCTCTGCACATTGGAGGAGAGGGGACTTGGAAAGTTAAGCTTCCACTGAAATTGAAATCCATGTGATCCAATCAAATGATCAGAGGATATCATATAATCAGTGCTGAAATCATTACCTTATTGGGAACATTCTTGATCAGGCTATATTCCAATAAATAAGTAAAATTTGGCTATCCTTGGAATCCCTTGGAAATTGGTCTTGGGAGCAGAAACATGTCCAAAATCAACCACTCACCAGCAAGTCATTTTATACCATACACCTCCGAATCCTCTGTCCTTTCAGGATAAGTAAATAAAAAGCACAGCTAGTTCACGGATATAGAAAGCAGCAAAAGCCCTAGCCAGTTTGGTTCAGTGGATAGAGCGTCGGCCTGCAGACCAAAGGGTCCCAGGTTCAATTCTGGTCAAAGGCACATACCTTGGTTGCAGGCTCCTTCCTGGCCTGGACCTGGCCCTGGTTTCGATATTTCTCTCACACCAATGTTTCTCTGACTTTCCCCTCTTACACTCTCTAAAAAATCAATGGAAAAATAACCTCGGGTTGAGGATTAACAAAAATAAATAAAAAATTTTAAAAATAAAAGAAAAAGCAAAAAATTTTTAAAAAACTGCAAAGATGGCCCTGGGCTGTGTGCTCAGTGGTTAGAGTGTTGTCCCATACACAGAAGGGTGATAGGTTCAATTCCCAGTCAAGGACATGTGGCACATACCTGGGTTGTAGGTTTGATCTGGCCCCATTTGGGGCATGTGCAGGAGGCAACCCATCGGTGTGTCTCACACTGATGTTTCTCTCTCTCCCCCCCCCTCTCTCCCCCTACCATTCTCTCTCTAAAAAATCAATGATAAAAATATCCTTGGGTGGAGTGTAACAACAACAACATGCCGAAACCGGTTTGGCTCAGTGGATAGAGCGTCGGCCTGCGGACTGGAGGGTCCCGGTTCGATTCCGGTCAAGGGCATGTACCTGGGTTGCGGGCACATCCCCAGTGGGAGATGTGCAGGAGGCAGCTGATCGATGTTTCTCTCTCATCGATGTTTCTAGCTCTCTATCTCTCTCCCTTCCTCTCTCTGTAGAAAATCAATAAAATATATTTTAAAAAAAACTGCAAAGATGGAATTTGAGCGAATGAACCGTGGGACTCGCTGACCCAGTCTGCTCTCCCCATTTTACCAAGGCCTCTGTGAGACCAGACTAATAAAGACATTACATATTGAAGCCCTTCGTTTATTACAAGCTACTCTCCCTTATTTGTTCTTTAAAGTTAAGGCGTCATATTTATTATTTCCCTAGGTGAACTTTATTAAAGGGGACATGAGAAAAATAATTGTTTAAAAAAAGGCATTGAGACTGGTACTCAACCGAGTACTATTGCTCTAACGTTCCCATACCTGGCCACAGGGAGGCCAAGATGTGAGCAAGTACTGCCCTCTGGTGGCCCCAGAGGATGCAGCAAGCACAAACTGCTCACCCAGTCCTGAGAACACCTCCAGCAGCGAAGGGTTATGTTGCAGGTTCACGGGTGGTGGAATGCTGCTCCCCACCAGCCCTGACCAGACGCCTGCCCAGCCTCTGAACTGGGAAGAAGAGGTAGGTGAGAACTGTTTGAATGGTTCAAAGTAAATGCCAATGAAAGATTTCCTCAACCGTGCAAACACCACTTACCACACCCTCTGGCAGGACTCTCCACCTTGCCCCCTCCACTGGAAGAAGTTCAGGTTAAACCTTTCCTCTCCTATAAAATGGTGACACTGTTCATTCTGTAAGATTGTGAGAACTGCGATAATGCATGCAAAGTGCTGAAACCTGACACACTAACTGCTCAAACATTGGCTCTTGTTATACTTGTCATCCCCAGGTCTGAGGGAGTGTGTCCTATGGCCACACTTCCACTCCTGTTATTCTGACTGTGTGGGAGCTTATGAACTCCTTCCAGGTATGTGAATCTTGAGTCTTCTTATTCCCTGCTAGGGTCTCCCTCCACCCCTCACCCCAGGTCAAATCAGATGTTATAGCAGCATTATTCACAGTATCCAAATGATGTAAATGCCCACCAACAGATTAATAAATAAAATGCAATACCATCCTTACAATGGAATTATTACTCAACCATTAAAGGGAATGAAGTACTGACACATGCGACAACATGGATGAACCTTAAAATCATGCTAAGTGACGGAAGCCACACACAAAGGCCACATGCTACATCATTCCATTTATATGAAATATCCAGAATGTATAAATCCATAGAGTCAGAAGCAGACTAGTGGTTGGCAGGGGCTGGGGTATGGGGGTAACGGTGAGTGATTAAGTGGTTTCCCTTCTAGGTGACAATGAGTTGTGAAAGATTTTGATGGTTGTACATTGTGAATGTACTTTAAAATAGTCACAGTAGTTAAGTTCTGTTCATTTATATTAGCAAAAAAGAGAACCGTAAGAGCTGAGCCTAACTCACCAACCTTACCACCATATGCGAGGACAGCAGGCTAGATGCATGCTACCTTTTGGAGAGACTTTCTCAAATAAAAGGGGCTCAGTCCATGTACCTACTTCCTCCTACAATATTCAACAGGCAGTTAAGTCACTCCTACCTAGAGAAAAGTAAACATTGGAGAAGAAATATGTGCTCCTCCAACACTTTTCCCCTTCTGGAATCATAGTGTGTAGTGGATTAAAATAGTCATAAATTCACAAATTTTTTGATACCCATCAAGCAACAGGGCCTATGACCCTGAACTTTGACACTAAGTCAGTTTGGGGCCCATACCTTGAAAAAACTGACAGCTTTCATTTTTCTCAAGATACTTGTCTACCATGTTCATGTAAGAAAGTACAAGTGGTCCTGGAAAAGCCCATGTGGAGAGAAAATGAGACCCAAACTGGACTCCCAGATAAAAGCATGTAGCAAGTCCATAGCCAGGTAAATAAGCCTTTGCAAAATAAATTCTGAAGACAACACAATGAAAGAGAACTACAGGCCAATATCCCTCATGAACATGGATGCTAAAATCCTCAACAAAATCTTAGCAAATCGGATCCAGCAGTATATCAGAAAGATCATATACCATGACCAAGTAGGATTTATCCCAGGGATGCAAGGATGGTACAATATCCGCAAATCAATAAACGTGATACATCACATAAAGAAACTGAGAGACAAAAATCACATAATCATATCAATTGATGCAGAAAAAGCGTTTGGCAAAATCTAACACCCTTTCTTGATAAAAACTCTCAGCAAAGTGGGAATAGAGGGATCATACCGCAACATAATAAAAGCCTTATATGACAAACCTGCAGCTAAAATCATACTCAATGGACAAAAACTAAACTAATTTCCCCTAAGAACAGGAACAAGGCAAGGATGCCCACTTTCACCACTCCTGTTCAATATACCGTATTTGCCGGAGTATAAGACGATTTTTTGGCCCTGAAAAATATGCCTCCAAGTGGGGGGTCGTCTTATACGCCAGGTACACTTCAGATAGACTGCCCATAGTGCTTGCCCCGTGCCATAGTGGCCTCCCGATGCCCGCCCACTTCATTCCACATACCGTTCAGGCATCAGCAGCGCTGCTGGGTGTATGCTCGGCTGTTATGCGATTTTGCGAGTGTGGTAAATTCGGGTTACCGTATATTTCTTTACATATGCATTGAAGATTCGCGATTTTGCGCTATCATGGTGCCTGTTAGAATGTTGAAGAGCTCGCACTTGCGCACTAGTGAGGTCCCAGGGAGATGCTGATGCAAGGGTGGACCAGACTGCTATAGTGACAGGGCGGGCAAACAGGGAGCAGGGACCAATCAAATCAGGCTTTGTATACAGCCAACAGCCAACCACAATACTGCCCCATTGTACAGTACAGCATAGAAAATGTCGACCAGTCAAACCCCTATCATCCCTATCATGGCACCAAGATGTCGTTGATGAACTTTTAATATCAGATGATGAAGAGGAGTTTGAAGGCTTTTAAGGTGAAACTGACACGCCAGCAAACTTGCTAGGGACTTGCCTGGCACTTGCTCTCTCCCTCTATTTGTTATCTTACTTCTATCATTGACAGTCCCTCTAGGTTGTGGGCTGCTTGCCTGTGTTCCTGAGCAGCATCTACGGTACCAGTCTATAGAGTGTGTTTTCTTTAGTGAATTACCGGTATGTTTACCGGTAATAAACTTGCACTGTTTTATGTATATGTTTGATTACATACAGCCTTGTGACAGTTTTCCTGCATGTCATAAGCATTTGAATATAAATTAAAATGTTAAAATCAAATCTGATATTGTTTTACCTTTTATTTGGTGTGTGGAAGGTGTGCGGAAGAGGGGGTAATCTTATACGGCGAGTATATAACAAACTCTGTATTTTGAGTGGAAATGTTAGGGGGTCGTCTTATACGCCCAGTCGTCTTATACGCCGGCAAATACGGTAGTACTGGAAGTACTAGCCATAGCGATCAGACAAGAAGAAGAAATAAAAGGCATGCAAACTGGAAAAGAAGAACTAAAACTGTTCTTATTAGCAGATGACATAATACTATACATAGAAAACCCCAAAGACTCCATCAAAAAATTACTAGAGCTAATAAATGAATTTGGCAATGTAGCAGGATACAAAATTAACGCCCAGATATCTATGTCATTTGTATACACCAATAGTGAACTTACAGAAAGAGAGATTTTAAAAAACAATCGTATTTACCAATGCACTAAGACAATTAAGATACCTATGAATAAACTTAACTAAGGAGGTAAAAGACCTGTACTCAAAAAACTACAGGACACTGAAAAAAGAGATAGAGGAAGACATGAACACA
>NW_006287671.1:37293-62697 GCF_000327345.1 Myotis davidii
GAGCTCATTATTGGTGTATAAAAATTACATAGATTTCTGGGTGTTAATATTATATCCTGCATCCCCTATGTTCATAGCAGCACAATTTAAAGTACCTAAGATTTGGAAACAACCTAAGTGCCCAGCAGCAAATGAGTGGATTAAAAAACTGTGGTACATCTACACAATGGAATACTATGCTGTTATAAAAAAGGAACTTTCACCATTTGCAACAGCATGGATGGAATTAGAGAGCATTATGCTAAGCGAAATAAGCCAGTCAGAGACAGATAAATATCACATGATCTCACTCATGTGTGATCAAATAATGACCAACTTAATTTGATGAACAAGAATAGAGCCAGAGACAAATGGCAGGGGAGGTGGGGTTAGAGAGCAACTAAAGGACTTGTATGTATGCATATTAGCATAACCAATGGACGGAGACACTGGGGAGGCGGAAGCTTGCCTGGAGTGGGAATGGCTGGGGGGGAGGGGTCAATTGGGGGGAAAGGAGACATATGTAAAACTTTAGACAATAAATAAATAAAAAATAAAACAAAACTAGCTAGAATATACAGCAGCTACTTTTTATATCCCATTAAAAAAATTGGGTGCCACATTCAGCTCTGGTCTTTTGAGGGAAATTATGCTGGGAGCTCTATGCACCTAGCTCTGTTCTAAGCATAGAATGGTTAAGACAGACTGGCTTGTGGATCTGGGACAGGCTACCTAATAATTAGGGGGTCTGAAATACATGTGTTAATGAATTGAAATTACTATCTGAGGATGTGCTTCATCACATTGTACCAGCTCTGAAAGACTCCCGAGCTCATTCTATTTCATCTCACTGAAGCAAAGATGTTGGGAGGAGGGTGCTGTTTCTCCACTCCCAAAAGGGTTGACCACAAAAAATTCAGATGGGCTGGGAAAGTACCACTCCTACTGACAAGCAAAGGCAGCTCTAAGCTGAAAATGGTGACTGGAAAGGCAGAGAAATTTTCTCCCTCACACTTTAGTTCATGTAACATAGGTGCTTATTTATTAAACCTACTCTGGGGATCAAAAGCTAGCGATAACTGCTTTCTTTGTATGTTTGGTAGAAAACAATTACTTCATACTCTCCTAAATCAAGTCCCTCTCAACACATACACAGGATCATTCCCATTAGAATACAAACATGCTATATATAGGGTGGGGGGAAAGTATGTTTCCAGTATGGAAAACAATCTACACTAATAAAAGAGAAAGATGCAAATTGACTGTGCTTTCGTGACACCCATCAGCCAATCAGGAGTATGCAAATTAACCCAACAAAGATGGCAGGCTAATTTGCATACACAGGCATGAAGTGGGTGGGGGTGGGCAGGATGTTTGTGTCGTCCAACGACAAAGGTGTTCCACACTGCCCCAGCTGCCTCAGGGCCTCTGGGCAGCGTGGGAAGGCAGAAAGGCAGCTCTGGGCCAGAGCGAAGGTGGTGCCGGCAGCCAGGGGAAGGAAGGCCCATTCTTGCATGAATCTTCATGCATCGGGCCTCTAGTAATTAATAATTATATAAGGATAAACTGTTTCACATACAACTATAAAACCACTTTGCCCCACCCTGTATAATACTTCCCCTCTTAAAAGAATACAAAAGGCAAACTTCTACACCATCACCACGGCCCCCTTTTTTCTGATTCTCTTTACTTCAAAACTGTCTGCTAAAATCTCATCAGTCTATTCCAACCAGAATTTGACCCTCATTGCTCTATAAAACCCCTATCATCAATGATGGTCTTTCCTTTTATTAAATACCAGAGGTGAATATCCAATCCATGAGAAGCATCAGAAGTAACAGCATTTAACAGTTAATTTGCCATCTTTATCCTTGTCAAAGGTTTCTTCACTAGCTTTCAAGACCTCCTTGCTTTCCACCCTACTATCTACCTGCCTGTGGATCTCCTTTGTTGGCTTCCTCTAAACCCCCTGAACTGCAAGTTAAGAGTGAAGCAGGGCTCAATCTCCCCCAAGTGTGCTTATCAACATTCTTCCTCTAAAACTCATATAGTCTGGAAATCTCAACCTTGGCACTATTAACATTTTGTTGTTTTTGTACCACTTTTCCTTTTAATCTATGTACCTTTTTTAAAAATTTCAACCACCCCTCAACCTCCTCCATCCTTTGGCAATCAGAAGCCTGTTCTCTAGATCTATGGGTTTATTGTTTTCTTTCTTTTTTTTTTTTGGATTTTACTTGGAAGTGAAATTATAATAGTATTTGTCTTTCTGACTTATTTCACTCAGCATAATATACTTTAGGTCCACCCATGTTGTTGCAAAGGGCAACATTTCATTCTTTTTGCTCAGTAATATTCCATTTTATATGTACACATCTTCTTTATCTATTCATCTCTGGACACTTAGGTTACTTCCATATCTTGGCTTTTGTAAATAATGCTGCAATGAACATAAGGGTACATATATATTTTTTAATTTGTACTTTTGTTTTCCTCAAATAAAAACCCAGAAATGGTATTGGATTATATGACAGCTCTATTTTTAAATGTTTTGAGGAAAATCCACATTGTTTTCCATAGTGGCTGCACCAATTCGCAATCCCACCAACATTTTAACAATATCAATCCTCCCAATCCATGAGCATGGTATATTCTTCAATTTATTTGTATCCTCTTCACTTTCTTTCTTACAGTTTTTTAAAGACTTACACTCTCTCAATCTAGGTTAAATTTATTCCTACATATTTTATGTTTTATGCAAATGTTAATGGGATTATTTTAATTTCTCCTTTTGGTGTATAAAATACAAGATTTCTGTATATTAATTTTGTATCCTTTAACTTTACTGAATTCATTTATTACTTTTAAGTTTTTTGATGAGAGTCTTTAGTGTTTTCTATATATAGTGTCATATCATCTACAAATAGTTTTATTTCTTCCTTTTTGTTTTGGATGCCTTTTAATTCTTTTTCTTGTCTCATTGCCCTGCCTAGGACTACTACTACTACTATGTAGAATAGAAGTGGTGATAGTGAGCATCCGTGCCTTGTTCCTGATCTTAGAGAAAGCTTTTGGCTTTAACATTTTGGCCCAGATCATTCTCTGTTGTGGGAGACTGTCCTGTACATTGTAGAATGTCTAGCAACATCCTTGGGCATCTACTCACTAGATGCCAATAGCAGCCCCAATCAAAAATGTGTCTCCAAATATTGCCAGAAGCGCCCTGGGGGGCAAAATTGCTTCTGGTTGAGAACTACTGATCTTGTTTTTTGGCTTTAAATATCATCTATATACACAGGCAACTACTTGTCTATAGCCTGAAACTCTGCCAATCATCATCTCTGCACTTCTATGCATACCAAGTACATCCCACTTAATATGTCAAAACTACTGGTTTATATTCCTCCCCGTATGTGCCCTTTTACCTTGTCTTGCTTGATAACTGATACCTCTCTTGTTCTTACCTTCACACTTTTATTCATCAGTAAATCATACAGGCTTTGCCTTCAAAACATACCCCCGCTCTGACTTATTTCCACTACCACTGCTACCAACCTAACCTAAGCTCATACAATCTCTCACCAAGATTATTACCTCTTAAAAGTCTCTCTGCTTCCACCCTGCCAGCCCTAGGTCTCATGTCCAACATTGTTAGAAATGTAAATTCTACTAATTAGTAAATCAAAAACTCTGAGGATGGGACACATCAAACACCTAAGCCACTCCCCTGCCCTCCTCTCTCCCATTATATTTCCTAGCTTACCTTGCATTCATACCAACTTCCTGTGTTCTAAACACACTCAGGACACTCACATTACAGGGCCTTTTCATTAGCTGTACCTCTTCCCTGGAAAATTATTCACCTTCCCAGATAAATATTCGATGTCTCTAAGTGTCACCTTCTCATTGAGGCTTTCTCTGCCTATATAAAGTAAAAACACCTTCTTCCTAAAACCAGCCTCCTCATTACTCTTAATTTTTCACCAAATCACTTGTCATTATCTGACAGGGTATATATGTGTTTTGTTTACTGTCTGCCTCTCTACATTCGACCATGTAAACTCCATATGAACAGAACTTTATTTGCTGCTCTTTCAGCAACTAGAAAAGAATCTGGTACTCAACAGGTTGGTAGCAGTGGTAATGGAAAGAAGTCAGAGTTGGGATATGTTTTGAAGGCAAAGCCTGTACGATTTACTGATAGATAAAAGTGTGATGTTGTCCAGCTGGGTGTGGCTCAGAAGTTGAGGGTCGACCCAGGAACCAAGAGGTCACAGGTTCGATTCCCGGTCAGGGCCTATGTCCAGGTTGTGGGTTCGATCCCCTGCAGGGGGCGTGCAGGAAGCAGCCAATCAACGATTCTCTCTCATCATTGATGTTTCTCTCGCCCCCTCTCCCGTTCTCTCTCTGAAATCAATGAAAAATATACATTTTTTTAAAAATAAAAATGTTAACTTTCTGAGGCAATGGTTGCTTATGGTTGACTGAGGAAAAAACAATATTTTTTAAGTAACTGATAAGAAAATTTCAGCAGAAAACAAACATGTCCCACCCAAACTGTAAGGTGAATGAGAAAGGCAAAATGCAGCATTTAGGAGTGAAGGCTAAGTAGTTCACAGTAAATAAATCCCTGGTTAGCAAAGCTTAGTAAGACTTCAGAACTGAGCCTAGAAGGAATGTAGGCTTTATGTAAGCTGAAGACAGATGAAATTCCAGAGAAGAAAATACGATGTGCAGAACCAGGGAAGTAGATCTGCTAAGTATAGTTTTCCCAAAGTGTGTTCACTGGAAATATCATTACCTTGAAGAATAGTTAAGTGAAAGGATGGGAAAAGTAAGAAAAGGCTGGATTAAATAACTTTAAAGAGGTTTCTTTTTTTTTAAATATATATTTTATTGATTTTTTAGAGAGGAAGGGAGAGATAGAGAGTTAGAAACATCGATGGGAGAGAAACATCGATCAGTTGCCTCCTGCACATCTCCTACTGGGGATGTGCCCGCAACCCAGGCACATGCCCTTGACCGGAATCGAACCTGGGACCTTTCAGTCCACAGGCCGACGCTTTATCCACTGAGCCAAACCGGTTTCGGCGTAAACAGGTTTCTTTAATGCAAGATTTCTTGTTGACTTTAACATGTATAATATAAACCTCTAAGAGAGGAAATACAGTATATTATGTTTCCCTGCCTTAATCACACAACCTTTTTTGTTTTGGTTGAGTACATAGATCTGTGACCTAGCTTCACTTTTATCACTAACTAGAGGCCTGGTGCATGAATTCGTGCATAGGTGGGGTCCTGCGGGCCTGCCCCAATCAGGGCCAATCGGGCAGGGCCGGCCAGGGGGAGGGGCCGCAGGCAGTTGACCAGTCAGGGGAGGGGCCGCAGGCGGTTGGCCAGCTGGCCCCGCCCCCTCGTCAAATTCCTGGTTGAGGGGACAATTTGCATATTAGCCTTTTATTATACAGGATGTTAGTGACATTTTTATCTGTCCTATTTTGCTGTAATTTGCCTATTAAGTTAACATAGTAATAATGTCTCCCCAAACAAAAAAACCCTTATTAACTATATTTAAGCCAACTCAAACTCTAATTCTGAAAAACACAGAGTATCACAAATATCCCACTTGGGAAATAAAATCCTGAAATACTACTTTCACCACTCCATTCTCTCTTTTTAATATATTTTTATTGATTTCAGAGAGGAAGGGAGAGGGAGAGAAAGAGAGAAACATCAATGATGAGAGAGAATCATGGATTGGCGACCTCCTGCATGCTCCACACTGTGGACCAAGACCACAACTGGGCATGTGCCCTGACCAAGAACTGAGCCATGACCTCCTGGTTCATAGGTCAACACTCAACTACTGAGCCACAACGGCCGGGCTCACCACTCCATTCTTTTTTTTTTTTTTTTTGAACATATTTCATGTGCCAAACACTAATATTGAATACATTTTAACATGTGGTCGTGTGTCCTTTATACATCTTTTTTAAAAATCTATTTTATTGATTTTTTACAGAGAGGAAAGGAGAGAGATAGAGAGTTAGAAACACCGATGAGAGAGAAACATCGACCAGCTGCCTGCTGCGCACTCCCCATTGGGGATATGCCCGCAACCCACGTACATGCCCTTGACCGGAATCGAACCTGGGACCCTTCAGTCCGCAGGCCGACGCTCTATCCACTGAGCCAAACCAGCTTCGGCCACTCCATTCTTTATTCAATCTGTAACAATCCAATATGAAAACAATTTAAGCCTACAGTATTTTAAGTGTCTTTTTAATGCTTTGAGCCTGTGTGTGGGAGGCAACCAACTGATGTGTCTCTCTCTGTCTCTACCCTTCCATTCTAAAAAAAAATCAAAGGAAAAAATATCCTCGGGTGAGGATTAATAACAACAAAAACATGCAAAATCATACCACTGCAGCAGCTGAAAGGTACTGAAGAGATCACCTGTCCAGTCTGCCACACAGGCCCCATCACTTTTTTTATAACAAAGAAATCGTGATGCCTTTACTCAGTCAACTAGTCAGGTATCCAAAAAAGCAGAAGCGCCCAGGTCACCTAACATTCCAGTACAGTGTATGGACATATTTTAACTAGAGAAACTTTAAAAATTAATAAAGAATAATCTAAAACATGATAAAATCTGAGGTAAATCAAGTCTTTAAAATACATGGTCAAAGAAAGAAATTTTTTCCCCACAAAAGAGGCATGACAAACCAAATGTAAAAGCTAGAGATTTATTGTTATTTTGTGATTAATAACTGTCAAATTGGTTATGACACTATCCCACACTGTATACCACCATTCGCCAGTACAAGATTTTAAACCAGACTGAGGCATAAGGCAGAGAGAGCAGAGACACATGAGTAATCCTGAACAACTTCTTCTAGCGATACCTCCACCTTGACCTTCATACAAGTTTTCCTCCTGGGGAAAGTGTCAGAACAGTGCATGGCTGGTGGGCAACTTGACCTCTTAACCCTTTTTAATAGCAAGCAACTTACAGAAGTAATACAATTCAACTTGTATTTCCTTTGATTTTATTGGTCTGAACTCATTTTAGGTAACTTGAACATTTTAATTTCCTGTACATGAGACTACAATGACCTAAGAGAATACTGAACCAGAGTCAGCCAAATATATTACTGACCCAAAGTTATGTTTAATTGGTCCTAAAGGAATGTACCACACCAACAATTTGAGAGTTAGGCAAACAGAACTTCTCTGAGGAGGAAAGAAAAAGGCTGTAGAACAGCCAAATGTATTCAACATTGTTAAAACGGCTCTTGTTTATCACCCCTGAATGATACCTGTTTACTACATTATATGCACAGAAACCCAAACAGAACCTTGGTTACACCAGTGTTATTTAGGCTGGCCCACTCCAGGATAGATCCCCACCCCCTCCCCCAAGTTCCCCTCTCTGAGGCTCTGAAAAGCACAATATTTACCTATTTCTTAATAAACTACCGAAACACTTCAGAAACAAGTAGCTCACAAATCATTTTAAATTCATGTATTGCCTGTGCATGAGAAATCTGATAAACCCAAAAGATAGATCTATTTTTATATGGCAATTAAAAATAACTGAAACATCAAGACACTTTCAGTGAAAGCAACATTTCAATTACAAACTGTAATGCCTGTTAAACTACCTATAGGAGAAGCTGAAAATTCCTAGGCAAATGCACTTTTGGGTTATATTACAGTGCTCCTTCTGTCTGCACAAAAATTAAGGTAATTTACAATTAATCAGTGAATGTTGAGACAATGTTACATTATGTTGTCTGTACAATTAAATGTCCTTAAAGAGATAACCAGAATCAGCTTTTCTACTATATAGTCAACAAACCTAACTGGCACTTTTGCTGAAAGATGTTTATCAAAGATGCTGTAAGATTCTACACAATTAGGAAATATTTAACTTTATTTCTTTATCTTTTTTATTTGTAAGTTTTTTCAAGATAATCTACTGCTGTATGTTTCTAGAAATGCATTCCCAAATGTGCATAATATATTGTATACAAATAAAGTAAAACTGTCAGTAGTGTAAATCTTACAGCATTTTGTTTGCAAAAATACATGCCAAAGTCACAATAAGGAATATTGTAACCACAAATTATAGAGTGCAAATGATTTGCTTCTTTTAATGCTTTTATTCTACATAAATTACTACCATAGGCTAATGTTTAAAAAGCAAATAAATTGGACAGATGCAGGACAAAAATCTGTTCACCCACTACAAAAGGTGAAGTTTTTTTTAAAAATTACAATAGATGCAGAAGTGTTTGATGCATGCAGTAGCCTTAAATGAAAAAGCATTGATTCCCATTGTTCCACAAGAAAAATAAAACCACACAGAGAAACCCACATTATCTTACTGTACTCCACCTTAAAATGCATCATATTGGGTTTGTTTATAACAGCACAGAATTCCAAAAGTCAAAATGAAATAAAGCAGGTATTTTAAAGATTTAAGAGCCGTTATCAAAAATAAATTACATTTTTTTCAAGATACAGAAATGCTGCTATGATGGCTGGGAGCCCAGTAATCTTTCAATAGCTGCATTGATATCACCTCCTGTTGCGATCAGGGCTTGCAAGTTTGCTTCACGGTTCAAAAACCCCATTGCACTGAGTTGTTCCAGTTGTTGCTGAAATCTGACTTCTGGACTCTGTAGCTGTTAAGGAAAAAAAAAAATTAACCAAAAGTCTAAGCTACAAAAGCACTGGCCTCTCTCTCTTTCGAAACATGTTCAACATATTTAAAAGGCCTCTAGCACTTTATTTTGCTAATTTATACCTAAGCAATCATGTCAAATAGATCACATACTTAAAATTTTTTTTAATAAACCTCAATCATTCTTTACATATATTTAAGAAGCTCATAAATAAATAAATAGAAAGTCTATATATGCAAATAGCTTAGAATTAGATTACTTATTTTGTAGCTATTGACCAACTGGGTAATTATAAAAGCCATGTCCTTGTGTATAAAATTTTAAAGTTCTAATGAGGCTTATTTCTTCACTGGCCAAAGTCTTCAGAAAGAGTTCCAGTTTCAGGCCCACAGATTTCTGACAATTCAGCTGTGTCATATCTTTCTTCAGAAATGAGGTTAAGACAAAAATACATAAATGATTAACCAACCCTGGCCAACCTGATAATTGTGATCTATAGATTATTCAACTTATATAACTCTTTCCAACAGCTAAAATCTTTTTTCTTATTAAGTCCATGAATTTTTACTGAGCCAGAGCTATGCAAGTTACTGAGGATACAAATACTTGTGTTAGATAAACCCTGTTCTGTTTATTGTATTTAATAAAACTTGAAAATCAGAAAGCATGCTATATTTTTGCCAGGCAGAAGTTTGGAGGCAACCTACCATACCAGATTTGAACTATAATCATCTTTGTTCAATGGCAGATTCTTGGTAAAGCCAATAAATACTTCCAGATACAAGAACATTATTATGAGCCCACATTTTTTAGACCTATTTGTGAGGTATATTCATGTAACACCAACTTACCACAGGAAGTAGTAGTGAGGTAGTTAGGATTTTTTAAAATCTTTTTAAATTTTTTCAATTGCAGTTGACATACATTGTTGTATTAGTTTCAGGTGTACACTCCAGTGATCAGACATTATAAAACTTAAGTGATCATTCAGAAAAATCTCATACCCACCTGAGAGCACATAGTTATTCCCTACCTGTACTTTACATCCCTATGACTACATTATAACTAGTTTGTATTCTCAATCCCTTCACCTTTACACCCATCCCCCCTCCCATCTGTCAAAATGTTTTCTGTATATATGAGGGTTTCTGTTTTGCTTGTTCATTTATGTTAATTTTTAGATTCAATTGTTGATATTTATTGTCATTTTATTGTTCATATTTTTTATCTTTTCTTTTTTTTCTTCTTATATAAGACCCTTTAACATTTCATGTAATACTGGTTTTAACTCCTTTAGCTTTTGCTTGCCTGGGAAGCTCTTTATTTGACCTTCCATTCTAAATGACAGCTTGGCTGGGTAGAGTAATCTTGGTTGTAGGTCCTTGCTTTTCTTCACTTTGAATATTTCTTGCCATTTCTTTCTGGCCTGTAAAGTTTCTGTTGAGAAATCAGATGACAGTTGTATGGGCATTCTCTTAAAGGTAACTAACTGCTTTTCTCTTGCTGCTTTTAATATTTTCTCTCTGTCTTTAACCTTTGGCATTTTAGTTATGATGTGTCTTAATGTGGGCCTCTTTGGGTTCATCTTGTTTGGGACTCTATGCTTCCTGGGACTTGTATGTCTATTTCTTTCACCGGGTAAGGGAGGTTTTCTGTCATTACTTTTCAAGTCATTTTTCAATTTCCTGCTCCTGCTTTCTCCTTCCAGCACCCCCATTATGCAAATGTTGGTATGCTTGAAGTTGTCCCAGGGCTCCTTACACTTTTTTTTCTTTCTGCTGTTCTGATTGGGTGTTGTTTCCTTACGTTCTACAAATTCTTGATTTTGATTCTCAGCAGCCTTACTCTACTGTTGATCCCCTGTAAATTATTTTTTATTTCAGTTAGTGTATCCTTCATTCCTAACTGATCCTTTTTTATATTGTTGGTGTTCTCAAGTTGGTGTTCAAGTTCCTTGAATTTCTCAATAAGTTCCTTGAGCACCATTATAACCAGTGTTTTGAAATCTGTACCCAGTAGTTTTTTCTTGCTTCCATCATTTAGTTCTTTTTCTGGAGATTTCTTCTGTTCTTTGTCTCTGCATTTTGGTTGCTTCCCTGTGTTTGTTTCTATATATTAGATCTGCTGTGTCTCTCACATTTGGTACAGCTGCCTTGGGTAATGGTGCCCTGTAAAGCACAGTGGCTCAGCCTCTGCAGTCTTCTGAGCTGGGCACTTCAGGTGTGCCCGTCTGAGCTGTGTGCACTGTCCTATTGCAGTTGAGCCTTGATTTATGTTGGTGTCACTGGGAGGGGTTGACCCTCAGGCCAGTCACTTGAGAGGACCAGCTGCTACTACAGTGGAAAAGCTGCTGTGCCAAGATATCCCTCCTGACTTTAAACAACCGCACGTGGGTGTGGGACCAGCCAGTGCTGTGATTCTGCTCCAGGTCGTTGTCCCTCCTACCAGTCTTCATGTGCTTTGTCTTTAATTCCTTAGTTGTAGTACTTCTGATCAGCTAGATTTCAGGGGGTTCTGAATGATTATTCTGTATTAATCGTTTACCTATGCTGCCATCTTGACTAGAAGGATTTTTTTTTTTTTAAATCAAAATACAGACTAGATTATAGTTGTTCCGGAAATTATTTGGGATAACCAAGTTCCTTATTCCTCCCTGACAAACTTTTATAAAATGAACAACTATATTATAAAAAGCCAGTGGCCATACGCCATAATGACCAAATGACTGGTCACCAGGAGGTGCATTGATGGGTCCAGTGGCGGCGGTGGCGTAATTTCACGCACTGGGCCTCTAGTATTTAAATAATTTTCAAATAGGGACTCCAAAAAAGAATGAATTTTAAAGACATCTTATAAAAAATAAGGCAAAATTTTAGCACTTCTTCTTTACAACTAAAATGTTTTAGCGTCTAAAATAGTATCAAAGTTAACAATTTTTCTAAGGCCTGCTTTAGAATAAATATTCTTAGGGCTGTACCTTCAGATTATAGTCTGAACCCTAAAAGACCACCACTTTCTTTCCTTTCATTTTCTTTGGAGGGGGGAGGGGATCTCTAACACTAAGGCATGTGAAGTGTGAGCAGAAAAGAATCACTACCTGAGGATTTACTGCAGCAAGAGCCTGCAGCATCTGTTGGATAAACTGCTGGTGCCCAGGTTCCGTGGTTCCTTCCGTGGGTCTTGGGTTTTCACTAGGGGCAGAGCTAGAGCCATTGGTTCCTGAAGAGCCGCCAGTGCTTCCTAATGTCCCCAGGCCAGGAGTAAAGCTAGGGAAAGCACAAATTGGTAGTAAACCTAAATTCCTGGACTTGTATGTTTATTTCATACAAGAGGCCAGACCAGGGCAGCTGGTAATAAATCAGTAACATTTAAACATAATAGTAGCCAGGTTAGACTAAGTGAAAGCTTTTTTTAACTTTGAAAGCTCTGTCTTGAAAATAATCTCAGCAGTCTTGGCCTGTGTGGCTCAGTTGTTTGAGCATTGTTCTATGCACCAAAGGATCACAAGTTCAACACCCAGCCAGGACATATGCCAGAGTCTGGGACTTGATCCCCAGTAGGGGGCATGTAGGAGGCAGCCAATTGCTGTTTCTCCCTCATATCAATATTTTTTTCTCTCCCTTTCTCTCTCTCTCTCAAAAAAAAAATATATCAATAAAAATCATATTAAAAAATAAAAAACTATCTCTTAACAAAAGGCAAAATGATATTAAGCCTAATATTCTCCAAGAGAGAAAGTAACTATCATACACTTTCATAATCTTCCCCAAATAAGCCTACCCTGGGATGAGGCCAGGTGCTTCCGTTGCTAATGTCTGCAAACCCTGTTGAATCTGCAACAAGGCCTGCATGGCTCTAGGGTTTGACATTGCCGATAATGTATCAGGATTCTGCATCTAAGGAAGAAAGAAAACCAGTGGTTATTGAGGGATTACAATCAGTGAAGGTAAAATTCAAATGTTTTCTTTGCTATGTTTTTGGAGAAAAGTAAAAAACTGTACTGTTAAGACACTGATAATCCATAATTTCTTTCCGAAAATTAATACAAGAACCTCCTCTCTGAGAGCAAACCTAGTGTGCACATTTTTACTACATCTCCTCCCAAATCCATCATGAAAACCAATTTTTCATAATAAAAGACAATTAGGAGATCCTCTGGAAGCCACACCTGTTCTCCTTCTCCAACGGAAGATGAAAATATTATTTCTAAGTGACAACTCCAAAAGGCAAAGTTAATGTAACATGGTAATATGGTGAAAGCCACATATTCCTCCTAACCAAGTGTTAGCTGTTGCTGATGTAACAATTTTACCAGTAAACTACACTCTAAAACAAGTTCCAAATTTGAAGTTAATACATATGTCCTGAGTTCAGCTTCACTACTTCCAAATATACAGCACCTGACTAACCATTATAGATAGGCTTGCATCATTACAATAGATCAAGAGCACTAACGAATCTTGGATAATGTTTTACATGCCTGAGAATCATTTACATAATATTTAACAGACTGAGAACTACAAAGACTAGATAACTTCATAACACCAAGACTGACTTCTTTACTACCTTTGTAAGTAATAAAATACCATGGCAATCTCAAGTACTTTTCAATAATAAAAATCTTCCTTATATGACAATGACTATTTTAATCCTGCTAATTCAGAGTTTGAGGAAATGAGATTTACCTCTTGAAAAACAGGCATTCTATTAATTTGGAGGAAGTAAAACTTTACAAAGAAATCAAACCAGCAAAATAGGATACGGTAGCTCTTTCCAATTACTCAAGAATAGTTAATGTATAACATGACACAATGAAGCACTTCAAAGTTAGTATAATGAAAGAAAATGGTATATGCATTTACAAAGCATTCAAAATCCTAAATTCTCAAAAGCAAAAACAAAATGGTCCTTTTCTCAGAATTTGTTTAAGAAATCAAGCAGACCTAGCCAGTTTGGCACAGTTGGCCTGCGGACTGAAGGGTCCCGAGTTCACTTCCAGTCAAGAGCACATGCCGGGGTTGCGGGCTGAATCCCCAGTGGGGGACATGCAGGAGGCAGCCAATAAATGATTCTCTCTCATCATTAATGTTTCTATCTCTCCCTCTCTCTTCCTCTCTGAAATTTTAAAAATTCATATTAAAAAAAAAAGAAATATAAGCAAAAACAAAATATCAGCAATGAAATGGGGCTTGGGTAAGATCAAGCTGAATTCTCTTTGAAATGATAGCATTATCAGACTTTATTCTATGTTTTGCTATCAATCAAAGAGCAAAGAAAAATGTTTATCAACAAACTTTTTCAAGCAAACCATTACTGAAGATAGCTAGCATCTTTCTTACTCACTTGTTGGAGGAAAGTTGGGAGCTGTTGTCTCATTTGTTCTTGAAGCTGAGGATTTCCAGCAAATAGGGGATTATTCAGCATCATCTATGGGGCAAGTGTTCAAACAATTTTAACTGGAAATAATTGAAACAAGTAATGTACCTTGTTTAATAGTCTATCTTCCCCCAAGTGCCTAACCTGGCACTTAAAAAAAGAGGAAGGTAGAACATGAATAAAAAAGGAAGGGAAGATACTGTCCACAAGAATGATCTCCAGAAAAAAGAAAAAAAAAGGCATCTTCTCTCTCACAATGAGAATGGTGATCATGATAATGACATGCAATATTTTAAAAATTAAAAGCAATCATTCTTAAGCTTTTCTTTGAGCAAAGGTGAGTATCTGCTCTTGAAGGAAAAATGGGAATAACTGGCATTCATAGGGATACATATTCTGCTACACTGACAGAATAAACAATACAGGAAACTATACTTGGCTTGTTTAGACACCTCGACACACAAGTGGCAAGCACAGAGAAAATCCAGATCTGGAACCACTATATCTACCTGCCTACTATAAAACAGCTGATATCAGGTCCAGAAACGTAACAGCACAGAACAGCAACCACCTTGCCAGAGAAATGGAGCTGCTAGGTGAAAATCAGCCCAAGATAGCATCAACAGATCTCTGAGGAAAGCATTAAAATACTTTAAGACCTGAAAGATGTAAATCCATTTGAGAAAACCAAGATTAGCCTCTGGATTTCACCTCACTATTACCAGAGAAGAGAAAAGTATCATGTTGCCTAACCTTCAAATAGGTATTAAAATTAGAAAGTCAAGGTCAACATCAATATTAACCATAAGAAAGCTAGATTGGCCCTGGCCGGTTTGGCTCAGTGGATACAGTGTCGGCCTGCAGACTGAAGGTCCTGGGTTCGATTCCGGTCAAGAGCACATGCCCAGGTTATGGGCTCGATCCCCAGTAGGGGACATGCAGGAGGCAGTCAATCAATGATTGTCTCTCATCATTGATGTTTCTCTCTCTCTCTCCCCCCACCCATCTCTTTTCTGCTCTAAAATTAATAAAAATATTTATTTTTAAAAGTATGTAAAACAGGAAGAAGTCAATGTTTTATGGATAAATAGTATTTATTTCAAAGTGACCAATAAGTTCATAGTAAATAAAGTAATACCTGCTATAGATCAACAAACCTGTTTCTTTATTGGCTCCAGTCAAATACTTTATTATTATAAACATATTAATGAAGTTTATCACATTTACCTTCCAGAATTCATGTTATTTGAAAAGGCATACCACCTTAAACTTGTTTATTCTTTCTCAGAAAATCACATCTCATTTGATTAGGATATTTCTCCTAACTTACCTGTTTATAATAATATTTTTTTACACTCAGACTTTTAAAAAATATCTACAAATCAAAGTCAGAATAGAGAAATACAAACTTAATCACCAGAGTATATGGTAAATGTTCCTAAATTATCGATAATAATCTAGCCTACTTTGTCAACATTTTGCTTTAAAGTAAAAATACAGTAGAGGAAAGTGCTCAAGTAATTTTATAAATGTAGAATTGTTAGTAAAAATAGCTGGGAATGTGCCTGTTAAAGTCAAAATTTTAAAGCAAAATGTACATTCAATGTTAATTATTAGTTAAATATACATTTAAAAACATACAACAGTATCACTTTACATACATAATTCCACTTTTAAGTGCAGTAATCACAGTAAAGTGTGGCATTTAATACTTATATATTCAGTTTGGCAATTTGCATATGAAGACAATATTTTATAAAATATACCTACACTATACAAAATTAAGAGTATATAAAAATTCACCCCAAAACTTGTTCTCTATTTCTAACTCCACAAATTTTAAGAGGGCAGAAGTTATTGCTAAGGATTATAGTTTAAAGATATCTGCTATATACTTGAGTCAATTAAGACTGCAGACTTTAGGAAATAAAAACCACTTCATGCCCTAACCGGTTTGGCTGAGTGGATAGAGCATCAGCCTGCAGACTCAAGGGTCCCAGGTTCGATTCCGGTCAAGGACATGTACCTTGGTTGCGGGCACATCCCCACTGGGGAGTGTGCAGGAGGCAGCTGATCGATGTTTCTCTCTCATCGATGTTTTTAACTCTCTATCCCTCTCCTTTCCTCTCTGTGAAAAATCAATTAAAAAACCCTACTTCATTTGACATAATGATGAAAGCGATTATCTTTAAAAGCTTCTAAAGTTTTAGAAATGGAAATAAACTATAAAGGAAACTATTTTGAATTTCCAGCATTCTACAGAGGCTGTTTTTAAAAAAACAGAAAATATAATTTACAGGTGATCAAGTCTTGTTTCATATTCTCTAAAATTTTCTAAGACCAATGGTTCCTTAATCTAGGGACACATCAGAATCATCTAGGAAATGTAAGTGTTAAACAAAGAAAAAGATCCAATGCAGTTATACCAAAACTTCTCAGGATGGGATGTTCCCAAGGTGATCCTTCATATTCAGCTAAGGTGGAGAGCCACTAACTTTTTTCCTTATGGCCTCTTTAGTAACAAGTGAGAAAATGAATAAAGGACCAAGTATACAAACTTGGTGGTATTGGGAGAGTGAAGGGGAAAGGGAGAGATCCATAATGGAAAGAATGAGAACACCATTCCCACAAATCTCTCTCTGCCTGTAATAAACAATTTAAGGCTATTTTATAACAGCCATTTGAAAATAACTATTACTCAGAATCTGTGTGGTCTAATAAATAAAAGTATTTCAAATGTATTAACACTGTTCTTAATTACTTTCAAGACTTACATTTCACAAAAGGAAGCAAATCAAAACTTTTGTATTCTTTTCTTAAATTAACATATGTACATACAAAGTTAAACCTGTACTTCTAGCCAGTGAATGGCCAAGGTGAAGCTGCAAAGTAGCTTCAAAAAAGTAGATGCACTTGACCTACTTTTCTAGTGTGTTAAGGTAGCACACAACACAAATACAACAAAATCACAATTATTTGATCAGGCTGTTTCAATTCACACTGCCTTTTCAGTACAATTTCACACAGCCTTTTCAGTACAATTACAAACTCACCTGTGCAGCAAGGTCAGGATTCTGGCTTAGTGACTGCATCATGCTCCTCATGTAAGGGGCAGACAACATGTTTTGCATAAGTTGTGGGTTTTCAGTTATTTGCTGCAACAAGCTCTGCATTCCTGGTGTGTTGAACATACTAGCTGAAAGTTTGTTTAAAAAAAAGATCACATTGTATCAAGGAAAAGATATGTAGACAAAAGTGAAAGTTTTAAAACAATATCGTATACACTGTGCATTTTAGCAATCACTGATGAGAAGGCATATTACTTATCAATTGAATAAATAATTTTAAAACTAAGATCTCCAATACTACATGCTAAATATATACACCAATAAAGGATAATTTATGGATTTTAAACATTTTGGTTGCATTCACAGTAGAATCACATCTAATGGAAAGGTTAAGTTCTATAGTCAATTTAAGTAAAAGTTGGATATGGTCAAAATTACTACTGAAAAATCCCATAAAGTGAGGAAATCTGAGCCAACTGTTCCATTCCACCAGGATCACTTAACTAGAATCACACTGAGCACTCAATATGCTCACACTTAGTAAGAAGGAAGCCTTCTCACCAACAAAATAGTAAGGTGGACTCCATCCCATTTTCATTGAGTACTGACACTCACTGATCAAAATGGCAGATACGTTTAACATTTCAGAAATCAGAGAGCACAGTGACTAAGGGTAGTGTCTGGAGTAAGATTACCTACATTCAAGTCTAATCTAATTATGTAATCCTGGGCAAATTATTTGGCTCCTTCGTACTTTAGTTTCCCCACCTGTAAAAATGAGGTAAATACTATCTACTTCATAGGGTGGCTTTGACAATTAAATTTGTTAATGTGCTCCAGCAGCATTTTGGGGGGACCTCAGAACAAGTGCAAAGAACACTTCTACCATTTCAAAATTCATTTACCTGTAATTGAGGACTATCACCTAACCTTCAATTAGAAGTGAGTAATATGCATGACATGCTAAAAGCAAAGAAAAATCCTATAAATGATTTCTAACTGATGAATATGCTGTTAAAATCATATGCCTCTGGAAAATAAATACATATACCGGTAGTTAGGCCTCTGTATGTGAGGGTTTTGCATCTGCAGATTCAACCAACCACAAATTGAAAGTATTCAGGGGGAAAAAAATCCAAAAAATGTCCTAAAAGCAAAACTTAAATTTGTCATGCACCAAGAACTGTGCTGAATCAATGTGAATGAGGTGATGTGCAGGCATGCCCTATATGTAAATATAGGTTATTTGCAAACAGTATGCCATATTATATAAGGGACTTGAGCATCTATGAATTTTGGTAGCCAAAGAGGGTCCTAAAACCAATCCTCCGTGATGCCAAAGGACTATATTTAAGTGAAGTAAGTAAAGCCTCATTATATATCAGTATTAATAGATGAACATTTGTAGTTGATTCTGTCGAAAGGAAACTGTGTGAATGCCAAGGAAGTTAATGTCATCCCTAAAAAATAATTCTATTCCTATCACTTGTAAATATGTATGAAAAAGTATTATACCCAATTATTGTATTTTAACTCCATCATTTAAAAAATATTCCAAAATTTTGTTTTCTCTCATAATGGAGTATTTTCCATTTTGCCTCTTGACCTGCAAAGAGGTCCTTTACTAGAAAAATTTGTACCCGTTTTAAATAGTATCAAGCCATTACATTAAAAAAAAAATCTGAGTAAAAAGTTGCAAAGCTGATTTTATTGGTTAGACAAAAGTTGTTACTGTAAAAAACCATGCTATAGTAGAAAAAACAATCCACCTATATCAGGAAATCTCATTAAATTGTTGTTCTTGTTGGCTCTAAAACCTTTAAAATGTGAATAAAGTATCCCTCTCAAAAGACTGTTAAAAATCAAATAGGCAGTAAGTAAAATACAGAACAGATGATTTTTTAAAATTTAAAAATGGTTAGTCAGATATTAACTAGGTTTAGTGTAACAATCACTTTATAATATACAGATATTGAATCGTTACATTGTACACCAAAAACATGTTATGTCAATTATACCTCAATTTTTAAAAGTGGTTACTTCAATTTTTATAAAACCCGTATTACATCCAGAAATATTAGCCACTGTATTCTACCACTGTGACCACCAATTACTTTCCCTATTCTGACTTCTTCCCTAAATAATGAATTTTTAAAATTCTTCATCCAGCATCTCACCTGTGCACTTCCTCTGCTAAGACACAGGACAGGGATCTTTTAAATCAGCGGTCGTCAACCTTTCGGACCTTGCAGACCACCAGCTGGCGACTGCTTTTTAAAATTATATCCAGTCCCTCTCATCTTAGGGAAGTGGCCCCATTGCTTTCATTTCTTCTCATTTATATGCCACGTATTAGGACTAAAATCATCACTCTGGCTACTGATCTTAGTAGACTAATCTTACCATGTAAATATTTGAATAGTTTGAGAAAAGGACATCCATTTATTGAGTCTAGTCTACAGAAAAAATAATCAAAAGTAAATTCCTAACCTGTTCACACACTAGACTCTCCAGCAGCTTTATACACTGATCTTAGCCCCACTGTGGAAGGACTGAGATTAAGCTCTGGGAAACTCATTTTTAACAAACCTGGCAGGTGCTCTGATGCAGCTAGTTTAGCACTGGTCTCAGGACTAGATTTTGAGAATCTACTGATCTAGAGTGTAAAACCAGGAAACATGTGCTCTAGTAATGTATACGTAAGTAACTGCATTCCCTAGGCACTTCAGTTTTCCTATTAGTGAAATGAGACAGCTGACCACCTAACTTCTCCCAAACTATCTTATGAGAATGCTAACACAAAACTGCCTCTGGAAATCCTCACTACTATACTGCACACAACTAATCATTATATATTTAAAACTTTCTTAAACCGCCCCCCAAAAAAACCTTACAACATGAAAAGCTACTTGTCACACATACACAAAAGCACAAAGAATAACAGCATTAAGAAAAGTTTGTTTTATTCAAATAAGAACAAAAAAGTGTGAGTTGTTACAAATATACCTCCTACTCCAGGTCCCAAACTTGGTGCAGAACTCTGCCCAGCAGTGCTGCTTGCAGTACTACTTCCAGTGCCCCCCACAGCATTGGTGGTGCCAATGGAAGCTGATGAACTCTGAGAAGCCTGTGGAGCCCATGGATTGGGTAATGGATCTCTATTTTCTGTACGGGAAGGTTGACTACCTTCACCTGAGGATGTATTGCTCACTAAGGAAGCAAATGGATTACCACCAAACTGTAATAAAAAAAACACACACAAAAAAACATTTTTAAGAGCTTTAGTTTTAAATAACAGATATGGAACTTTTTTTTATTTTCAAGAGTAAGAGAGGAGAGAGAAGGAAATATCATTTTGCTCCACTTATTTGTGCATTCATTGGTTGATTCTTCTATGTGCCCTAACCAGGGATTGAACCTACAACCTTGGCATATCAGGACAATGTTCTAACCCAGTGGTTCTCAACCTTCCTAATGCCGCGACCCTTTAATACAGTTCCTCATGTTGTGGTGACCCTCAACCATAAAATTATTTTCGTTGCTACTTCATAACTGTAATTTTGCTACTGCTATGAATCGTAATGTAAATATCTGATATGCAGGATGTATTTTCATTGTTACAAATTGAACATAAAGCATAGTGATTAATCACAAAAACATTATGTAATTACATCTGTGTTTTCCGATGGTCTTAGGGGTCATGACCCCACAGGTTGAGAACTGCTGTTTTAACCAAATGAGCTATTCGGCCTGGGCCAAATATAAAACTTTTTAATGAAAATCACATTCCCCATATAAAGGTAGCTTTCAATCACAAACATATTTGTTAAAACAGGAGCTATCCCTTAGCCTGAGCCTTGGAGCCAATGTTATCACCTGTTCTTGCGCAGCACTCAGCATTGGTTCCTGAATATCTGTGTATGTGTGCCGTAAAGCATTGTATCCCCCTGGAATGCTTTCCAGATTACTCAAGGCTCGGTCCTGGTTTCTCATCATTTCCTGCATCATTGCCGGATTCCTGGCAAGTTCCAAAGTCTACGGAGAAAATTTTCATTAAACAAAAAAAGGCACTAAAACATACATGAATTACTTTAACTGTTAACTGCCACAGCTAATTTTTTCAAGTTTACTAATTCTATAAATTATCACTCAATATATAAATCAGAAAACTATTTTAAATAATTCCTATTGGATTTCACCTCAAAAAGCAAGCTAATATTCAAATAATTAAAGAAACACTTTGTTATAAGTGATTCCCATCTCCTGAACTGAATTCTTGTTTCTTAAATCTGCAGGATAACTGTTTATAAAGATCTTTAAAATATAGCAGAAAATTCAAAGTTCAAAATAGTCCAAATTAGTGCTTTATTGAGTTTTACTTAACAAAGATTAGGATTTCCTTCTTTAGCTTAGCCATATATATAGGACAAGCTTTTTAGGCATAAAAAATTGAATAATTAAGTAAATATATCCTAGCTAAATGGACTGAAAGAGCATTTCACATACTTGTCTCATAATATCTGGGTTATTCAGCATATGACTAATTTCTGGATTTCTCTGTATCAACTGCTGCATTTGTGGATTGGCCATAATTAACTGCCTCATCAGGTCAGGATTTGAAAGCATGCTCTGGACAAAGGGATTCTCCATGATCTGGACCATCATTTCAGGATTGGACATTAGTTGACGCTGCATCTGGCTTTGCAGTTCAGAGAAATTGGTAGAATTCAAACCCAAGCTACTTAGACCGGCAAGTCCTCCAAGGGCACCTAAGGGGATAAAGGGGAAAAAACACATAAATAAAAGTCAGAAATTTTACCATTAACAAGACTGTGCTCCATTAACAAAATGAAGATGCAAAAATATTAACTGAATCAATAATCCAATCCAGAAAACCATTCAAAAGCAAAAATGTAATGCCTATTTCATATATATGTTTAATTTCTATAACTGAAATTAGCCAAAAATGTATTCACTCTGATAATTAGGTTAAAGTAATAAAGCCATCAAATATATATTCCAAATACAAAACTATACAGTCACATGTCACATAACTGCCATTTTGGTCAACAACAGACCATATATACAACATTGGTTCCTTAAGATTATAATGAAGCTGGAAAATTCCTATTGCCACCAACCTCTAGGGGAGAAGAAGTTGCTAGAGTTTAAGGTCTGTAAAACACTTGAGCAATGAGATTGAGAGAGGCTCCAGGTGGGTGAAGACATCTACATACCATTACGGTGACATGCAGAGGGGGGCATGGAAGCTCAGCATTGTCCCTGAACCCTCATACCCTGCCCGATGATTCTTTTCCATTTGTCTAATTCTTTATAATAAACTGGTAAATACAGTAGAGTGTCTTCCTGAGTTCTGTGAGCTATTCTAGCCAATTATCAAACCTGAGGATGGGTTGTGGAAATCTTCAATATAGCCTGCCGGTTAGAAGTAGAGGTGGTCTGGAACTTGGACTATTATCTGAAGTAGGAGCAGTCTGAGCCCTTTAACTTGCAGGATCTGACATTAACTCCAGGTAGGTAATATCAGAATTGAACTATTAGACACCCATGTGGCGCTGAAAAATTAGTTTGTGTTAAAAAAAAAAAAAAACGCCCTGACCGGTTTGGCTCAGTGGATAGAGCGTCGGCCTGCGAACTGAAAGGTCCCAGGTTCGATTCCGGTCAAGGGCATGGATGTTGGTTGCGGGCACATCCCCAGTAGGGGGTGTGCAGGAGGCAGCTGATTGATGTTTCTCTCTCATCAATGTTTCTAACTCTCTATTCCTCTCCCTTCCTCTCTGTAAGAAATCAATAAAAAGTATTAAAAAAAATAAAAATTTAAAAAACCACACCCCAGAATATGCCTAATGGAAGAAATGAAAAATATGCATTGGATTATACTTCTAACAATGTCTTTGCAGAGAACTAATTTAAGTTTAGCAATTTACCTATAAACTCTGGATAGTGCAGAGCTGCTGCCAATCAATGAGAGAAAAAGCCAGGACATATAACAGAATGAAATCATGGAGAAACAATAGACGCAAGAGGATGATAAGTGCTTATCGTAACACATTAACTTTGTAAATTTACATAATCAACCCCAAATGCATTCATTCCTCACTTACTCAGCACTGCCTATATATGGCTGGTACTGTGCTACATGTTGGGAATAAGGTGACAAGAAAGACACAAGAACTACCCTCAGAACTTAATCTAGACAGACAAGGAAAAAAAAGCAGAATAAGAACTTAAATAGTCACAGGATATTATGGCACTATTTAAACAGGATGGCTGCTTTCTTACAAGACAACACTCAAAGAGTTTGGAGAATAAATAAGTTGCAAAAAGACGTGGACAGCATTGGGAGAAGATTTAATACTAGGCACAATAAACATTATATACAACAAGTATAGACATAAATATTATAAGTATTGATGTATTCTTGAAACAGAAAAAATACAGAATGACTGGAATGGCACATAGCAGTGCTCACTGAACATTCAACGTGTAGCCTTGTATTTCTTTTGCAGTTGGACAGTCCCACGTGACTAGTTATGGCCAAAGGACTATAAGAAATGATGGGTATCACTTCTGGCCAAAGTACAGAAGGTTGTATCTTCTGTCATGTTCCAAGATGGCAGAATTACATTAGCTTGAGTCCCTGAAGACTGTAGATGAGGCCTCACTGACGAGTGAAAAGCGTAAGGAAAAGCTTTGGAGCAGGAAATTAAGCTTTGTGGTAATAAACCGCCAAGTTTATGGTTATCTATTACCACAGGGTAGCCTATCCTGACTAATATAATTATTCGGAAGTGGTAAGAAATGAGGATGGAGAGACAGATAAGGGCTAAAGCAGAAAGCAGAATAGTCACTTAAGTTGTTCTTATTCTAATAATAACAATATGGAAATGACTCAGATTTAAAACCACTACAGATTTAAAAAGTTGAGAACCTAAAACAAGTAGTTAGCAGTAATTGCCTATGGTGGAAGAAAGACATTATGGTTCAAGAGATTTGGTAGGAGAGAGGTAGTGGTTTGAGGGGCAAGATAATTTGTATTGTTTTCCTTTGCTTTGTGAGGAGACACATACAAAAGCTGAAGTACTTAGAGCAGCGGTTCTCAACCTGTGGGTCGCGACCCCTTTGGGGGTCGAACGACCCTTTCACAGCGGTCACCTAAATACATCATGCATAGCAGATATTTACATTACGATTCATAATAGTAGCAAAATTACAGTTATGAAGTAGCAACGAAAATAATTTTATGGTTGGGGGTCACAACATGAGGAACTGTATTAAAGGGTCACGGCATTAGGAAGGTTGAGAACCACTGACTTAGGGAATATCAGGTAATAGGGTTGACTATATTGCATGGAGTTCAGAAACTGTGTGGGTTAAGGTACAGACCTGAAAGTCACCAGGACATACA
Source organism: Myotis davidii (assembly GCF_000327345.1). Lineage (NCBI taxonomy): Eukaryota > Metazoa > Chordata > Mammalia > Chiroptera > Vespertilionidae > Myotis > Myotis davidii. Next base: position 61,836 of record NW_006287671.1, read on the forward strand.
GTTAGTATAATATCACTCAAAGAAAAATAAATAAAAGTAAAAGAAGAAAGACAAGGCAGAACTCTGGAGAACAATACCAGAAGGAACAGAAAGAGAAGAGACCTAGAAATGAAACAAAAAAGAAAATGGTAATATCATGGGGAACACTGCATAAAGTATGACTGGCTAACCACTACATGGTACAACTGAAGTTAATTTTTATATATAAAAGGCTAAGTGTCTATCCTTCCCTCTGACTGGTAGCTATGACGCGCAATGACCACCAGGGAGCAGACGCTCAGTGCAGGCGCAGCCATGATGCACACTGGCCATTTGAAAATAAATGTCACCACGGACCTGGTGCAAACAAACCAACACTCAGCTTCCCCCAATTGGGACACAGGCCCCACCACCACCCTGGAGCGACACCCCACCAAATTGCAGCCAACACTGCCAAGATCCCATGGTGCAAAATGCAGCCCACAGCCCAGCCCAGAAACGGTGGCTGTGGGCGCCGGGTAATGACATCACATAGCAATGCCCAGCTTCCTCTTTCTAGTGACTAGCCTCCTTGGAGTTTCTTCAGCCCAGGAACCCAACTTGCTTTATAGCCAGGTGCAAACATTTTACACTTTAACCAAATGTCTATGAAGCGTTTTCCTCTGCCTCATCTCATTTGATTCTCACAGAAGTCCTGGAGTAGGTAGATTGGAGACTTGGTAGAATCCTATTTTCTTTTCATTAGCCAGAAAATGGAGATTTAGAAAGTTTAGAAACTTGACCCGACTAAAAAGAAGAAATGGTGGGCCTTGAAAATGACTTAGTTTTTCTTACTGCACAGAATATAGTCAAACACTGCTGCAGTTAAATATTTCGCCCCTTG
>NW_006287671.1:62870-65955 GCF_000327345.1 Myotis davidii
CCAAGACCCCCAAATGCCCTCCCCTGCCGGCCTGGTCGCCCCCAACGGCCCTTCCCCCGCCAGCCTAGTCGCCCCTAACCCTCTGCCAACCTGATCTCACCCCTAACTGCCTCTCTCTCAGCCCACACCACCATGGCTTTGTCCAGCAGGAAGTCAGACCTCCGGAAGATAGCCAGTTGACCTGGTCTAATTAGCATATTACCCTTTTATTAGTATAGATGGCCAGTGTGCGGAATGGCAGCTCCTGCATTGAGTGTCCACCCCCTGGTGGTCATTGTGCGTCATAGCTACCAATCAGAGGGAAGGACGGACACTTTAGCATTTTATATATATAGATAGATTATTGACTATATTTCCTATGCTGTACTTTACATCCCCTTAACTATTTTGTAACTACCATTCTGTACTTCTTAATCCCTTCACCTTTTTCACCCAGTCTCCCAACCCTCCTCCCGTATACAAATTTTTTTATAATGTCATTTTGAGGTACTATACTTGTCATACAACTTAAGAACTGAAAGGAGCATTGAGCCATATCTATTTAGTTCTACTTTTGTTAGTTTCAGAATACCTTTCCCCCCACCCCCCAAAAAACCTTCATAGAACCTCAGTATATAAAATTGATATAAATAGTTTGGGCTTATACAGGAGATCTTTAACCACTGAGCTTCCTCCCAGGCCCTGCCCTTTTTGTGTGTTCAGACAGAAAATCACTACAACACTGTGATCTCTTTGTTTTATAAGTGAGAAAATTATATTTAGGATCTTACCTATGATTAATAATCAGCTAATCTTCCTTAGATTCAATTATGCACCAGGTGATTAGATCAGGTATACATATACTACCTTGTTCATTATTTTTTAAAAAATGTGTCATCATGCCCTGGTCAGGTAGCTCAAGTGGTTAGAGCATCATCCCAATATGCCAAGGCTGTGGGTCGGATTCCCAGTCAGGGCACATACAATAATCAACCAATGAATGAATAATTAAGTAGAACAACAAGCTGATATCTCTCTCTCTGTCTCTCTCTCAAATCAATCAATCAATAAAAATGTTAAAAAAATGTTGTGTCACCTATTGACTATTTAACTAAATGTAAATGTAAGCTTACCAAATATATCTATATTCCCAACTACTTTCTTAATACCTACAACAATTACAGAAGCTATAGAAATTTATGTTGTTGTTAGAGTGACTTCATGTTTAATTCTGTCATTTTATAAAAACTACCCTGTGAAGAAGGAAGTTTTTTTTTCAATTCCTATAAAAATGATTTAAGACACTTACCTAAACCAAAAGGGTTGCTAGGGGCAGAACCAGATGTAGAGTTACTATTAGGAGCTGAAGATGTGGTAACATTGCTTCCACTAGTATTTGTTTGCTGGGCTGAATGATCCTGAGACCTAGGAAAGATAATTAATTCATGCTGTGAACAATGAATTATTTTTAAAAGAACCTCTGAAATTTTGACACCCATTATAAAGAAAAGGTTCTCAGACTAACTCAAATTTTCATAAAGTAAATAAATACCCTGAGGTAACTATATAAAAAGAAACACAGTAAAAGCTTACAAAAACCAAACTATACTTCAATGGCCCCTCCTTGAGTATAATATACATAAATATTTCATTACTTCCAATCATATTGATTATGTAAGAGAGGAAAATAGGTCACCTCACAGAAGAGAACCAATCACGCATCACAGCCATAAAGTTCAAATATAGCAACTTTTTATCTATCCCCTTCTATGTTCTTGAGCATTGAGGGAGGGTTAGTTTTTTTCAGACTCTTGAAATTGTTAAAAGTAAAAAATAAAGAGACTTCACCAAAAGAAGGTTGAAAAATCAATAAAAGCAATAACTGATTATTACTTAATATTAAGTAATAAAATGTTTTATTAGAAATCTATTACTTCTGATACCAGTTAAGAGTTCTGAATCTCACTCACTTTAATTGATTCTAAAATGCACATTTTTAAATTTTCACCTTTGAAATCAGGATCTGTCTTACAATTGCTGGCAGACAGACAATTATTATGCCTACACACACATGTTCTATATAACTTCAACTGAGTGACTGAGCACCCTGTTGTACCAGACAGGTTGTAGTTAACACACCTCATGTTGTGGTGACCCCCAACCATAAAATTATTTTCGTTGCTACTCCATAACTGTAATTTTGCTACTGTAAACAATATGTAATTATATGTGTGTTTTCCAATGGTCTTAGGCGACCCCTGTGAAAGGGTCATTCAACCCCCAAAGGGGTCGCGACCCACAGGTTGAGAACCGCTGCCATATAGTGTCTTCAGAAAGATTATACCATTACTTGGTATTAAAATGAAGTTTGTGCATACATAAAAGCACAGAAACAGGAATAGAAGAAATGAATTTCATACCAGTGAAACAGATGTCTGCTGTTAGGGAAAACCAGAATAAAAATTTACAGAATGGGTATCAATGGCCTGAAAGAAATTCCTGGAGAAAATACTGTAGCACCCTTTTAAGAACAATGCTACACCAACTCGACTGAGAGTAGAGCTTCATCCCATATGGAAAAATATGGGAATGGATAACTGAGACCAAGGGTGACTCAAAAGGCTCTAACTCAACATGAAATAGTGATAGGAAGGCTTTAATCAATTTATTTCATGTACCGTATTTGCCGGCGTATAAGACGACTGGGCGTATAAGACGACCCCCTAACATTTCCACTCAAAATACAGAGTTTGTTATATACTCGCCGTATAAGACTACCCCCTCTTCCGCACACCTTCCACACACCAAATAAAAGGTAAAACAATATCGGATTTGATTTTAACATTTTAATTTATATTCAAATGCTTATGACATGCAGGAAAACTGTCACAAGGCTGTATGTAATCAAACATATACATAAAACAGTGCAAGTTTATTACCGGTAAACATACCGGTAATTCACTAAAGAAAACACACTCTATAGACTGGTACCGTAGATGCTTCTCAGGAACACAGGCAAGCAGCCCACAACCTAGAGGGACTGTCAATGATAGAAGTAAGATAACAAATAGAGGTAGAGAGCAAGTGCCGGGCAAGTCCCTAGCAA
>NW_006287671.1:66215-81261 GCF_000327345.1 Myotis davidii
TGCCTGAACGGTATGTGGAATGAAGTGGGCGGGCATCGGGAGGCCACTATGGCACGGGGCAAGCACTATGGGCAGTCTATCTGAAGTGTACCTGGCGTATAAGACGACCCCCCACTTGGAGGCATAGTTTTCAGGGCCAAAAAATCGTCTTATACGCCGGCAAATACGGTATATTTTCTTTGTATGTATGCATAAGAGTAATATAATAAATACCAAATCCAAGTAAGTCTAAAGGAACTCTTTGACGAGGTATAAAATAAAAATTTTAAGCGAAAAGAAAATATCTACTTAATTGGCAGTATTTTTTCTTAGCGATACATAAAATACAGGTGCCTCTGAAAAATTGATGGTGCTGCCCTAACTGGTTTGGCTCAGTGCACAGAGCATCAGCCTGCAGACTGAAGGGTCCCGGGTTCGATTCCAGTTAAGGGCACATGCCAGGTTACGAGTTCGATCTCCAGTGAGGGACATGCAGGAGGCAGACGATCAATGATTCTCTCTCATCACTGATGTTTCTATCTCTCTCTCCCTTTTCCTTCCCCTCTGAAATCAATATATATGACACACACACATATATTTATATTTAAATTGATGGTGCCTTAGAATTAATGAAATATGGTTATAGATTTGTGCCAAGGAAATTAATCATCCCTGATCTTTGTCCCAAAATCTAAAACAAAAAGCATACCTAAAAATATATAAATCTGCTTGTTCTGTAATTAAAATAATGGCTCATATGGATGAATCTTCTAAAACAGCAGTTGCCAACCAGTGGTCCGTGAGGTCTGAAAGGTTGGCAACTGCTGGTTTAAGGAAACCTTTGGAGCAGCAGTCGCCAACCAGGGGACGGGGACCACTGGTGGTCTGTGAGGTCCGAAAGGCTGGCAACCGCTATTCTAAAATATCAAATGTGTAAGCATTAACATTACTGAATTACGGCGTTTTTTAAAAACATATAAATTTTAATCCACTCAATTAATGACAGAGAAAGCCCTGTAAAGCCAAGACTTTTATTTCTAAAGCATTTACTCATGGTTTAAAGCTTCTAAAAACATACCTGTTTTGTGTTTTGATGACAAGGTGAACAGTAAGTCCGTCATGAATTCCATGCTGATTCAATGTATCTTGATCTTTTAAAATTTTTCCAGCAAATATCAACACAAGTTGGTCGGTATGTGATTTGAACCGTTTAGAGATTTCTTCCTTGAACTAATAAGATAAAATATGTATTACAGGTATTTTCATAACATCATCTCATCTAGTTTCTTAGAAGAAAAACTTCAACGAGTCCCTTTCTACAAATACTGCCATAATTCAAACAATATAAAAATGCATCTTTTCTGTGTATCTTGCCCTTAGTGGGGAAATGAGTATTACCACTTCACTCATCTTAACACAAAGGTTTTATCTTAGGTGTACATATTCAATCTTCTGCTAAGGCATAACAATTCATTTCTTTACAATATCCTTATTCTTTTTATATCAGTGGTGCCAAATGGAGTTCAAAGTACACATAGTTCTTACCAAGTTTACAATAAGCTATTCCTCAGATTTCTAACTCCAGCCCTATTTTTTTCTATTTAGTATACACACACACACAGTATGTTGGCGCCAAGATAAAGTGTACAGTTGAATATATATTATTTCTCTATTATACTGACTTTCCTCCTCACCTTTTTCACTCAACATTAACAAGCAATATTGTGCAAATATAAAAATATAAAGCAAAAAATTCCCCTGAAAGAGAACAGTCCAATGAAAGAGGCAGTCAAGTAAACCACAAAGTACAGAGGCAGCACAAAGGGCAGTTAGAGAAAGCTTTTGAGTGAGAACTGAAGAAAGATTAGGAAGTAGCCAGGAAAACCTGAGGAAAAGCTTCAGAAAATAACATGCAAAACCAGACAAGAGAAAAGAACATCATACTATAAAAAAAAAAAGCTTACTTATTCTAAGCTAGATCAGTGTTCCTCTCAAACCTTTATCAAAAATTACCTGTACACTTAGCCTTTACTCCACTGTCCCAATCAGGAAACCACGGGGTGGACCAGGGAATCTACATTAATAGACTACTTCAGAGAACCAATCCGAATTCAGGAAATAATCACATCTCCCATCATTCCACAGAAGTGGAGCTCCATAGATAATGATACTATCACCAAGAGGGTGTTTTTGAAAATATAAGGGGTATTTCTGGTTGTCACAGTAAGTGGAAAGACATATTATATAGTACCTGAAATTTTACAAAATTTTGCACAGGTGGGGAAGGGGACATGTAGAGGGATATAAACAAAACAACATAGACCATATGTCAATCACTGCTGAAAATGAGAAGTGGCCCAGCCGGCGTGGGCTCAGTGGTTGAGCATCAACTAATGAACCATAAGGTAATGGTTTGATTCCAGTCAGGGCACAAGCCCGGGTTGCAGCTCCATCCCTAGTGTGGGGCATGCAAAAGGCAGCTGATCAATCTTTCATCACTGATGTCTCTCTCTCTCTTCCTCTCTGAAATAAATATATATTTTAAGAAAATATGAGAAGTGCATGCAAGTTCATCACACTTTACCTTTGTGTATGAATAAAATTTTCCATAATCAAGTTACACACTCAATGTAAGCAAGCAACTAGTTTTTTTAAAATAAAGATAATGCAAAATTATACTGCAGCATATACTTTCCAACTGATTTTTCTTAATTTATCTGAAATTATGAAATATAGCCCTTTTATCTAAGATAAGCAATTTCCAAGTAATTTTTAAAAAATCTTTGTAGAACACTATTTGCATAATATTCTATATAGAAAAATCGGTCAAACCATTTAACTATTCTCCTATTACTAGATATCTCATTTCTCCCACTGGTAGCTATTAGAAATAATGTAATGAGCAGCAGAACATGATTTTATAAAAACTAAATGAGAATGTGTATAAAACGCAAGAATCAGGTACACAGGTGGTGGTCAGTAAATAGTAGTTACTATTATGCCAGCTCTCTTAATTCTCAATTCCTGTGAGACAGATGGTTTTTAATCCCATTTCAAATACAGAAACAAAGAAAGGTCCCATATATCCCTTTCCTCTCATAGTGACACAAGTAATAACTAGGATTCAACCTAGTTAGATTTCAAGGACCAATGTATCCCAATTAACTATATTCTAATTCTTACGTAAAATGAGGGCAATCTAGATTTGTTTCTTAACATAAAACTAAGAAATCCTTTTCAGAATCCTTGATATCACTTGTCATTCCAAAGTAAGTGATTTAATTGCCTAACTGACAATTACTAGTATTTTAGCATATTTTAGGGTTTGAAGGTAAGATGCTAGATTGAAGACACCTATCTACTCATATCCTTTTGAACCCCCACTAAAACAATTTAATAAAAGATTTTATAACTTTATAGAGATATAACTTACGATTTTGACCATTTAGGGTGTACAATTCAATGATTTTTGGTATATGCACAAATGTATACAACAGTGATGGCGAACCTTTGGAGCTTGGCGTGTCAGTATTTTGAAAAACCCTAACTTAACTCTGGTGCCGTGTCACATATAGAAATTTTTTGATATTTGCAACCATAGTAAAACAAAGACTTATATTTTTTATATTTATTTTCTATATTTAAATGCCATTTAACAAAGAAAAATCAACCAAAAAGATAAGTTTGCGTGTTCCCTCTGATACACGTGTCATAGATTTGCCATCACTGGTATACAACCATCGATGACCACAGTCAATTATACATTTTCATCTTTTCAGAAAGAAACCAGTACTCTTTAGCTATCACCTCCTTTCAGCCCATCACTCCAAGCCATAAGACACTACTAATCTACTTTGTCTCTACAGATTTGCCTATTCTGGACATTTCACATAATTGCAATCATATGTCTTATACAAGGTCTTTGTGACTGGCTTCTTTCACGTAGCATAAAGGTTCATCCATATTGTAGTATGTATCACTATGCCATTCCTTTTTATGGCCAAATATATTCTACTAGAGGCCCGGTGCACAAAAATTTGTCTTCTTATACTGCCTTTGCATGTTTCTTACATTATGGCCAAACTGGACTCCATACCAAATATACGCTTCTTTTTCCTCCTCCAAGTATCTTCCCATGCTGTTCCTTATTCCTAAAATGCCCTTCTCTCATCTCCAATTCTCAGAATCCAATAGCCATCTTTGATGAAGCTTCCCTGATTTCTCCCATCGTCCCTCACCTGCCTCCCCCACACATTTTGCCTTTCTCGAAATTGCCGTAACAATTCCATTGTATTTCTCTGACATTGTACCTAGAGTAATGTATGTTCTTCTCTTATTTCCCTCTTAGAATATTAAGTTCCTCAAGGTCAGGAACTATATCTTAATCACCTTTATATCCCTCAAGCATTGCAACTTACACAGAGTATAGGTGGAGCCAACATTTGTTAGATTGGATATGTTAGAATTCAAGCATCCTTCCACCAAGTTGTAGAATTTCTTCCTTTGGGGATGGACCCCTCCCATTATCCAACTGCTCATCTTTTACTCTTGGGTCTTCAGAGAGATGACTGTTTTGCCCTAAGACAAGGAATAGAGAAAAAATGCAAAACAGATCTTAGAGCTAATCAATTGGAAATGGGATCTAGGTCCTGTGGGCGCTGAGCCCAGCCACGCTGCTCCAGGGGCCAGGAATCCTCGCGGCTCCGCTGGTCCCAGTGCTGGGAGGTATATTACCCTTTTACTATATAGGGTAGAGGCCTGGTGCACGGGTGGGTGCCGGCTGGTTTGCCCTAACAAGCAAGCCTCCTGTTTGCTTCAGCTGCCTGGCTGCCAGCCACCATCTTGGTTAGCAGTTAATTTGCATATCGCCCTGATTAGCCAACGAGAAGCATGTCGGAGGTACGGTTAATTACCATGTTTGTCTATTATTAGATAGGATTGTATGGATATACATTTTGTTTATTCATTCATCAGCTGATGAACATTTGAGTTGTTTACACCTCTGGGCTATTATGAATAAAGCTGCTATAAACATTCATGTATACGTTTTTGTGTGAAAAATGTTTTCATTTCTTTTGGGTATATACATAGATGTGGAATTACTGGGTCCTATGATAACTCTTGGTTTAACCATTTCGAGAACTACCAGAATGTTACGTTAAGTGGCTGTACCATTATACATTCCCACCAACAGTGTATAAGGGTTCCAAACTTTCTACATTCTCACCAATACTTGTTATTATTATTTGCCTTTTTTATTATAGCCATCCAAGTGGATGGCAAGTGGTTTTAATTTGCAGTCCCGTGATACTTAATGATGTGAAGTTCCTTTTTATTTATTTATTTTTATTAATTTATTTTTTTGTGGCTGGCCACATAGTCCTACATACCTCTCCAGCCCCACTCACCTGGAGAAGTTGCCATGGATGCCTACTGTTTTTTCTCCCTTCCCAAACAGATACAGCTTGGTCTATAGCTGCACTGCCCCATTGTAAGGAGACTGAAGTTCCTTTTTATGCGCTTATCTGTAAATATTCTTTGGAGAACTGTTTATTCAGATCTTTTGCCCATTTTTTATTGGGTTGTCTTTATTATTAAGTTGTTAAAATATATTATATATTATAGATACAAGATTCTTACAGACATATGATTTGCAAAAAAAACTGTAAGGCAGAAACTCAGAATATAGAACAAATTAAGAACTTTTGGTCTCAACTGGCAAAAAACTTTGAAGCTGAACATGAAATAGACACATGGTCAATCAATTTAGCAGCCCCAAGTGAAGTGAATCCTAAATTGGCAATGAAGAATTCAAAAGCTAATTCAATCCCCAGAATCTGCGTAATTCCCATAAGACTCAGTATTGGCACCACCAGAGGCTGAGCATAGGAGGTAAAGGGATGAGAAGTGCCTAAATACTAAAAATAGGATTATTTGAACATCTAAGAAGCAAACACATCCTCACTGCATATTAAGCAAACAACTACCCCCTCCATAAACCCAACAAAAAGACTAGAAGAATTTTTTTCCCTCTCTGGAAAAGGAACAGAGGGTCTCTGGACATAAGAACACAACAAGCACATTGAGAGCAGGAGAAAATACTAAAGTAAACACAGACATACTAGATGCTGAGTCTTTCCCCCTTTACCCCATACCAAACAGAATTCTGACAGCTAGGCCTTCAACACCCAGACAGGAAAATTTAATATACTAGGAGCCCAGCGCGCAATTCAAAATCACATGGCGCTGTCCAACCTCCGGTCCAGCCCTGCCTCGCTGTCCGGGCCCGCAGCAGCCGTAGCTGCTGCCGCTCCAGCCCTGCCTCCCTCTCTGGCCCTTGAAGCAGCTGTGGCCACTGCTGATCAGGCCCTCCCCCAGCACAGACGCGCAGAGGCCCCTGCCGCCCCGCCCCCGATGCTGCGTGAGCAACCTCCTCCTCTCTGGTCGACCCGTTAGGGCATCCTGGTTAATTAGCATATTTCTCAATTTTGTTTTATATATATATACATATATATATAAAACAAAATTAAGACATATATATAAATATAAATATATATAGTGTCCCAAAGAGAATATAATCAGCCTAAAAGAAAATAAGATATGGCAAGATATGGACATAAGAGTTTTCCCCAATTAGTCACCCTAGAGCAGTGGTTCCCAATAAGGATTGGGGGGCCTCTATCCACCCTGGGGAGCTTTAGCAATGTCTGAAGACATTTCTAGTTATCATAAAAAGGATGAGTACCACTAGAATATGATGAGTACAGACCAGAGACGCTGCTAAATATCCTACAAAGCACAGGACAGACCCAAGAGCAAAAAATTATCCAACTCATGCAGACACTCAAATACTGCTAAACTAATTATGTGAAGATAAACTTTGAATTATAAGCAATTTTTTATTTTTAAATATTTTTTTTATTGATTTTAGAGAGAGAGGAAGGGAGAGGGTGAGATAGAAAAATAGATGAGAGAAACACTTATCAGCTGCCTCCTGCATGCCCCCTACGGGGGATTCGAGCCCACAACCACAATCGAGGCATATGCTCTGACCCAGAATGGAACGGTGACGTTCTGGTGCGTGGGTCACACTGACTGGGCTACATGTATTTTTTTTAATTGAGTTAATCTAATTGTAAGTTAGCTAAAAGAAACAGTTATTCTTTAAACACCCCACAATCCAAATTTGCCTTTAAACATCCAGTCTCTCCTCCTCACAATTAAATATAATCAGAAAAAAAGGAAAAATATTGCAACCTATATATAAAACATAAACTCTGAAGATTAAGCATACACATTAATTTCACTACCTACAGTATTACATAGTAATAGTATTTGGTAAAAATTTTCTAAATACTGTAGGTGTCTGAATAATATGCTGCATTCAGATATTTGCTATTTCAGTATTTTAAGGTCCTTCAAGGTTCTCTATTTTTTAATCATTTCCAAAGGATGGAGAGTTCAATTCTAAGTTGGGGCACATACCCAGGTTACAGGTTCGATCCCTGGTCAGGCGTGTGCAGGAGGCAACCAATCAATGTTTCTCACATCGATGTCTCTCTCCCCCCTTCCTCTTTCTCTTGAGTCAATAAAAAAGAAAAATCATCCACACTGAATAAATCATCCTATGCAATAGTTCAGCCAGTCATTACTCTCAACATGCCTGCAGTTATTGGCCTCATTTTAAAACACTGCAGAAATCTTACACAAAGATGTTGAGTATGAGAAATAACTATAGGGTACATAAGCAGCTAATATGAAAAAAGAGCATCTTCTTATGTAATTGAACACTCAGTAATAAATGAATGGCCTGGCCAGAGCGGCTCAATGGTTGAGTGTCGACCATTGAACCACGAGGTCATGGTTCGATTCCCGGTCATGGCATATGCCTAAGTTGTGGGCTCCATCCCCAGTATGGGGCTTGTAGGAAGCGGATCAATGATTCTCTTTCATCACTGATGTTTCTCTCTCTTCCTCTTACTTTCTCTCTGAAATCAATAAAAATATCTTTAAATAAATAAACAGATAGATAAATAAGTAAATAAAATGCTGGCAGTTGAGAAAAGCACCTTGCCCAAAGTCACATCTCTCAAATTCCAAGGTTCACAACTCTCTCCAAAATGCAGATCGATAGCCCTAGCCTGTTTGGCTCAGTAAATAAGAGCATTGGCCCTTAGACTGAAGGGTCCCAGGTTCGATTCCAATCAAGGGCACATACCTCAGTTTCAGGCTCAATCCCCGGCCCTGATGTTCCTCTCTCTCTCTGTCCCTCTCCCTCCCTCCCATTCTATGTTAAAAAAAACACACACACACTAAAAATCATCAATGGAAAAATATCCTTGAGTGAGGATTACAAAAAAAAAGCAGAACCAAATTTCAATATACTTAACTATTATCCTGAAACACGTTTCCCATCTTTCTCAAAATATTAATAAAAATATGTACACAAAAAATAAATAATAAGTAGTGGAACAAGTTAGTTCTACATATGCTGATATGGAAAGAACACAAAGGAACAAGGATAAAGAATAAGGTAAAGAAAAATTGTGGGTTAATATCGCATCAGCTTAATAGGAATAAACAGAAAATTATATAATGGGTATACAAATAAACACCCTTCTAGACAGAATCACCAAAATATACGGTAGATATAGATAAATTTAGATTATCTATGAGTAGGCACCCTTTTAATTTCATACTTTTCTACATCATTCAAATTGTTTAACCTTAAAGTAATAGCATGCATAATGTAGTTAATTTTTCTTTGCATTCTGCATTTCTTAAAACTAGTAACAGCCACTGGAGAAAGCTTTAAAGCAGGGGTGGGGGAATCTTTTTTCTGCCAAGGGCCATTTGGATATTTATAACATCATTCATAGGCCATACAAAATTATAAACTTAAAAATTAGCCTGCTTGCCGAAACTGGTTTGGCTCAGTGGATAGAGGATTGGCCTGCAGACTGTAAGGTCCCGGATTCGATTCCGGTCAAGGGCATGTACCTGGGTTGCGGGCACATCCCCAATAGGAGATGTGCAGGAGGCAACTAATCGATGTTTCTCTCACATCGATGTTTCTAACTCTCTATATCTCTCCCTTCCTCTCTGTAAAAACTCAATAAAATATATTTTTAAAAAAATTAGCCTGCTATATTGTCAAACATTTAATTAACTCACCCCTAATGCCTTGGTAGAGCCAGACCAAATGATTTCTCAGGCCTTATATGACCTGTAGGCTGGACGTTCTCCACCCTGCCTTATTAAAGGCTAAAAAATATTTAACAAAAACCATTATACCCGAGTCTAGAAATCTGTATTGCAGCTGCTTAACCAGTAATCCAAGCAGTCTATGCTATCATATTGATAGGATGTCAAACTAACTGGGAAAAACAGAGTTCAGATCTTCTAGTAATAAAAATGTTTGCACAACAGAGACACACAGATATACATATTATTTATACCTATAATGAATGGAATATTTTTATGCTAATCTAGCCATTTTTGCATCTAACAGATTTATACATAATAATCAACTTTAGTCTCTAAAAATACTCCCAATCCTAATTAGTGAGATTTTCCTTTCTAATGGAAGTTAACAACTGAAAGAATGTCCCTGCACATTTAATTAGACTAAGGTAAACACCACATTTTTCTTAGTAAATCACAAGCAGTCCCAAATAAGTACAAAATATTGTAAATAATCTTTAAAATAATATTTATTCATTCACTCAATAAATACTTGCATTACTCAGTATGTGCCAAGCTCAATGCTGGGTACCATGGGATTAGAAGATAAAACAGCCTCTACACTTGTAAATTCTTACAGTATGTGGTAGCAAGGATAAAGTCCACATAAGCAAAAACTGATATGAGATTACAATTGTTGATTTAATTTAAAAGGTGCCTCCAATCACCTTCTAATGAACTAACATTTAAATAAAAGCCAGCCAGAGAAAACTCAAGGCAGCTTGGAGCAGTCAGGTGTGGGCTCCAAAGTTAGTCACTAGATTTGAATCTAGGCTCCACTATTTAATAAGTGTATAAACTTGATCATATTATTAATCTGAATCCATTTCTTCTTTTTTTGAAAAAGGATAATAGTACTTGCATCATCATAAAGTTGTAAAACTTAAAAGGAGATGCATTATGCCTAGATAAGTCTGGAATAAATACCAGCTTTTATGTTACTGTCATTAGCAGCCTTTGCAAGGGCCCAGAGGGGGAAAGAGCTAGTGAATGATAATTAGGGGAAAAGACAACACAAATGCTGAAATACAGTGAACAAAATGGGAGAGGTAAGTGGGGAGCAAAACACAGTCTATTAACTCTGCTATCTAATTCGGTGGTCCAGGCACATGTGGCTAATGAGCATTTAAAATGTGGCTAGTCCAAACTGAAATGTGCTATAAATGTAAAATATAGCCTCGATTTTGAAGACTTAGTATGAAAAAAGTATAATATCTCAATTTTTTATCAATAACATGTTGAAATGATTACGGGGTTAAACAAAACATATTAAAATCACAGTAACCAAAAGGTAGAAGCAACCCAAGTGACCACCATAGGATAAACAGATAAACAAAACGGGGTATATACATGCAATGGAATTATTATTCAGCCTTAAAAAGGAAGAAAATTCTGACACATTACAACATAAATGAACCTTAAGGACATAGTAAGTGAAATAAGCCCGTCACCAAAGGACAAATACTTCTGATCCCACTTTTATGAGATAATGGAATAGTCAATTTCATAGAGACAGAAGATAAGAATGAATGCTGCCAGGGGCTGGTAGAGAGAGGCTATTGTTTAATAGGTACAGAGTTTCAGTTTTGTAAGATGAAAGGAATTAGATATGGACAGTTGCACAACAATGAGAATGTACTTAATGCCACTAAATTGTACACTTAAAATGGTTAAGATGGTAAATTTTATGTGTATTTTACAAGTCACTACCTTTTATTTTTTCAGTGGATTTTTTTATTTTTAATATAATTAAAATTACATATGTGGCTTTCATCATATTTCTACTGGACAGCACTGTAATTATTTAAGTCATGGTAAAAATGTTCCAATGAGAAGGCTTTTAAGGAACAGTGTGACAAGACCCAGAACAATAAGCCCTACTGCCATAAGGCAGAGGTCAGCAAACTTTCTGTAAAGGACTACAAGGTAAATATTTTCAGCTCTGGGACCATATGGTCTTTCTGAAAGCAGCCATAGGTAATACAAAAATAAATGGGCATGGCACATTTATCCCACTATGGTTTGTTGACCCCTGCCTTAAGGCATCTATTGTAAGCAATGGCTCCTACTTGCTCACATTGCTAAATTTTCAGGAATTTTGTGAGCCAGTTTAATACTGGTAGCTTAAAACTGTCATGGTAAGAGAACTGACACCACAGAAATCAGCAAACACTATAAATCAGTGTTTTTCCCGAAGAATTGGAACATTTACCAGCACTACATATTGACTACATACATGTAAAGAATTAACTTCTCTCCTAAGCATTTAAATTACATTAGCTGTGAACCGTCTTTGAGAAAGATGGATAATTATTCAAATCATTTTCTGTGTTCTATGGTTATGGTCAGGGCACATGCCCAAGTTGCAGGCTCTGTTCACAGTAGGGGGCATGCAGGAGGCAGCTGATCAATGATTCGCTCTCATCATTAATGTTTCTCTCTCTCCCTCTCCCTTCCTCTCTGAAATCAATAAAAATATTTTTTAAAAAAGAGTGAATGTCCTGAGGCAGTCAAGAGTTGTGCTTGAGAGTGGTGAACTAAGGGAAGAGCTGTTAAAAACTAAGCTGAGAAAGGAGAGCAGGAACCAGAGAATATGTATATACTGCACTCAAAAAATTTCAAAAATTGCTAGTTATTATTAAATACATACTTGTTAATAAATATTTACTGAGCCCATACCATGTACTAGGTTCTGGTAACAATGGTGAACAATCACAAATCCTCTCTAGCAGGAAAATAAAGCATTAATCATATAGCTACATAAATACAGAATTTAAATTGTGATGATTTATAACCAAAACTAGGGTACCGTGAGAAAATACAAGGGAATCCCAATCTAGCCTGGGCAATCAAGGAGTTGAGAAAGTGACCCTGAAATTTAAGGGGTAACTGGAATGGGCAAAGAGTGGGAGGCAAAGCAGATGGCAAGAACAAATTACACAAAAGTCCTGAGGCAAGAAAAAAATGTAGCAACAGGTCAAGGAACTAAAAAGTCAGTATGGCAAGAGCCAAGTAACCCAGGAAAAAAGAAGGCATCAGAATGGAGAGGTAGGAACCATACCACACAGGACCTCACAGAAGCTTTAAGTAGTCTAAGATCAATGGGGAGCCATTAGTTTTACCTAGAGGGCAACATGATCAGATTAACATTCTTTCAGAAATTGATCTAGGAATGAATGGGAGGAGGGGCAGAAAAATGGGAAGACTGACCCATTTTTATATAGTAGGTTACTATATATTTTCTAGGCAAGAGGCAATGGTCACTTAGCGGAGTCAATCCTCAATCTTATAAGCACCTACTTAATCTATTAAATATGCCACTCTAGGACACCACTCTTACAAATTAAAAACCCCAAAGAATTTTTCTTTATGAAGGCTATAGTTACTGATATATGCTCCATTAGAAATTAAACCTGAGAAATCTTTTAAAATATTTTTTTAAATAATAGACTCATATAAATAACATTCTTTTTTTTTTAATGACTACAGCCCTGGCTGGTGGGCTCAGTTCGTTGAGCATCGCCCCATGCACTAAGAGGTCACTAGTAGCATTCCAAATCAAGGCACACGCAAGAGGCAACCCAAAGATGTTTCTCTCTCACACTGATGTTCTTCTCTCTCTAAAATGAATAAAAACATAATTTTTAAAAATGACATTTTCCCAGTATGATGGAAAATATATTCATATACATGGCACAACATAGATGAACCTTAAAAACATTATGCCAGGTATAAGAAGCCAATCACAGTTTTTGAAAATCTGGTATTTTACACCTCAGCACATCTTAAATCATTTCAATCATATTGTAAATGCTCAATAGTCAGAGGAAGCTGATGGTACCAAAGAGGACAGTGCAGTCCTACACCCACACTATAATGTTAAGTGATGCTTGTGATAATGACCTAAGATACTGCAATTTCCCCGATTAGGAAATGCTCAATTCTACTCAATACAATATTTATATTATTGAATGTTATGTTAAATTATTTTTCTAAATGTTTCAAGTGATGAAGGTGTTTTATAAAACTAAAATGCATGTTACCTGAGTGTTTCAGTTAACTCTACTTCAAAATTTTACACTATAGCCGAAACCGGTTTGGCTCAGTGAATAGAGCGTCGGCTTGCGGACCGAAGGGTCCCAGGTTCGACGCCGGTCAAGGGCATGTGCCTGGGTTGCGGGCACATCCCCAGTGGGAGATGTGCAGGAGGCAGCTGATCGATGTTCCTCTCTCATCGATGTTTCTGGCTCTCTGTCTCTCTCCCTTCCTCTCTGTAAAAAAAAATCAGTAAAATATATTTAAAAAAAAAAATCTGGAGGGCTAAAAAAATCCAAGAAAAGCTAGTGAGAAGTTACATGGAAAGCTCCCTTCCATTCTCTGCACTAGTTTTAATCACATACATACACACACACACACACACAGCATTCTTCTGGACTTCATCTTGCTTGTTGACTCTTGGAAATCCTCAAACTGTTTCCAATAATAGATAATGAATAAGTAAAAGAAAGCACAATCTCATACACAGGGACTTTGTGCCATTTTTTTAAAATCTATTTACATTATGAAAACCCCAATTAATGAAACCACCTTGAGAGGGCTCTCTCTGGAACATGCCCACACCTTCCCTCTCAGGCATGCATCTTTACTTTCTGTCCTAAACTCAGGATCCCTAAGCAGCTTTCCCTTGGTTGCAACCAAGTGAGCAATGGGCAGCGGCAGCTCATCCCAGGCTTACCCCTTGAACGTGTCTCCAAGGCCCCCTTTTCTCTAACTTTTCAGTGAGCTAAAATAGGAGCCCCGCATGGCTCCCTTCTTCCTCACATCGTTTCTAGAAAGCCAAGGCAGAGCACCCACCTAGGCTGTCTCCTGTTGCTGCTTCTACTCTAAGCCCTTCCTTTGTTTCACTGTCCCCAGCTTTAATAGATGTACTCTAAAAATAACTTTAAAAAATGTATTCATATAAAGAAATACTACCTTAGTATACTGTATTAAGAGAATGATATAAAAACACTTACTGAAAGATATTTTAAATTGTAGAAAATAAGATTTGTCTGATAGAAAGCCTAAGCCTTCAATATTATCCTTTTGTAGGTCTCTTGGTTAACCCTTTACCTACAATATTACCTAAGAATTCTCAGAACCAAACAGTTCCCAATTTTTTACTGAACATTTTTATTGGGTCCTTAATGTAATTAAGTATATTTTAATAATAAATTTTAATATGTAGCAAATAATTTAAAGCTAACAAGCCACTTAAGAAAACTTTAATTTCAAAGTTACAAATTTTTTCTTGTGCTTCAAGTAGAATTTTACAAATCATCTGAAATTGCTTTTCTTATTCTTGCACATTTTCCAGTATGTGCCTCCCTCAAAGAGTATACAGATATTTCAATTTGTCTTCAGTCTTAGTGCAGTGATGAGCTTCAATTTTTATCATGTCTTCTGCTCCAACAGAAAGCATTTATCAAAATAAAAATTCAACTGCCATTAGAAAAATTTGCTTCAGAAAGACCTTAATTTTATCTACTAAAATTTTATTTTGGTTACAGAGTAAATTTAAAATTTCCACAGAATTTTAAAATTCTAACTTCACTATCACAAAAAGTTATAAAAATGCCTCACAGATATATCATAAACTGACTTAAATCAAATTTCTATTTATAGAATATTGAATCTTTCTAATCTTCTCCATTAAATGCTCACAACAGCTGGAAAGGTAGAGACCTGAACTAGGAATCCTAGGAAGAAGACCTAAGACTTCAAAAGTTAATATGACTAACACACCCACTATAATAAAACAAAAAAGACTGACACTATCAAATGT
>NW_006287671.1:81299-83560 GCF_000327345.1 Myotis davidii
GGAGCAACAGACTCCCATACACTGTTGTGTAGGATTGTAAAATAGCACAAACATGGCACCACATGATCGAGTCATTCTACCTTTAAGTATTTATCGTAAGAGAAAAAGCACTTGTCAAAAAGACTTGTAAAAGAATGTCCATAGTAACTAACTAAAAACAGTCCACACAACTGACAACAGGATAACAGATAAATTTTGGTATGTTTATACAATGAAAACAACACAGCAATAAAAAAGGAACTACAGCCTGTCAGGAGTGGCTCTGGTTGAGTGTCGACCCATGAACCTGGAAGTCATGGTTCCATTCCCCATCTGGACACATGCCTGGGTTTCTGGTTCGATCCCCAGTAGGGGGCATGCAGGAGACAGCTTATTGATGATTCTCTCATAGATGTTGATTTTTTTTTTTTTGTCAGAGAGGAAGGGAGAGGGATAGAGAGGTAGAAACATCGAGTAGAGAGAAACATCGATCAGCTGCCTCCTGCACATCTCCGTGTGGGGATGTGCCCGCAACCCAGGAACATGCCCTTGACCGGAATCGAACCCGGGACCCTTCAGTCCACAGGCCGACGCTCTATCCACTGAGCCAAACCGGTTTCGGCATTCTCTCATAGATGTTTCTCTCTCTCCCTTCCTGTCTGAAAACAATAAAAACATTTTTAATTTTTTTAAAAAAGGAACTACACAACAAGAATGAATCTCAATCATTATGCTGGGGGGGTGAGGGGGGGCCTTACCCAATGCCACTTATGACAAGTTTTAGAAAAGGCAAAACTAAAAAAAAAGCAAAACTAACCAACGGTGAAGAAAAATTTAAAAAGTGGGTGATGGAGGGAAGAGTGGCTGAACTGACTGGGAAAGGTTAAGAGGTAACTTTCTAGTCAATTATAAAGTCCTACATCCATAAAAAGCTTTAGATTACACAGTTTTGTGGAAACTGATAGAATGGCAACCATGTGCATTTCATTGCATGTCAAACTTAACTAAAATAAATAAAACTATCTATATAATAAAAGCCTACGCCACCTTTATGGCAGAACGACCAGAACGACTGGTCACTATGATGCACACTGACCACCAGGGGGCAGACGCTCAACACAGAAGCTGCCCCCTGGTGATTCAGCCAGAAGCCCGGCTCATGGCTGACAAGAGCAGCAGCACTGGCGCAGTAAGGAGCGAGGGGTCCGGGACTGTGAGAGGGCCTGGGCTGTGGGACCCACTTCAGCCGCGCCCCACCCCCACCCCAGTGCACAGATTTCATGCACCAGGACTCTAGTAAATGAATAAAAAGACTGAACTCAGGTTAATGATATACACATTGCTGAAGTGTTCTTTAAGGGGAACATGTATCAATATTTGAAATTTACTTTGACATGCATTCAAAGTAAAAAAATGGACTGATAAATTATTTGTGTGATATAGCAAATACAGCAAAACACTAATTGTAGGTAACAGACATGTGGGTATTCATTTTCCAATTTTCAACTTTCCTGTATGTTGGAAAATATAAAAATGTTAAGGAAATTTTTCATAGGAAAACTGAGACCAAAAAATACGGTGATTCCGTAGGTGGTAAAAGTTTCTCTCTCTTGATGCTACACGCTCTACTTACAACTTCACAAAACTCACCATCTTCTAGAACCATATACAACAAGACCCCAAATCACTTGCAGTCCCCAAGTAAAATGTACATTTCAGGAATTGCTTCCTCATAAACTGTTCACAATGTTTAAAACTGCCAGAGATCAACACAATAATTATGGAAAAATACTCTAAGGATATATTCAGCAATGTGCTAAAACAATTTGCTGAATCGAGATTCCTAATGAATTGTAAAATTTATACTGCTGAACAGATTTTAAGTTGTAAATTATTTGGCAGTATTCTCCATAAACTCCAATTTTGTTTTTTTTATTAGATTGCAACCGCTAACATCTGAGTAACGCAGCTATCGTCCCCCTAAAATCAAACAAAAACCTACCCAATGATTGGCATCCGAGGGATAAAAGATTACAAAGAAAACAGCAAGTCATCAATAAGGGGCCATCCAGCTTTCTCCTTCAGCCTAATACTATCACTTAAGATGTGGCTGAAAGCAAGTTGTACGTTATAGTAAGTTTTTTAAAAAATAAAGAATGGGAACGATTCAGCCGCGAAAATGCAAAACTAAATGTCCATGTGCTCCTCGCCGCAAAATCCACCTTACCCCTCGGGCAGGCAAAACAATAAGCCCCCCCCCCCCTTTTAATTCCCGAGACAAA
>NW_006287671.1:84758-92422 GCF_000327345.1 Myotis davidii
TGGCCAGTCATGCCCGGCCGACCGGGCTTCGCGCCCCCGCGGCTTTGCTTCCCTCTCCTGCGGGTCAGTGTAGGCACAGCCAGAGCGAAAGAAGAAACGCAGAGTGGGGTGGGAGAGGTCCGTTTATTTTCACTCCTTTCACCAAAAAATAAACTCGCAGGTTCTGGAAGACATCGCGGCGCACGAAGATGACTTCACAGTTGGCGAAATTACTAGAAAGGGCTCGCCCACTGGGCGCTGCGGCCGTGGCTGCGCCTGCGCTCTCGTGACCCAGGGCGGTTCCCCACCCCCTTACGTCATACACTGCGCCGCCGGGCTCACTGGACCAGGGCTAGTTCCGCGTAGCCACGGGACAGGGGTCTCTGATGAATGCTGGAGAAGTTTTGTTATTTTAATATGCTTAATTTTTGTTTACTTGGGAGATTTAAAATGCTTGATCTTACTGCCCGGAGCGCGGGAGTTGGAAGCTGAGTCAATCAAGGAAAGAGCCTCATAAACCCCTCACTCCCCAAAAAAGTAGACGTCAGTAGCCACACAGCGCAATCCCATGGAGTCATCGCTCCACGGCAGCGGCGTCCTGCCCTCGGGGCAGCCCCGTTTTGCTCCGGTGATGAGGCCGCCTGTGTGGACTGTGGCCTCCGCTCGCACGCTGACATTCCTGCGCGAGCAACCCCGAATTTTCTGTGAACACTTACTTCCCAAAATGTCCGAGCAGAAACGGAGTCCCACTCAACTGAGACTGTTCAATGTAGCCGAGGTGTTCTTTTTATATTCTTACATCAAATAAGTTACTGCTTTATTTCAGGCTTTAGGTGGCATTAAAGATAATTGTTCAAGAAATATTTTCAATTTAATATGGGTACAAATTAACAGGAAGTTATTTTCCCCCTGAGAATTCTAACTTTGAAATGACCTCAATGTTTGTCTTTAAAAAATGACTTGCAAGGAATATATCACACCGGACATTAACTTTATTAATCAGTGTTACACAGATGTAAACCTGACAGCCCACTGTGACTTAAATACGCAAGGATATAATCTGTATTTCTGTTTTTAAACCATCCAACTCTCTTCTGGAAGTAAATACTCTTGCATGATGAATTCTTTTGAGCAGAGTTCTTTTGTAATCTGGGATTAAGAGAAATTCTGAAAGTATAAATTGCAATACAGTCATCATCTGGTATTAAACTTCTGGCAGCATTGTTTAATTAAACATTAAAAATTACACAGGGTGCCCTGGCCCGTGTGGCTCAATTGGTTGGGCATAGTCCGGGGCAGTGAAAGGCTGTGGGTTCCATTCAGCCCAGGTTGCTGGCTCTATCTGTGGCAGGAGGAGTGCAAGAGGCAGCCCATCTATGTTTCACTCTCACATTGATGTTTCTCTCTCTCTCTGAAAAAGTTTAAAAATAAAAATGAATAAAATTATCTTTAAAAAAATTACAGAGGGCTCTCTGCTGAAGGATACATACTCTTGTGAAGGATGACTAGCTTCTGTCTAGATGTCAGGAAATCACTTCTTCTCAAGGTGGAAGTTCCACCATTGGACAATAATTTATTTCTAACCAAACACTTATGAAACTGCTCTGTAATCATGTCTACATTTTTCTTTAAAATTACGAAGTATATGCACAATTTATGAAGTAATATAATTTATCTGTAAGAATATACAGTATAGTTATTTTGACACTTTTTTGGAAATAATCCTATATTTTAAGGAACTTTTGGAGATGGGGTTCCAGATAAGGGATCAACAAACTTTTAGGGAAGACTAGGTAGTAAATAGGTTAGCTTTGTGAGCCATACATTATCTGTAAATACTTGTATTCCCATATAGCTTTATAACTTTTTTGGTGTCTCTCATCCCATTCTGCCTTGTATTACGTTTGTGTGCATATCTCCTTTATTAGATAAGGCCCTTGAAAACAGGGATCAAGTCTTAATCACACAAGTGCCAACCTAATTTCTTGGCATTAGAGCATTTATTGTAGAACTGAATTGTTGGAACTATTGTTTTCAACTAGAGAGGAAATTCACTTAGAACATCATATTTTATACTCTTCTGTTCCTCCCACGGTTTATAGTATAGTGACATAGATAATAGGTAATACAGTGGGGCCTTGACTTACGAGTGTCCCGACTAACAAGTTTTTCGAGATACGAGCATCTCTCGGCATTTTTTGCTTTGAGTTGCGAGCTACAATTTGGGTTACGAGCCAGCTTCAGATACCCCACCGCTAGTTGGCGCAGCAAACATCACAGTGAACACCACAATATCAGCCCATTATCACGTGTCTCACTTGTTCACTTTTTGATTTGACATACGAGTAATTTGAGTTATGAGCTCCGTCACGGAACGAATTAAACTCGTAAGTCAAGGCCCCACTGTACTAACTTGCTTTGTAATAGGTTCAGAGGGAAAAAACATTCACTCCCTGCTTGTGTAAAACTCCAAGTCTAATGATTTTAGAGGACAAATTTATTCAACACAAATGTATTTGTCTCATAGAGCACTTAATAGGGCTAGTATCAACAGAATTCCAATAGCAGTATGAGGCCAACCTGCAATATTAACAACCATGCTCCCCAAGGTCCCATAAACCACCAGGGTCTACTTTGGCTGCTTCCTAGGTATTGTTTTTGTATTGACTTATCCCCTTGGCCAAAGGCATTAATCTAGGCACAGAAGGATGTATTAGCAATTACACATACTTTGCCATGGCCTGCACAGAGGAAATCTAGGGCAGTTATATCAATCATAATAACCCTGAACAGTGAGTTGAGGCTGACTTGAATGCCTTCCAGGGCCAATGTGATGTCATTGATCTCTTCAGCTAAATTGAGGACAAATTTTGTTTTACCTCTTCTAACTGGATGGTTCTCATTGTAGGAATAATCCCCCGCTCCCAGGTTGCATACAAACAAGTAAATTATCCCTCTGAGAAACTTCTCCAAATAACCAAGGTCAGCCTCATATTAGTTCTACATGTGGTCTGATGGCTCTGTGATCTATTGATGTTGTTTCTTCAAACACTTGAAGGTTTCTTATCACAAACTTATAACAAAGTTCATCAAGAGGGCTATTGGCCAGAAATAAGGGATGACTGTAGATGGTAGCACAAGAAGTCCCTAAGGTGCAAGCCACTGTTTTGTTTCGTTTCTTTCAAGAGAACTGTGGTTATTTGTGACATCCACCTAAGAAGGACAGTCCTGGGGCACACATGATGCACCTGGAAAGAAAATGTTTATAATTATTGAAATCCCCCTCCCCCCAACCAATCTGACCTATATCAGTTGTGGGGCACAAGATGACAGTGCCTCTATTGTGGCCTCCTAGCTGGTTGGTAAGCCCTAGGTTTCCTAGTTCATTTGAATAATTAAGTCCAGTCTTTGTTTATGGAAGGACTGCCTCCAGGCAGGTAGTCCAAACTGTCCTGTTTGTCCATGCCACCAGCTGAGTGACATTCATCCACTCCACAGAATGACTAGTGAAGACTACAGGAGTAGGAGAAAGGTGCTGACAGATATATTGCAGGGGACGTACAAGAGATGGGACATTCCCTATTTTTTTAACTTTAAAAAAATCTGATTTTAGAAAGAGAGGGAAAAAGAGAAATACCAAGTAGTTGTTCCACTTATTTATGCATTCATTGGTTGATTCTTGCAGGTGCCCTGACTGGGAATGGAACCCACAACTTTGACATATCAGGATGATGCTCTAA
Organism: Myotis davidii; assembly: GCF_000327345.1. Lineage (NCBI taxonomy): Eukaryota > Metazoa > Chordata > Mammalia > Chiroptera > Vespertilionidae > Myotis > Myotis davidii. The sequence continues at coordinate 88,478 of NW_006287671.1, forward strand.
CCAACTGAGCTACCCTACCAGGGCTCCCTGCCACTTTGAACTGGCTTATTATTCAAGAATGGCGATCAACTGTGATCAGAGAGCTATGTGGTGGACACCAGAGCCAGTTAAATGTAGTGTTTGTTAGTTCAGGAGAACCTTACCTGAGTGTCTTCCTTCATGAGGAAAAGTCTTGGGGTAGCTCTGAAGATGGGAGACCATGATGTCTCCCTTCTCCCAGGCCCCCTGAGGTCCAAGATATTCCTTACCCTAGTGCCAGACAGCTTACCTCTACCACCAAAAAAAACCCCAGTATGTCCCATTCCAGTAGCTGTAACTTCTTCCATTCATCCCTGACTCACACCCAGACCTTTTGTCCATAAGGATCAGACACAAAAGCAATAAGGACATTTTTCTAAAACTTATTGAGAGCCATTATGTCCCCCATTTGGACCACCACAGGCCATTATAGGGGACTAAGGGAGCATGTACTCAATCATTATCCTTACCCACTAGGACCATGTCAGTCCAACAGAATCCAAGCAGCTAAACCAGAATTAAGCTTAAATCTTTTTTAAATATATTTTTATTTATTTTAGAGAGGAAGGGAGAGGGAGAGATAGAAACATCAATGATTAGAGAGAATCATTGATCGGCTGCCTCCTACATGCCCCCTACAAGGGATCAAGCCCACACACTGGGCATGTGCTGTTGACTGGAATCGAACCTGAGACCCTTCAGTCCACAGCCAACTCTCTATCCACTGAGCCAAACTGGCTAGTGCAAGCTTAAATAATGTACCAATCAGGCCAACCTGTGATTGTCATTAGAGGAAAGAAAGAAGCATCATGCCCAGGGTAGCAGTCTGAATTTTCGCTATCATTTTCTATCCCCCCCACCTGCCACCCCCCTTTTTATCATTACCTGGGAAGTGGCCAGGAGGAGATGATCTCTTTCTGGAGACAGCCACATTTAATGACCAAAATACCTAGTATTAAAGTGTATGAACTAGGAGCAGGTGAGGGATATAAAAAGAGAGAGTTTTTTGAGATGGCTGTAGATGGTAGCACAAGAAGTCCTGAGAACCTTGGCCATTAGCCCATTGTTAAAGTGGCTTTTGCAATAAAAAGTACATTTGTCAGACTGCAAATGTTCCAGAAAGCCAGAAACATGACAGATTAGTTTTAAGGGACACAAGAGTATGGCTAGAGTCAGTTGATTGGACTAGACCAGTAATACCAAAGGTGACAAAGTGTCAACAATGGTGAGGCACCACAATAACCCCGAGATGGGCAAAAGTCCAATGTAATCAATATGCCAGCAGTGGGCAGGAGCCACACTTGTGCAGTGTGGCCTCATTCCCTGTGAGACAAATGTGTCATCTTTTGTCAGGAGTCCAAGTTGCAATCAGTGTTAACCTTTGCATCAGAAACATAGATTCCTTACTCTGCCCACTCCATGATGATGACACACGGTGTAGATCATGCCCAGTACAATGATGGACAGAAGCAGCAATGGTGGCGATCAGGGCAGCAGAAAGCTCTGTCAGCAACTTGACTCCAGTCATTCTCAACGGAATAGCCCCTACCATGGACATCTACATGAGAGACCCCAGTGTTTGGGTCAGCAATTGTGATTTGTTTATACACTTCATGTCCCCAAAGAGGATGTGTTTCAATCTGCCAGTCTGTGGTTTCCCAAGTGCAGAACGAAGAGCTAGGCCGTTGGCAACAGCCCAAGAGTTAGTACAAACATAACAAAGTTCATCAAGAGGACTATTGGCCAGAAATGAGAGTGGCCTTTAATTCTGCACAAAGTATAGTGACCATGTCCACTGTTGGTTCTACATGTTAACACCGAAGTTGAACAGCCACAATAGATCTGATAGGTTTCAGTGTAGCTAAACCATCAGTGAATCAGGTCCAAGCATTTAGGGGAAATCCTGAGTTGAGAGCCCCATTGAGTCAGCAGCTTTACTTCACACATAAAGTCAGAGGAAAGAGAAGGCAGTGATAAAGTTTCTCCAGAGGATAGCTGCCACTTTTCCTTTAAAGCCAAGATACCCTGGGCCAGAACAGCAGCATTCTTGAATATATCACTTCCATTTGCTGAACAAGGCTTATTTAGCCCTTCCCACCTTGGTAGTCATTCTGTCCAAGTTGACTCACCCCCAAATGGCTGTATTAGGCGGAGTCACATGGCCCTTATCAGTCAGGCATTCAGTTTCAACAAGAGCTCAATAGCAAAGCTAATAAACAGCTGCTTTTTTTTTTTTTTTTTTAGAAATTGAATATTTGGGAAATAGGCTTTCTTCCCCCCCCCCCACTTTTTATTTATGAGAAAGAAACATCCATTTGCTGTCCCACTTATTTATGCATTCATTGGTTGATTCTTTTATGTGCCCCGACTGGAGATCCAACCCTCATTCTTGGCATATTGGGACAATGCTCTAACCAACTGAGCTACCCGGCCATGGCAACTAATAGCTGCTTTTCAAATGGGGTGTATGTGTAGCTGTGTTAAGGGGGCTTTGAGTTCGAAACCCAAAGGGGCACCTCAAGATGGAGGCTGCCTCCTCTTACCAGAGACACCAATTAGCAAAATTATCATTCCTATAGATTTCTAGCTCAAACTGTGGAGCCTCAAAGTCACTAGCACTTCTCTGCTTGCAACTCTTCTCAATCAGGAGAATGTCCTCTGGCATTTAAGGAATGAGGAAACAGAGGAACACATCAATTCCTACTATACATTCAGACCTAAAACAATGATTGAATTGGCCTGGAGGACCCCACCCAGGTCACATTAGCATTCCTCTCCAGGTGAATCCTGCCTAAGCCCTATTGGCTGCATTCTCTAGATGCCAGCTCCCCCATGGGGCTGAGAGAATGGTGATGGACTTCTATATCCAGCAGAGCCACATAAGTTTAAGTTCCTCTCCACCCCAAAGTTCCCCCAAATACTTGCCAAGCAAACAGACCTTTGGTCCCCCTTGGTGACAGGAAGACTTGGCCCCTCTCCTAATCATCTTTGCCTTAAAGTAGCTGAAGTTGGGGCAGAGGAGGAGGGGAGGGATCAAGCAGCAGGAAGGAGAATGTGTGCCAGAAGCAAAGTGCAATGACTGTTTTAAGCACTGCAGTGGCTGACTGCAGCTTCATCAAACAAACTTCCAATGTTCCCAGCCCACCCAAAGTGCTGTATTAGGTAGCAAAGTTCTAATTCTGCCCAGAGTGCAGTGACCATGTAGCTGTGGCTGGAGTTTGTCCTTTGGTTGATGACCTTCTTTGAGGCGATCACCTTCATCTGGGCATGTGCTGCCCCCTTATCAAAATAACATCTCTTAAATTCAACGTAAGTGGTAGGGGGAATTTTCCATGAAGGCAGGGCTCATTGCAAGAAGTTATCTAGATTTCTTTGGGTCTGTTTTTCAATCTTCAGTGGGTTACCTAATTAGCATTGTTAAACCCAACCTGGGGCAATAAGAGCCTTAATACCAATCTAAATACCTCATTTATGGTTTCTGCAGAAATTAGTCTGCCTTGGAAAAATCCCTCTAAGTTTTAGGACCAAAGCTCCTTACAGCAGTTTGCACTGTAAAAAACAAAAAAAAACTCTTGAGACCTTTTATGATCATCTCGGGATGGATCTAAGATTAGTGTGATAGACTGAGGGAAGAGCTGAGCTGAAGGACAGTCTAGCTGTTGCCATTATTAACAACTAGGAGCCTGGAGTGCGAAATTTGTGCACTGTGTGTGTGGGGGGGTGTCCCTCAGCCCAGCCTGCCCCCTCTCACATACTGGGAGCCCTCAGGGGATGTCCTAGTGACGGCTTGGGCCCGCTCCCTGCTCCCCTTGGGGATAGGGCCTAAGCCACAGTCTGGCCTCCCTTTGTGGGAGGTGACCGAGCTGATCAGGGGAAGGCACCAGCACCATCACTCCGCTGCTGCAGCCACTACCAGTCACCGCAGCC
>NW_006287671.1:93183-99825 GCF_000327345.1 Myotis davidii
GCCCAGCCTGTGGCCCAACGGGCGGCAGGCAGGCGGCTTCTGGGGTCGCAGATGGGGGCCTGGATGGCAGCTCTTGCGCTGTCCCGCCCTGCCCGCAGTATGCAAATTAGCCACCATCTTTGTTGGCAGTTAATTTGCACATCACACTGATTAGCCAATGGGAGGCATAGCGAAGGTACAGTCAATTACCACGTTTGTCTATTATTAGATAGGACGCTTATATGCTCATTCCTTCATCTCCCAAGCCTTCCAGGCAAGGTTCTAAAAATCTGCCTGGTTTCTGCCCATAGCAGTTGGGAATTTCCCTTTCATGTTTAATGTAATGCATGTTTCTGTCACTACTGTCTGACAGAAGGCAAAACTTGGTATTAGTTGTTACTTTGGCATGAACCTGAGGCTGATGTAGTAACAGCCTCTACTTGCTCTTCTTGCAAGCTAAGTTAACTTGGGACACATTTTGTGGATGTGGACAGATTAGACACAAGTCTCCTAGGTCAAGGACAAAGGACTGTTACTTACATTAATAGAAGAGTGTCAGCATTGTCAGACACCATTTCCCCAAGGCCCAGTTCCCAAAAAGCAATGCCAAGAGGACTAGTGTCATCTGTACATGCAGTGAGCTCTGTTATAAGAGAGGAGTTCTGAGCTTAGGGAACCCCAATCGTTTATAGTAGGCAGTAAACCTATTATATCAACCATTTTTCACTCATCTTGTATGTCCCATAGGTTTAGCATGCAGAAAGTGCTGAGAAATATTCACTGAACTTAACAATCCAACTAACTGGTTGTGCTATAAGCAAAAATATGTTCACATTGTTTCTGAAACTTAAAACATCAAACATATTAATGGAAGAGTAAATTAATTTTATTGACTGATGAAAAACTAAAGTGATAAGAAGTATGGATAGTAAACAATAACCATTGTGTTCTGCTGGAATTCTGTTTTTCTTCTTTTCACTTTAAGCCAAAAGGACAAAAAATTATAGACTGTTAGTAAGCTAATTGTTTTACATATTTCTTCAACAAAAACTGCATAGCTTAGCAGTTGCACAGCATTAAATATATACATTTTTGCAAAACCCTGAAAGTTTTAATTTTTGTGTTGACCTCAAAGGCTAATGGAATCACCTACACTGGTCGAATTCAGAGTTTCTTTTCCCTTTTCTGCCACCCTGTAAAGAAAAATAGGGCAAATTATTTAGAAAATACCATTTTGGGGCCATTTTCATCTTAAGAATATATGAAACCAAAGGCATTTTGAGTATGAGAAGGAAGCATTTTTTGAATTTGTTGCGTATTTGAATATGCATACTACTAAATTATTTTATAGAGTTATTTTTACAAATGGTTAAAGTAGTTGTAGAAAAGTTACCCCTCTTTGAACTAGTCTAGATTTAGTAAGTTCACCAATTATGTTACTTTTTTTAGAGCTCTTTTAGACTGTCCCAGCTTTTTTTTTTTTAAATAAAAATTTTAATCAATACTAACACAATTTATTCCATATGATCCCTTTTGGGTAGTTCAATTTCTAATGCAAGTTTTGTCTAGTCTTCTTACCAGACAACAGCATTAGAAGTATGATTTTGTTCACCACTGGTTTGAAAAGTAGACTATACTTTTCATATTGCTCAGTGACATATATATATATACATCTGTATTTAATCTGCTCCAATTTGACTAGGGCCAAGAAAAGAGAAAGGCAGCTTAAAAGACAAGAAGTATTTTACATGAATTAACATAACATTTTCTGCTTTATTAAAAGTAAATACTAATTGTAGAAATATGGAAAGTACAAACGTACAAAGAAGAAAATTAAAGTCACCCATAACTACTCTACGTACCCCTCTTCATTTTAACCACAAAAATGATTTGATGTATTTGCCTTACAATTTTATAATTTTTTTCTCTCCATCTTTTATAAACTATGGCAGTGTATCCAAGTTAATTGACTAGAATCACGTGAGCAGTAATATTTATCAAATTCTGATGTCTAAACTTTGTCCCAGATCTATTTATTCACTATTACCAGGACTGGGCCAAACTAACTGTAATTCAAAAAGCTCTCAAGTGATTCTGATGATCAGCTAAGTCTGGGAACTACTTGTCTGTGAAAAGTGCATTTCTTAAATGGTGATTATGTTAGGGGCACATGAAACCCAGGCCTATTTAATAATGGTGGCAGCTTCTCTGTATTTTTCTCATCTCTTCACTGCCTATAACTTTTCCCTTAGTGATCAAAAACATTTCTATATCAACCTTCATTTAAAAAAAAAAATCAAGTGTGAAAATGCTGTTATTCATTCCTGACCAGATAAAAGTTTTCCAAGGATTCATTCAGAGAAAATAAGTATAAAGAGGTTATCTGGGACCTGAAATGTGTAATCTCATCTTAAAAACAAAATTTATTTCTTGATAGCAGAAAAGTAAAAATAAATTTTTCAAAAGTGTTTCTATAAAGTAGATCCCAACTTCACATAGGTATCAATGTTATACAGCTTAAAACTCTTACCTTGCTTCTCAACAAGATTTCTTTTTGTTGTTGTTGTTAAATATTTTTTAAAATATATTTTTATTGATTTTTTTACAGAGAGGAAGGGAGAGGCATAGAGAGTTAGAAACATATATGAGAGAGAAACATCGATCAGCTGCCTCCTGCACATCCCCCATTGGGGATGTGCCCGCAACCAAGGTACATGCCCTTGACTGGAATCGAACCTGGGACCTTTCAGTCCACAGGCCGACACTCTATCCACTGAGCCAAACCAGTCAGGGCAAGATTTCTTCTTAAATGCACAAAATATTTGAGAATCATTTTCAAAGCCTCCCAGGCAAATTCTCATTCCCAGACTGATAAGATGTCAAAGCTGGGGCTAAATAACTTTTATGTTCTCTAGGCCATCAATGGCTTTCCTTTTTTTTTTTACTATGACTTCACATTAATTTTTTATATCATGACTTAGAAACCCATACATACATATAAATAAATATATGTGTTTATATATATATACAGATACATATATACTAAAACAAACCATTAACATTTTTTATTACTTCACCCTAAATAAAATGCTGAATGCAAGTTTGTGAATGTAGAAGAACTTACAGAATTAAAAAAATCACTATTTTGCTACAAATATCAATGGATGCTAAACCATTGGGTAAAAAGGATCTCGTCACACAATCTCAAAGTATCACTCCACATATAATTTATATAATTTATTAATTTATAAATATACCTTTACAGTAAACACATCTAAAAGATACTGCTGTACACAAATGATTAAACTTATTATATAATGGGGCAAATGTCATTATGTGCTTTCCTTCGATATAAGTCAATGGCATGTATGCTGCATCATTTATGTAGTATCAAGAATTTTTTCTGAAATACTTTAGTTATGCTGCAAATATCAATATCTAGAAAAACCTTAACATTTTCTAAAATGTAAATTATATAAAACTGTTAATATTTCTGGTGAATAAATTTTGGCCTAAGAAAAAAATAGTCCACTTATTCTCAAACAGTATATATTTCAAATGTATTATTTGTGATGAAAACACTTTCAGAATTATAAAAGCATACCTGATATTTGGCTAATTCTGCTTGTAATACTTTCACTTTAGATCTTTCTTGTTCTAACGCAGCATGAAGTGAAGTCACCTATAACCAAATATTCAATTTTTTAAAAAGACATTTTTTGTTTTTTAGGCAAATACTCTTAATTCATTTTTATTTTTAGCTTTGTGTATTTTTTTTACATTCAAAATAATTTTGTATTCTTTTCAGATGTGTAAAGCATAATGGTTAGACAATCATATACTTTACAAAGTGTTCCCCTCAATATTTCCAGTACCTGCCATCTGGCATCAGACATATAATAACCTTAATTCTTAACACTTATTCACAATAATAATTTTTGACTACTGGATAAATTGAGCATCAGAAGAGAACCCTTCCTCACCACCCCAATTTCAATTAGGCACTTAGCTATATATTAGAGATACATAGGACAAGCTCACTGTTCTAAGACCATGGATTAAGAATGGGCAGGGCAGAAAATCAAGCCCAAGGGTAGGGTAAGTTCTATCTGCCCTTTCTATCTCTATATTCATAGTCCACATCAACTAAAATACAACCTTATCTTCACCTAGTCTTCAGGACATAACTACCTCCCTTAAACAGTAAATAGAACCTTCATTCATTTGCTAATATATAGTAATAATTTATATCACTTTCTTTTTTATTCAATTTATTAGGATGACACTTTAAATAAAATTATATAGGCTTCAGGTATACAATTCTTAATACATTATCTGTATACTGTATTGTGTGTTCACCAATTTATATCACTTTCTTGCAGTGTTGATGGACTATATTTTTGTTTAGTCAAGTTTCACAATTCAAGACTAAAGAACAGCCTAAGAATATCAGTCTTGTATAGTTTTCCTTACCTGTACAGTCAGTTCATTCTTGATACTTTGTGATTCATCAACTTGCAGAAGTATTTCTGCTTTATCTTTCACTGACAAAAAAGGGGGGGCGGGAATAGTAGTATAATTAATTTTGTCAATCACTTCAATGCTTTTACAGTACTTTAGTGACCCAAAATAGCAATGCAGTCAGGCAAAGATTAATTGTCCTCCTATTCAATGAATGTATTCCTTGATCCTATATAGTTCTTAGTTTTCATTGGAAATTCTGATAATATATTATCATATTCTTGGAAATTTTAAATTTTCTGTAGTGCTGAAAATTAATTGTACAGATATGATGAAAGAGTAAGTTTATCCATCTACAGTAAAGAGGACAAATACACAAGAAAATAAATTTCACATAGAGAGAAAACTTTAAACACCTTGACTAATCTTTTTTTGATTAATCTTTAAGATTAAAAAAATATAGAACATTTCTATTTTGTTTTCTTAAATTGTCAGGGTGACCATATACGCCCACAGAAATTATTTACATCTCATGTTTCATACCAATAAAGCACTGTCAAATAAACATAGCTCATATGATCATATCTGATCATATAACATCTGTGGTCTCTCAGAACTATTCGTTTGTCTAGAGGTTTTTTCCTTCTTTGGGGAAGTAAGAGATCTATATTTTAGCCCCTTAGTTTCCTTTAAGCATTAAAAATCTGCACATGGCCAATAAACCCCATGGTATAATGGCTACAGAATGAAAAGCTAACTCCTCAACTTTAAAAACAAGCTAAGGAAAAGAAAAACAAGAGAGGTTAAAGAGGTAAAACTATAATAAAATTTGTAAGAGAAGAAATGTTTAAGTTTTTTTGAGTACCAATATCACTACAACTCTACCAATATAATACTGTAAATCAAATTTATTTTTCATAGTTTAATATGATATGCAATAAGGTGTGTAACGTATCTAGAAACGTATCAATCTTTCAAGAATCAACTTGGGAACGTTTATGAATTACCCTTTCTACTCCTCCATCTTCATAATTAAACACACACACAACTAAGAAAGAGTGACTTTTTAATAATTATGTAATACTTTAATTATAGTCTCTTCTCCTATAATGCTTGTTTCAATGACACTGATATATTAGGAACAATTTGAACACAACAGGAATTTTGTATTTGCTTAAGCTCAATTGTGTGAACATAGAAAACTGCACCCATGCACACAATCAAAATAATCTACCACCTATCTCAGTTCAGTTCACCGATTTTCAAGTCTTCCATAACTTAACAGTAACACACAAGTTATTACTCTCTGAAGCCTACTTCTACAAGCAAACTAGGTTGTGTTTAACCATTTTTAACATATATAAAACTGTTATACTATTTTTATTAGATTCCCATCTTGTTTTAAATGTTTTAAAATATATATATATATTTTATTTCAGAGAGGCAGGGAGAGGGAGAAAGATAGGTAGAAACATCAAAGATAAGAGAGTATCACTGATAGACTGCCTCCTTCACACCCCACACTGGGGATTGATCCCCTAACCTGGGCACATGCCCTGACCGGGAATCAAACCATGACCTCCTGGTTCATAGGTCAGTGCACAACCACTGAACCACACTGGCTAGGTAGATTCCCATCTTTTTTTAATGTATCACTGATTAAGTTTTTGAGTGTTGTATGCTTCTAAGCCCATCTCCTCCATAGGCCTTATGGTTTTATCTGTGTGATTTTGCAAATATTGGTGAATTTAAGGAACACATGTTGCATTATAACAGAATTGACTGTTTTTACATTTATATTATAAATGACAGAATACATGTACTCTAATGTACTGTATTTTTCATGTAATGATCCTATATCAAATTCTTCTAGTTGGATTATTTACAGTATGGAGTATGGACACAAATTTTATTTACTGGTAGCCATTTTTAATCCATTATTGAGAATAAGCTTTTATCAATTAATATTCTCACTTTTTACATTTCTTTAAGCAAGAAATATTTCTTTTACATATTTAAAAAATCATATATCCTTGCCCTAACCGGTTTGGCTCAGCGGACAGAGCGTCGGCCTGCGGACTCAAGGGTCCTAGGTTCGATTGCGGTCAAGGGCATGTACCTTGTTTGCGGGCACATCCCCAGTGGGGAGTGTGCAGGAGGCAGCTGATTGATGTTTCTCTCTCATCGATGTTTCTAACTCTC
>NW_006287671.1:99995-104111 GCF_000327345.1 Myotis davidii
CATATATCCAATAATACCTTTAATTTATTCAATTAGAAACGTACCTTATAAACGGATTATTTATTTTCATAATTTTATGCATTAAATGAATCTTAAGATGATGGTTTCTAACTGTCCAAATAATGCCTTTCCCCATTATTCTTTAATTTCTATTTCATCATAGTTAAGTTGTATAATAAATTATAGTTATATTGTAAAATAATTAAAGGGTTATCAAAAGCCTGAATCTACTTCAAGAGTATATATTCTGTTCAATTGGACAAGATTTCTGGTTTTTAATCATATTGGTCATAACTGTTATTTAATAATATAGTTTAAATTTTGGTTGGACAATTCTACTCCCTGTATCTTCATATTTGAAACAATCTTCGGGTCTTGTTCACTTATTCTTCAAGGTGAGTTTCACATTTTCTTAAGTGCTATACAATACTCTCAGGATCAATATTTGGCATTTCATTAATACTTATTAACAGGGAAAATTTATTTAGACAATTTTGTCCATTCAAAAGAAGATTTTCTCATGTATTCATGTCTTTCTCTATGTCTTTTATGGTTAATAATTTCCTTTGCATAAACTTTATATTAAAAGTTAATACACATTTTCTTTTCTGTCATGAATGGAAACTTTTCATAGAACTTTCAAGGTGTCACTAGGTAAATATAATCAGGAAAGCAACTGATTTGTGGGGATTCACATATAACCTCAATCTTACTAATCTTATCTCTAGTCAGTTTTGGTTGACTTCCTTGGCTTCCTGCTTCTATTGCTGAAAGTTTAGAGTGGCAGCAAAAGTATGAAGAGTGCGGGGGTGGGGAGGGGAAGGAAAACCTAAAATGATGATAGGTCTTCTCCTCTAATAATTAAAAAGCAGAATCTTAAGCAACTGTTATTCTTGTTTTCCTGCTAAATGTAGTCTAACAATTCATAAGAATTGAAATTTCAAGATTTCTCTTATGTGAATAATTGTAAATTTGTGTAATACCTAAGGTGCTATAACAGTGACTTGTAATAACAAAATTATCAGCAACAATCCATTTTGTATCACTCTGGGAAACTTTTTTATTTTGTTGAGTTAATAAATCATGTATCTTGAAAAATTCTCTTCAAATCTTTTTTAAGATTAAATTTTAATTCTAAAACCACAAAAATCACTTACTTTCACCTTCCTGAAGCATTTTCAATAACTGTGCATTTCTTGCCTTTACTTCTTTATACTTTGCCTGATAGTTAAAGAAAAAAAAGATTTAATTTTTAAAGTAAATGATAAATTAATGGTTTACTATCAATATATGGTCTATGAGTTCTTGAAGACATAGTTACTTTTAAAAGAAAAAGGATGAAGAAAAATGTATTCAGAACTGTCTACTACTTAAATTGTATCCCTCATGACTGAAAGAGATAAAAATGGAGAAAGCAGGATAATATTAAATTTTTCTGAGGACTTTCTCTTTTCTTCTTCAAATAAAACCCTTAATATTTCAAAATAATTAGAAGAAAAATGATTCATGGCTCTATACCAGGAATATCCAGTAGTATACTAGAACTTTCTGTATCTGTGTTATATCTGCCACTGTCCAATATGTGACTTAACTACTGAAAATAGACCTAGTTTGACTTTGGAAAATACAGTTTTACCTTTATTTAAAGTTTTAATTTTATTAAATTTAGGTACACACATGTAGTGGTTACTGAATTGCACAGCACAGTTGTGTCTTCTCAGTTAAGACTAAATTTACTAATCTCTTGTTATTTCAATAACTATTGCTAAAGTAATTTTTGGCAGATATGAATTAGTAATTTATTGAGAGATCTTTTAATTCTTTTTCAATTTTTTTCTCCAATGTCTTAGCTTCTTCTCATACTACATAGGTGATACAACTATACATTTATGACTAAGAAGAACTGTGTTTCCATGTTAACCTCCATATTCTGGAGAATTTTCCCACAACAACACCTTTATTCAACATATAACCCACTCTGAATTACTTATAAATATTTAATACATTAGAAAAAATACATTTAATACAATATAGAAAAAAACAAATCAGGAACATATCAGTATAAAAAACTTGTCATTTCTTCTCTTATCATGTACACAGATATATACAGAATTTACCAAATTCAAGTCTTTCTTGTAAGAGAAATTTAATGTATTTTAAATCAAGTCCAATAAATATGGCTTTTACTAAATACTCTGCCCAGTAAATTGCTGATGATAAATCAGTAATGTAACCGAGTAATACTGAATACAATGAACAGAAGTAAGGACCAAAGTAAATATACAGTGAACAGGACTTCTGAGCTGCTTAGAAATGAACAAGAAAGATAAGTCAGATAGAAAGAAAAATATGAAGGAAAAAACCTTATACATTCAACTACAACTATATTCACTATGAATATAGAAATATATATATCTACTATGAATATGAAACTATCTTATGAAATTCTAATTCTTAGGGCTTCAATCAATGTTACTATCTCACCAAATTATCTCTAGCTCAAACCTTTTGTCTAAGGTCCAGATCAGTGTACATGGAATCACCTCTTATACTAGTCTTAGGGTCTAAAATTAGCACATACAGCAAAAATTGCAAATGAGCAACATTACCCATGGAAACTCTTTATATTGTCCATTAAAGTAACATATAACACATACAATCCTAAATAGTAAATCTATGTATAAAAACATATATGTATAAAAATACTAGTAGCAATTTATAATAAAGAACACAAATGAAATACTTAATGCTCTTATTGGTACCTTAATTTTATGAAAAAGAGAGCACTTAGTGTTAAATGCATATACAGTATATTGTGCCTCTACTGTACTGTACTGCATCCTAACACCTATGCCTGAATCCATAGCTATTTCAAACTTAACATGTTCAAAATAGGATCTATTATTCCCACTGCCTAATAAACTAGTTCAAAATGTGCTCTTGCTCTTACACTCAATACCTGTTCGTTGTTTTATCAGACTATATTCACTCCAGGCCCTCAGTTATGTGCATTACCATTCCACAAAACAATTTTCATGTCACTTAAAATCTGATCCCAACTAACATCTCCAATTTCACGCTCTACAACTTCCCAGTTCTCTAAATGTCAGCAACAATGTATTTCCTACCATTCCGATGCCTTTGTATGTGCTGTTCTCTCTACCTGGAAACACCATCTTTTCTGTAAAATCCTCACCAATTTTCAATAGCAACAACTAATTCATTCCTGTTTCTGTGCTTCTGGAGCACTCAGTCAAATCTCAATTATAAAGCCCATACCGCAATTATATACATATTTATCCTCCACATTAGTCTATGAGCTTCTTGCTAACTCATCCTTGTATTTTGTGTCTGGGATATGGTATATGCTCAAAAAAAGCAAAGAAAAATATAAATGACAAAGGAAAAGCTAAGGGAAACGGGCAGGGATTATTACTAAGGGCATGAGTAGAGAAGGAAAGGAAATGTTAAGTACCATCAAGTGCTGGAATTTGACTTATCATTTTTTTCACTATTACATATGCAGGGCCCAGAAAGACACTTGAAATGAATAAAGGTACTTTTTAAAGCCTAACAAGCAAGAAAGGAAGGAAGGTTAATATGTAGGTTTATAGTTAAAAAATAAATTGTATAAATAACAAGTGTTAGTAAGCATGTGGAGAAACTGGAAGCCTATGGATCACTGATGAGGAGGCAAAATGGTAGAGCTGTTACAGAAAACAGTTTGTTGGTACCTCAAAAAGTTAATGTAGAATTATTTTTGACCCAGCAATTCCACTCTTAGCTATATAACCAAAGGATTTAAAAGCAGAGACTCAAGTACTCATACACCAATGTTCATTGTAGCGTTATTCACAACCAAAAGGTGGAAACAATGCTAATGTTCATCAACAGATGAATAAACAAAATGTGGTACATACATATACTGGAATATTTTTCAGTCATAAAAAAGAATGAAATTCTGACACATGCTAAAACATGGATGAACCTTGGAAACACTATGCTAAGTGAAATAAGCCAGACACACTAGAACAAATATTGTATGGTTCCACTTATATGAAGTACCTGGAAGAAGCAAAATCATAGAGACTACATGTTATCACAGGCTGTAGGGAA
>NW_006287671.1:104166-130277 GCF_000327345.1 Myotis davidii
TAAAATGGGTAGAGTTTGTTTGGAATAATGAAAAAGTTGTGGAAACACTGGCGATAACTATACATTATGAAGTACTTAATGCTACTGAACTGTAGCGTTAAAAATGGTTTAAATGGCTAATTTAATATTATATATATATTACCATAAAGTATTATTATTCCAATTTTATAACATTTAAAAACCAAAACAGCAGAAACATTCTATTAATCCAACACTAAACATATTTATATGTAAGAAAAACAGAAAATGTGCAGGTTACTAGTATACAACAGTAAATAAATACAAACCTCCCATTGAGTGATTACATTTTTCAGCTTCTGGATTTCAGCATCTTTCCTTTCAAGTTCCAACTTTAGTCTTTCAATTCTTCCATCTTTCAAAACTACTTCCTGAAGAGAGAAAAACTCTATTTTAGAACTAAGATAGCCTGCTGATTCTGATTTACAATATTCCTTTGTGAAAAGTTCAAGAGAAAAAAGTCCCAATTTTCTCTATTTTAATTCATTTTCCACAGCAACCTTCAATTGTTGACTGTATTTCCATTTCTATTCAATGATGTAATTCTAATTATATACAATGCAAGCAAATAAGATATTTATGATTAATCTCAAACTGCAAACATACCCTATAATAATATCAAGGCTTTGAAATGATGTATTTATGAATAAACATACTAAAAGTGCTCTGTAATGAAATATTAGTCTATCATTAAGACTCAAAAGAATTGAAAACTTATGAGAAAAAACACAAAATAACAAAACAAGAAAATAAATAGCTTTGCTCTGTATCAGCAATTAGCAGGTAGAAGATATAACTAGAAAAACCATTTTCTCCCAATAGCAATAAAAAATATCCCCAAGAATAAAATTCAGAAATTTTCAGGATCCATTAAGAAAATTACAAAATACTGAAAAGGACATAGAACAAAGTATGTCAATAGATAGGAACAGTAAATATTACTAAATATATTACTTTGTAAATTCGATACAATTTCTATTGAAATCCCAATGAGATTTTGTACTTTGGAACTTAGCAAGACAGTCAAAACTTCTTCTGGGAGAATACAGGATAGAAACAAAGTTAATGCGATGAAGAGGAATATGCCTAACAAATTATTGTATACAGTACAGCACAAATAACTAAAGTAGCATAGTCATGGCACCTAGGTTAACAGAGCATTGCAACAGAAAATAAAGTCCAGAAAGAGATTTAAAACCTAAGAATTTATTATAATATAAATATAGTATTTTTAAAAACTGAAAAAAAGGCTGAAGCACAGAATAGTGGATTACAAGACAAATGGCTAACTGGGAAAACAAGTTAGCCTTCATCTTGTACCATATAACGAAATAAACAAACTCAAATGCAAAAAAAAAAAATCCAAAGTTATATTTTTGATAATAGTATAAATTGGTTCTATTTATCTAATGACTATGTGGAAACATTAACTTACTCTAAAAATACTCAATAAGCACCTAACTGCTACTAGATGCTGGGTATGCAAGAGTGAACAGAACTGAAAAGATTATCGCCCTGATGGGATTGTCTGTTGCAGGAGGCAGATGTAAAAAAGAATAGAAGCCCTGGCCAGGTGGCTCAGTTGGTTTGAGTGTTTCCTGTACACCAAACGGTTGCAAGTTCAATTCCTGGTCAGGACACATATCTTGTTGCAGGTTTCGATCCCTGGTCAGGGTGCATATGGGAGGCAACCAATTGATGTTTCTCTCTCACATCAACGTGTGTCTCTCTTCTTCTCTTCTCTTCTCTTCTCTTCTCTTCTCTTCTCTTCTCTTCTCTTCTCTCTTCCTCTCCCCCCACCCCCCGCTTTCCTCTCCCTCTAAAATCAATAAATATATCCTTAGGTGAGGATGGATAAATAAAATAAAAAGTGGAGGTAAGAGATTTCCAGGTAGAAAGAACAGTATCTTTAAAAGCCCTAAGATAGAAAAAAGCCAAGAATTTGAAGAAAAAAGAGGCCAGTGGTTTGGGGCTTAGTGAGGGAGAAGATAGTACAAGACGATTTTGGAAAAACAGGTAAAGGCTTGATCTTGGAGGGCCTTGTAGGCAACAAGAATGGCCTGCACATTCTGAGTAAAATAGCAGTGAAGGATTTTGAGCAGGACTATTAAGATTTATGTTAGATTATATTTTTAAAGAATGACGGTGGAAAATGGATTAGGGTCGGGTAGGATAGGTGGAAAGATCTTTAACGGATACTGCAAGTACAGGTCAGAGAAGATTATACTTTTGATTAGGGTGGAAGCAGTTTAAATGGTAAGAAGTATATTATGTAAGAAATTATTTAAAAGTGTAATCAAGAGCATTTGATGAGAGGTTGAATGTGGCAGTTGAGAAAGAGGGATACTTCGAGTTTCTAGTTTAAGGAATAAGGTAGATGGATCAAAATTAGAAATATACATACTATTAGGCCCAGAAATCTCACTTAGAAGTGAGGGAAAGTGTATCTGTCAGTGTTCACTGTGATTTATCACAACAAAAAATTGGACATCAATTTAAATGCCAAACTATAGAATATAGGCTAAATATATGGTAAATTTATGAAACTGTGAAACTCTTGAAATCACTAAAAATAATAATATACTATAAAATACATTAACATGATCCCAAATTGTAATGCTACATGCAAGGAAAAATGCAGGGAGGACATAAAAGAAAATTTTAATAACTCTCTTAGGACATTATGAAATACTAGTATTTTCACTTCATTTAAAAATTATTTTATCAAAATTGTTTTATACTGAGTATGTAATTATTTAACAATATAAAATACTATTTTAATTTTGAGAAATTAAACCATGTAAGTATTAAAATGGTATCTAGATGAAAATGAATATATATCATTTTTTAATAGGAAAGCCCTTCTGAACATACCAAAGGGAGAAAGCTGAAAAGATTAATAGATTTAACTTGCTGAAAAATTTTTCTAAAAATACTGTAATAAAATCAAAAGATAAATGATTATCTGGAAATAATAAGTCACAATCCGTATGTTAAGCATATGAGCAAAAAACATGAAGAAATGTATAATCTCAATAATAAGCAAGAAATATTATATCAAACTGGCACATTAAAATATTTTTTCCGAATAAAAGGGGAGTGGCGAAGAAGCAGGAAGACAGGACCATGTCGAAGGGCTCCGAGCCCGGTGGCTCCACAGCTTCCTCGGCGCCCCTGGCCGCTACCGCTCAGGTGCTGCAGGCACAGCCCGAGAAACCGCAGCACTACACCTATGTAGATACTAAAGAAGGCTTCTCCACAATCCATACGCATCTGCTTTGACTGGTGGTTTCTATCAACCTACAAAGACTTATTGGTGAGGGCAGCTGGACAACTCTGAGAGCAACTTAGAGAAATCCACCCTGGGCACACTCTGTAGAGGAACTCCTTCTCTGGAAATAGCACCCCAGATAAGTGCACAAAAGCAAGACACCCTCCTGGACCTACTTCCTCCCGCTTTCAACAGCCCGCTGCCTGAAGTGTGTAGAATTTGACAGCAGTATCGAGAGCTGATGAGGAGGAGAAGATGGAAAGGAGTCTAGCAACTTAAAAATCTCATAACATTCTCTGTGAGGTGACTTTTTCTGTTGGTGGCGCAATTTATTTAAGATTTAAAGAAGATACTAAGGCCTGTGATAGCATCATCATGTCATATCTGAGCTTATTGAAATGTTTCCTCCCTTTCCTTATTCTTTATATCACAGTTTGCTTTTTGTATTCTTAAGTTGACGCGTTTGTTTCCTATTAGTACTTGAAACACCATATGGCCACCATGAGTTCTAACAGAATGACTTCTAACGAGGAGGGGGAAGGCCTGTGTTCCCACCTTCCTATGAAATTGTGGCCTATTGACAAAACTACCCCCTTAGTTCTAAAGAGTAGCTAAGCTTTTATTAATTTTGGTAAGAGCATTGCTGTATCTTTTTGATGTCACTTTTATTGCTAAGAGGTGCTAGGCATTTATTAGCCTGTCACCTTAAGGTTTGTCTAAATCAAATCTACCCAAACATAATATAAATTAGAAACCTGTACTTGTATTTTCTTATTTAAAAAAAAACCCACACAGTTAAATTTTACTATTGAACCGCGAGTCCTTTATAATGAGTACATAAAGTGAATATTAAATAATCAGTGGAGTGTTAAAAAAAAATTTTTTTTTCCTCTGTGTGGGTAACTGAAAACAACTTAGTTATTAAAAATTCAACTATTTGTATTTTATGTTCAAGAATTATTACTTAACTAGAGGCCTGGTGCACGAAATTCATGCACTGGGGGTGGGGGTTTCCCTCAGCCCGGTCTGCACCCTCTCCAATCCAGTACCACTGGCTCCTAACTGCTCACCTGCCTGCCTTCCTGATCGCCCCTAACCACTCTGCCTGCCTGCCTGCCTAATGCCCCTAACTGCTCCCCTGCCAGCCTGATCAGCCCCTAACTGCTCTCCCCTGCCAGCCTGATTTTCTTGCTCTCCCCTGCAGGCTTGATCACCCCTAACCACCTCTGCCTCAGCCCCCACCACTGTGGTTTTGTCTGGAAGATGTCCGATCTGATTAGCATATTACCCTTTTATTAGTATAGATGACCTGAAATGCTCACCATCTGCATTTAACTAAAAAGTAGTCCATATAACAGTTTCTACATTACTGAGAGGAAAAAGTATATATCCACAGAAAATAAAGGCCAAAACAAAATATACACAGAAACAAATCTCATAAAATATGAATAGACATACTCTGACATTTTTTTGTTTTTGCAAATGCTGGCAGCAATCTACTAAAACTGATTTCAAAACCTGTTAAATGAGTTGAGACTCAGTTAGAAAAGCACACGTGAGGACTTAAAATGTCAGGCCAAGGACACTGTAAGTCCTCACTTAAGGTCATGGATAGGTTCTGCAAGTTTCAAAATTACAAACAACAAAACCAATTAAGTTCCTATGGCATCATGGCACTGTTAAAACCATGTTATTCAAGGACTTGCTGTACTTGATTCAACAAACAGTGAATTTTTAAGGACATGGAAAAGAAGATAGATTTGAAAAAGATTTCAAAGATTAAAACTCCCAAGTCTTGAAAAACAGAAAAGTAAAAAAGGAAGTTTTTAGAGCCTGGGTAACTAGATCAAATGATAAAACCAAAAACAAAAATGATGAAAGTCAAGCCAAACACTTGGTTTGGAGACAGGATGATGAGCCTGAGTTTGCACATAGTGAATATACTAGTAAGGTATCCACAGAATAAGAATGAAATATGCCATAAGGGCCCTAGCCAGTTTGGCTCAGTGGGTAGAGCGCCGGCCTACGAACGAAAGGGTCCTGGGTTCGATTCCAGTCAAGGGCACATGCCTGGGTTGTGGGCTCGATCCCCAGTGGGGGACTTGCAGGAGGCAGCCAATCCATGATTCTCTCTCATCATGGATGTTTCTATCTCTATCTCTCTCTTCCTTCCTCTCTGAAATCAATGAAAATATATATTTTTAAAAATGCCATAAGGGCAATTACTAAAACAGACACCTAAAGGCCATAAAGTGAATGGGATCAGGAATGGATGATCTACCCAATTCCTGTGAAGTTGTGGAGAAAACTTCCTGCCGATAGAAGACAATGTTGATACGCATCAAGAGCAACACAGATATGTATATCCTTTGACTAATTTACTATTTTTAAGAATTTATTCCAAGGAAATAACTCATCAAAGAATTAAATACATAAAGATGTTAAATGAGTATCAGGTGACCAATTCTAAACAACCTAAATGTTCAATAATAGGATATTGACCAGCCTGTGATTATAACATACTGCTTTGACAGAATATAAAGCATGGTTTACAAAACAGCTATGAAACTATATTACTTACTGTTACAATTATTTTTAAATACCTATACATGTGGCATTTTCCTACAAAAAGAATATTCAAAAATGAAGCCAAATGTTGTGTTAAGAATGGCCAAATTAGGGTTGTACAGAAAAAAAGGATTTTAACCTGGGCAAAAAAGAAGAACTTTCTTTCTCTGAGAAAGGAGTACAATGGGGAGAGGAAAGAAGTGGGAAAAAAAAGAGTATTATTTAAAATAGCCTCAATCTTTTTCTCCTATTACACTCAATGACATAATATGAGAAATTCTTAATTTGTTTATGAAAATTTCATACATGCAAAAGAAATATGTGTGTGTGTGTGTGTGTGTGTATGAATCATACAGGTTAAGATAAAAGAAAAAATGCAATATGCAGATTAAGAATTTGAACACTGAAAACAGTATGGAGGGTCCTCAAAACATTAAGAAGAGAGTTACTGTATGACCCAGCAACCTCTCTTCAGGGTACCTACCCAAAAAATTTGAAAACCTTTACTTGCAAAGATAAATGCACCTCTAGCCCAGCCCAGGTGGCTCAGTGGTTGAGCTTTGGCCCATGAACCAGGAGGTCACGGTTTAAAAAGGCATCTGTGATATACACGCCCTGTTTTCGTTGCAGCATTATTCACTGTGGCCAATGCATGGAAACAACCCAAGTGTCCCTCAATAAATTACTGGATAAGATGTGGTACATACATAAAATGGAACACTACTCAGTCATAAAAGATGAAATACTGCCATTTGCAACAATGTCATGCCAAGTGAAAT
The DNA here is from genome assembly GCF_000327345.1 of Myotis davidii. Taxonomy (NCBI): domain Eukaryota; kingdom Metazoa; phylum Chordata; class Mammalia; order Chiroptera; family Vespertilionidae; genus Myotis; species Myotis davidii. The sequence continues at coordinate 110,803 of NW_006287671.1, forward strand.
AAGTCAGACAGAAAAAGTCAAGAACCATTTGATTTCAATATATGTGGGATATAAAACTGAGAACAACAAATGAACATACAAGAACAAACAGAAACTCATAGGCACAAACAACAGTATAGTGGTTACCAGAGAGAAGGAGGGGTTGAGGAGGTAGTAGAGGATAAAGGAGGTCAAATATATGGTGACAGAAGTAGATTTGACTTTGTGTGGTGGGCACACAATGCAATATCCAGATCATGTATCAAAGAAATATACACTTAAAACCCATATAATGTCACCCCAATAAATTTAATGGGGGGGGGAGAATTCAAACATTACCATATTTTGGCACCCCCCCATGTGCCTCTACCAGTCATATCCATATCCCTCCCCTTCTGTTACAAATTTTGTCCTTCTTTTCCTGTTAGTCTTGCACTACACATATATATATCCCTAAAATATTCTATTCTTTGAAATTGCTATAAATGGTATCAAACAATTCTTATTTTGGTGACCTTATTTTTTTAATTAAACATTATTTTTTATATTCATACATGTTGCTAAGTATAGCTGTCATTAATTTCTCTTATTGATTCTGTTATTACACACAGATGAGTTTTCAACATTATTTTTGAACAGTCTCTAGGGTTTAATCTAAGGTAGAATTTCTAGAACATACAGTCTTCCCATCGTCTTCAACTTTTAAAGTTAATGCCAAATTGTTTTCCAAAATGGTTATACCAATTTACACTACCACTAATGTGTTACTGTTCTTCTATATCCATAAAAATATTGAGTATCATCTGTCTAATCCCTATCACCAGTCCTCACCTTCATTCAGTTTTTCATAGCAAATGCAGTGGAAATTAATATTACCATATATAAGCTTATTCTATACTGAAAAATCTTCAAATATTCTTTACTATCTACTAACTAAATCATAAATTAGGCCTTTAAATTTCCTCTAATCTTTTCCAACCTGCCTTACCAAACTTACCTAATACTACTAGTATTCTCCTCTATGATCCTTCTGTTTTAATTAAGCTGGTTTACACTTTATTGCTTCAATACTTTTACTCATGGCATTCCAGTTTCCTCTCCCTTACCTCTGCATGTTCAAATTCTACTGTCTTTTAAATTCTAATCCAAAAGCTATTTTCTTCTAAGAAAGCCATCTCTAATCTCGATTCATGTTAATTACTATCACACTTTACCAAGTATATTCTTTTAGACTTACCATTTTCTATCTTGTACAAAAATAATTATCTATTAAACATGTACTATGTTCATGCTCTGCTAAACATTTTGATTCATAATTGCTAATTTTCCTACTAACAGTACATGGAAGACAGATAATTTCATCCCAATGTAACACAGCTGATAAACTGCAGAAGCTGTATCTTTTTTTTTTTAATATTTTATTGACTTTTTTTTTTTTACAGAGAGGAAGGGAGAGGGATAGAGCGTTAGAAACATCGATCAGCTGCCTCCTGCACAACCCCCACTGGGGATGTGCTTGCAACCCAGGTACATGCCCTTGACCGGAATCGAACCTGGGACCCTTCAGTCCGCAGGCCGACGCTCTGCCCACTGAGCCAAACCGGTCAGGGCCAGAAGCTATATCTTGTATTACTAGGTTTGTTTGATTTCAAAGACTTCCCTTTCTACCATACTGCACTGTCCTGTGGTTTTATTAAATCATTAATATTAATTGTTTAATTAACATACATACCCAATTTGTTCTACAAAGGGTTTAAGACATATATTTGTCTAAATATATTAATGTCATTCTTTCTATCAAAATATTATCTGAGCCGGGGGATAGGGGAGGCTGGGAGGAAGGTCAATGGGGAAAAAAAGGAGACAGATGTACTACTATTTGTAATACTTTAAAGTTACAATAATAATAAAAAAATAATGTAAAAAAATGATCTGAAATAGCTTAAAAAATAAGGGGAAAATCATACATAGTCAATAAAAGAAAGCAAATATGCTAACCATATACGTTAACATGGTTGTTTGGACTGTACATAAACTTTGATAGTCAAGGCAATACAGGAAAACATTAAATCAATGCCAGAAAAGAAGAAACAAGTACTTCAAGGGCAAACAAGGATTACCCATTACCAAGTTGAAAATAGATTTTCATGTGGAATTATGTTAGTGTTATTAACCAACCTTACTTCTGCATTGGAGTAAACTGTTCTTAAGGGTCTGACTTTTTGTGCCCTATAAAACAATACAGATGTTTAATTTGTGGAATGACTGAATTTATCAGTCTTAGGAAACAAAGAGATAGCATCTATTGAAGAGAATGACAAGATGGAAAACGGGCTTTTAGAATTTGGAATAGCCTCTGTAGGTGTTTTTCAAAGTCAGAAAGAAATGAATCAAAAGTTTTTTAAGTAGAAATAAGGATACGGTAAAAGTTAGACAGTAATGATTTTGAGAACAGAACATTAGTACTGTTTTTCAGCAATATCTGGCAGCCCACAAATTAATGGTGGTGGTGAACATACAATATAGCATACAAATTATGTGTTGGGGTGGTGAACACACAATTGTGTGCAGAATCTTTCAGTTTCCTGAATATTCAGTCTAACTAAAGCAGTGGTTCTCAACCTTCTGGCCCTTTAAATACAGTTCCTCATGCCGTGACCCAACCATAAAATTACTTTCGTTGCTACTTCATAACTGTAATGTTGCTACTGTTATGAATCAAAATGGAAATGTCTGATATGCAGGATGGTCTTAGGCGATCTCTGTGAAAGGGTCGTTCGACCACCAAAGGGGTCGCGACCCACAGGTTGAGAACCACTGAACTAAGTAAGGCCTTTCCTAATTTGGGGCCTTTGTTCTTGCAGGGAATAAAAGAAAACCAAGAAAGAAAGGGGAAAGCGTTCATGTATAAGATAAAGAACAGATTCATAGTTTAAGAGAAAGTAAGACAGAAGACTAGCTGTTAGGAACAGATTTATAGGTCTCTATATGATATTTAAAAGAAAATCCTCACTGAGGATGGTTTTCTTGACTTTGGGGGGCGAGGGGAGAGAAACATCGATTGGTTATCTCTCATACACATCCAACCAGACATCAAACCCGAAATCTAGGTATGTGCTCTGACCAGGAATCAAACCACAACCTTCTGGTATTTTGGACAATGCTCCAACCGAGCCACCTGGACAGGTGAGATACTTTTTTTAAAACAGTATTTTAAAAATGTGAATGACAAGAAAAATAGAGACAAACTCAGATAGAGAGCAGGCTGACAATTGTGGGGGAGGGGGCGGTTAGGAAACTAGTGAAGGGTGGGGGGATTGAGCAAAAATGAAAAAATCCAACAGTGTGATTGCCAGGAGAGGGAGGGGGTGGGAAAGGTGTAAAGGTATAGGGTGGATAAATGGTGATGGACAGAGACTTCACTTGGGGTGGTGAACACACAACACAGTGTACAGATGATGTGTTGTGGAATTGTGCCCCTGAAACCTCTATAATTTTATTAACTAGTGTAACCCCAATACATTCAATACAAAGGAAAAAAATAAAAATGCGAATATCATTCTTTGCTTGTGGGCCTTATAAAAACATACTAACCAGGTTTGACTTGTCTGCAATCCCTGATCTACAGGATAAAATTCTAACTTATTTTCATATAAACAGACCTCAGTATTTCTTAGATGCAGAATTTTTCAGTTTCATGAATATTTCCTCTAAGGCAGTGGTTCTCAACCTTCTGGCCCTTTAAATACAGTTCCTCATGCTGTGACCCAACCATAAAATTATTTTCGTTGCTACTTCATAACTGTAAGGTTGCTACTGTTATGAATCGTAATGTAAAAATCTGATATGCAGGATGGTCTTAGGCAACCCTTATGAAAAGGTCGTTCAACCGCCAAAGGGGTCGCGACCCACAGGTTGAGAACCGCTGGTCTAAGGCCTTTCCTAACTCTGGGCCTTTGTTCTTGTAGTTCCCTATGCTTTCTCCAATTCTCAGCTTACAGAGTTATATTCATTCATCATTCAAAGTCCAACCCAAATGTCACTTTTTTAAAATAATATATTTTGACTTTCTGAGATAGAGAGGAAGGGAGAGGGATAGAAACATCGATGAGAGAGAAACATTGATTAGCTACCTCCTGCACGCCCTCCACAGGGACTAAGCCCATAACTTGGGCACGTGCCCTGACCGGGAATCAAACCAGTGGCCTCTTGGTTCCTAGCTCAATGTTCAACCACTGAGCTACACCAGTTGGGCCCAAATGTCACTTCTTTATGTACCTTTCACAGTTTACCCAAGCGATCTATTATTACCTTTTCTATTCAAAACCTCTTTATTTTTCATCTCTCTCTTAAAGTCTTCATCATGCTAAAATATATTATTTTTACAGATCTACCTCCTCCAATCCCCACTGAGTGTCTAAGGAAAAGAAGGTCTTATCCATCTTGGTATTCCTACTCCCCTCCATTGGAGTCTAATATTACCTAGCATATAGCACATGCTCAATAAGTATTCATCAATGAATGAAGTACTTTACACTTTTTAATATAAACATCTACAACTAAGGATTTAAGACAAATCCTAAAACTATACCTTATTAGAATCATAATTGGATTCCACTGCTTACGTTTTTAAAAAGGTATATATTTTTTTAGTTTTATTGTGATTTTAAGAGAATTTTCTATTTTACATGCCTGGTTGTGTTCATTATCTGTTCCATTATATTCTGTAAGCTGTTCTCTTCTTTTTTCTCTAATAAGAATTTTATGAACATCATCTTCCAGTCTATTGAAGAATCCTCCATCATGTGTTAAAGTCTGAGAAGAACTCAATTCCTGTCAAAAATGAATTGTGGTTTACTATCATTCAACAAAAAAGTGTATGCATTCAATAAGCCTAGTCAGCCCCTAGAAGGAGAAGGAAAGGAAAAGGGTAACTAAGAGACAATCAACTATTTAATTCTCCTCTACCTTCAGAGGATAAACAGCAGAGACACATTTTAAAATGTTTTCTTACTTCTTCATAATTATTGTGTTGGATATCACTTGTTTAAAAAATGTTTTATCCATATACCATACAATTCACCTATTTAATGTACATAATTCAGTGGTTTTAAATATGCTCACAGAGTTGTGCAACCACAGCCACAATTTTTTAAGTTTCATCACCCACAAAGAAACCCTGAATCTATTAGTGGTCATTCCCCATTTCCTTCTAATACTTCCCCTCTCAGTTGTCTCCTGGACAAGACTGCTTTCTGTGCATAGATTTGCCTATTCTAGACATCTGGTATAAATGAAATCATATACTGGTATATGTGGTCTTTTGTGACTGGCTTCTTTCACTTAGCAAAATGTTTTTAAGATTCATCTATTATTATAGCATGTATCACTACTTCATTCCTATTAAGTAATATCTCAATGATGGATACACTACATTTTATTTCTCCATTCATTGGTTGATGGACATTTGGGTTGTTTTCATTTTTTGCTATTATGAATAATGCTGTTATAAATATTCATGCACAAGTTTTTGAATGGACAGGTTTTCAATTCTCTTAGGTATATGCCTTGAAGTAAAATTGCTGAGACATATGGTAACCCTATGTTTAATCTTTTGAGGATTTGCCAGATAATTTTTCAAAGCATTCTCACCAACACTTATCTTTTTTTTTTATCCTCACCCAGGGATATGTTTTTATTTTTATTGATATTTAAAACATACTTTTGTTTTCAGAGAGGAAGGGAGAGGGAGAGATAGAAACATCAATGATGAGAATCATTGATGGACTGCCTCCTGCACGCCCCCTACTGGGGATCGAGCCTACAACCCCAGCATGTGCGCTTGACCAAAATTGAACCCAGGGCGACGCTGTTTTTTATTGATTTTTAGAGAGAAAGGAAATGGGGAGAAAGAGAGAGAGAAACACTGATGTGAGCGAGAAGCATCAATCGGTTGCCTCCTGTACACACCCCGACCAGGATCAAACCCTCAACCTAGGTCTGTGCCCTGACCAGGAATCAAACCCCCAACCTTTTGGTGTACAGGACAATGCTCCAACCAACTGAGCCACCCAGTCAAAGCTGTCTTTCTTTTTTACTTGATTTCAGAGAGGGATAGAAATATCAATTTGTTGTTCCACTTATTTAAGCATTCACTGGTTGATTCTGGTGTGTGCCTTGACCAGGGATTGAACCTGCAACCTTGGCCTATTAGGATAATGCTCTAACCAACTAAACTACTCGGCCACTAGAGTAGGTGTGGAGAGCTATTTCATCGTGGTTTCGAGTTGCATTTCTCTGATGCATTGTTTCAAGTGCTTAATGGACATTTGCATCTTTCTGGAGTACGTCTACTCATATTCTTTGCCCACTTTTTAATTGGGTTGCTTTTATTTTTGCTTTCTAAGAGTTCTTTATATATTCTAGATACAAGTCTCTTATCTAATATATTTAGCAAATATGTTCTCACATTCTGTGGCTTAGCAAATATGTTCTCACATTCTGTGGCTTCTCTTTTCACATTCCTGAAGGTGTCCTTTGTATCACAGAAGGTTTTAATTTTTACAAAGTCCAATTTATCCACAAAACCACTGTATAACTTAAGGTTACAAAGATTTACTCGTATATTTTCTTCTAAGATCTTTAGTTTTAGCTCTTACATTTAGGTCTGTAATCCACTTTCACTTATTTTTTGTACATGGTGTGAAGAAGGGGTCAAAATTCATTCTTTTTTCCCTTTTACTAAATTTACTAGAGGCCCAGTGCATGAAAATTCATACACTGAAGGGGGGGTCCCTCAGCCTGGCCTGCCCCCTCTTACAGTCCAGGAGCCCTTAGGGGTGGGAGGCGACCCAGCAATTAGGGGAAGGTGATGTCCCCATCACACCTCTGCTGCTGCCACTCCCACTCCTGGCAGCCCAAGCCTCGGCTGGCCCTGGGGGGCTGGGCAGCCGCCATCCGAGGTTTGCCTGTGCCTCGGGACGGCCCTGAGCGGCTGGGGGCTCCGGAGGCAGGCACATGGAGCACCCGGGCCCACCTTGTCACATGCCTGCCACCCTCGCAGGGCTGAGGGCACTGGGCGCCACTATCTTGTGGCTGTGGGCTCCTGCCATCTTTGAGGGCGGGGCATATTCCCTCCTTATTGGGTGTGGGCGTCGCCATGTTTGATAATGGGACAGTTAATTAGCATATTCCCTCCTTATTGGCTGTGGGCGCCGCCATCTTTGCAACATTGTGAGGGTCATTTAGCATATTCCCTCTTTGTTAGATAGGATTGGGTGACACTGGTTAACAAAATTATCCAGGATTCTGGTGCACAATTCTACAACACATCAACTGTACACTGTTTTGTGTGTTCACCACCCCAATAAATTCATTCTCTTTCATATGGATATGCAGCAGCATCTGTTGAGATTATTCCTTCTCCACTGAATTCTTTTGGCACCCTTATTCAAAATTAATTCAATATTAATGTAAGGATTTCTTTTCTGGAGTCTTAATTTTGTCAAACTTTATGGCTACCATTACACCACACCACACTGGCTTGATTAGTATAGTTCTGTATCGCTTAATCTTTTACAATGCATTTAAAAATAATTTTACATAAATTATATACACTAATCATAAAAAGAGAAAATTTTCTCACAATCTACTCAATTACATAAAATTATAAAATTTACATATTCTTCAAGAAAAGTAGCACTGCCTCTCCAACTTCCTGTTTTGAAGTCAGGAACTAAAGAAAATGTCACTCTCATTGGTTCCACCTATGTCCTACATTCTTGAGCTATAAAAGTCCTAATTTTATCCATTTTAATTGAATTTGTGAGCAAATGACCCAACAGTTCAATGACTCTTCATCCTTTTCTCTTCACATTATGTTAAAAAGTGTTTTAGAGAAAAAAATTATTATGTATCAGTGTTTAATACACAAAATGACATTTAAAATTTTGTACAGCACTTTCTATTTTGCAAAGAACTTACACAAACATTACTTTATTTGAATCTCATTAATGCTATAAGAGGTTCATAGAACAAGAATTATTTTCCCACAAAATAATCATGGCCTCAGGAAAGTTAAATAAACTTGCCCACGAGTCTACTAAGGCTACTGCTTGAAAAAATAATTCAGGTACATTCCAATAAGATTTCATTTTAAACAACATGTTTAAAACACTGCTGAGCTTCTATGGAAGGAATAGCATGATGATGGCAACTAATTAGCCGCTGGATTTCACTTCCTTAAAAGAGTGCAGTACCACAAAATAGAAACAAAGGCCTGGTTACATTGACAGACAAACGGCTGTCAGAGGGGAAGGGCTTTGGGGGCTGAATGAAAAAAACATGAAGGGATTAAGCGCACACACACACACACATACACACCCCACAGATTTTAAAACTTAATATCTAGCCAATTCAATTTAACTCAAATTATGAACACTTATTATATGCCACGCATATAATGTAAAAGACAGTATAATGGTGGTTCTGTTAGTATAGCCCTATAGATCTCTGGAACATAATTGAGAGTCTAGACATAAGCCTTCTCATTTATGGTGACTATCAACAATAAAAAATATTTTTTTAAAAGAAAAATTACCTGGAAACCAATGAAAATGAATGCACAATAACCCCAAATCAATGAGACACAGAGAAAGCAGTCCTGAGAGGGAAGTTCACAGCATTGCAGAAGCAAGAAAAATCTCAAATAAACCATTCTAACCCAACACCTAAAAGAGCTAAAAAAAAAAAACCAAACCAATAAACAAAGCCCAGAATAAGTAAAAAGGAAGGAAATAATAAAGATCAGAGCAGAAAGAAATGATACAGAAACTAAAAAATAAAACAATACAAAAGATCAATGAAACCAAGAGCTGGTTTTTTAAAAAGATAAACAAGTCTGGCCAGTGTGCTTCAGTGATTGAGTGTCGACCCATGAACCAAATGGTTCAATGCCCGGTCAGGGCACAGGCTAGAGTTGTGGACTCAATCCCCAGTAGTAGGCATCCAGGAGGCAGGTGATCAATGATTCTCTCTCATCATTGATGTTTCTATCCCTCTCTCTTTGAAATCAATAAAAACATACTTTTAAAAAAGATAAAAAAGATCGATGAACCTTTGACCAGACTCCTCAACAAAGGAAGAGGAGATTCCAAAATGATGGCAGAATAAGTGGATGCTACACTGACGAACTCCCAGAACCAAAGTGAAATTACAACTAAAATACTGAAAAAACTGTCCTGAATAATCAACTGAAGACTAGCTGGAGATTCCTGATAGCCAAAGACAGAAAGTAGAGCCACACAGAGATAGGTAGGAGGTGCTGAGGCACGAAAGGGCTGGCTGGGCTCCTACAGGCAGCAGCTTAAGTTCCTGAAGGGTATCTCAGCTGTGGGGGGTTCCCACTGAGAACTCTGGAGTCTAAACCCCAGGCTGGGCTCCCCAGCTCAGAGAACCAGAACTGAGAAAGGTGCCCACGTAACATCTGGCTGTGAATAGCAGCAGGGCTGCTCTCTGCCCGGGAAAGAGAGCTGGAAAGTCAGGTACCCTCTAAAAGGGCCAACTCACAAAATTTCACATGCAGCCACTCATCTTGGGCTCTGACAGAATGGACTAGTGCTGTGTGAACAGAAGTCAGGGTGGGGGCTCTGGGATTAGACCTCTGAAGGTAGTCACCTGAATTTCCTGTGCTGAGTCATTGCCTCATGTTGCAGAGGGCATCTGTCTCTGGTGAACCTTTACTATCCAGGTGGTTTTTGCCTGGGGGAAAATCAATTGCCCCACCCTATTGAAAAATGCCTTACCCCCTGCTAGGTAAAGCAGACCTTGGTGCACATCTTCCAAAGGCACCCAGCTCCAGCAAAGGGAGACACAAGCTTTGGATTGCTGATAGCTCCAAACAGGGTATGCAGGGCCAGACAGAAACAGTGTCTGACACTGTCCTGCACCAGAGATTGGGAAGCATAGCAGATCTACGTAATTACATAGTCACAAACCCAAACAAGCAGCCAAAATGGAGAGACCAATAAATAAATAAACTAAATATCCCCCAAGCGAAAGAACAAGAGAATTCTAAACAGAAGAGATGGAATTCTCCAGAAGAAGAGCTAAATTAAATGGAGGCAAGAAATTTATCAGACATACAGTTCAAAATAATGGTGGCAAATATGCTCAACATCATAAGATATAGTAACTATGAAGAATGACATAGCACTAATAAAGAACAAAGTGGAAGGAATACACAGAATATTAGGGGAAGCCAAGGATCAGATCAATGGAGTAGAAAAAAATCACTCAGAGAACCAAAAAAAAAAAAAAAAAATCAATTAAAAAACAGGACAGCTTAAAGGAGCAGTGGGACAACATGAAATGCAACAATATTTGCATGATAGGAGTGCCAGAAGGAGAAAAAAATGAGCAAGGGCTAGAGCATGTGTTTGAAAAAATAATGGCAGAAAATTTCCCTAACCTAGTGAACAAAAAAGTCATACAAATTCAGGAGGCACAGACTGCCAAGCAAGAAGAACCCAAACAGGCCCATGCTCAGACACATCATAATTAAAATGCCAAAAACTAAAGACAGAGAGAAAATCTTAAAAGCAGTAAGACAAAAGCAATTTGTTACCTACCAATACACTCCCATAAGGCTGTCATCTGATTTCTCATCAGAAACTCTACAGGCAGAAGGGAATGACATGAAGTCTTCAAAGTAATGAAAAGCAAAGACCCCAAACCAAGATCACTATATCCAGCAAGACTATCATTCAAAATAGATGCTGAGCCGAAACCGGTTTGGCTCAGTGGCTAGAGCATCGGCCTGCGGACTGAAAGGTCTCAGGTTCGATTCCAGTCAAGGGCATGTACCTGGGTTGCGGGCACATCCCCAGTAGGAGATGTGCAAGAGGCAGCTGATCGATGTTTCTCTCTCAAGGCGGCTGATCAATGTTTCTCTCTCATCGATGTTTCTAACTCTCTGTCCCTCTCTCTTCCTCTCTGCAAAAAATCAATAAAATATATTAAAAAAAATAGATGCTGAAATAAAGACCTTCCCAGACAAAAAGGGTAAAGAAGTTTGTCACCACCAAACCAGCACTGCAGAAATGCTTAAGGGGCTGTTATAATGAGAAGAAATAGAAAAAAACAAATGAGATTACATCAAAACAAAAAGCTTCTGCACGGCAAAATGAACCATCAACAAAATGAAAAGGGAGCCCCTATGGGATAACATATTTGGCAATGATATCCTCTATAATAAAAAATTAATATGCAAATAGACCGAACAGTGGAACAAACAGAACAACCAGACAACTGGTTGCTATGACATGTGCTGACCACCAGGTGCTGTGCAGGGAACATGGTGGATGTCAGACATGGCGGGATGGTGGAGCTGGTAAGCAGGGGTGCCAGACCAAGGCAGGGCCTGCTGGTCGCTGTCACTGGGGTGAGCCTTTCGTAGTTACTGAAAATTCTTTGCTCCTGTGCACCACAGGCCCACCCGGTGCTCGCACCTGCTGCCAGCACCGGTCCCACTCGCACCCACTGCTGACGCCGGCCCCAATTGCTCCACACCGTCAGGGGGTGTAAGCAGGGCTAGTGCCGTCAGCGCATGGGAGTTGTGGCAGCGGGAGCAGGACTGCAGGCAGAGAGGGGACCTGGGGCAATGGCAGGAAGGGCCAGGCGGAGGCACAGAGGACGGGCCGAAACCCACTTCTGTGCCCACTCCAGCCTCGCAGCCTACAGTTCCTTTCAAGGTGCATGAATTCATGCACTGGGCCCCTAGTATCTAATAAAGGGCTAATATCCAATGTATATAAAGAACTCATATAGCTTAACAAAAGGAAGATAAACAATCCAATTAAAAAATGGACAAAGGACCTAAATAGACACTTCTCCAAAGATGGCCGAGACATGAAAAAATGCTCAAAGTCACTGATCATCAAAGAGATGCAAATTAAAACAAGGAGGTATCACCTCACACCCGTTAGAATGACTACCATCAACAAACAATATATGCTGGTGAGGATGTGGAGAAAAGGGAAACCTTGTGCACTGTTGGTGGGAATGCAGATTAGTGCAGCCACTGTGGAAAGCTGTATGGATTTCCCTCAAAAATTGAAAATGGAACTGCGTTTTGACCCAGCGATCCCACTTCTGGGAATATATCCAAAGACTCCCAAAACACCAATTCAAAAGAATATATGCACCCCTATGTTCATTGCAGCATTATTTATAACTAGAGGCCCGATGCATAAAAATTCGTGCAAGAGCAGGCCTTCCTTCCCCCAGCTGCCAGCACCGGCTTCCCTCTGGCATCTGAGACCTGGGCTTCCTCCTCCAGCCACCAGCAGGCACCAAGGACCGGGGCTGCTTTCCTCCTCCAGCTGCCCGCAGGCACCCGGGACCCAGGCTGACTTCCCTCCAGCCCCGGCTTTGTCAAGAAGGACGTCCAGAATGACGTCCGGTCTAATTAGCAAATTACCCTTTTATTATTATAGATGGCCAAGTTCTGGAAACAGCCCAAGTGCCCATCAGTAAATGAGTGGATAAAAATGCTGTGGTATATTTATACAATGGAATATTATGTGGCCGTAAGAAATAAGGAAATCTTACCTTTTGTGAAGCATGGACAGACGTGGATGTTACTATGCTAAGTGAAATAAGCCAGTCAGAGAAAGATAAATACCATATGATCTCACTTACATGTGGAATATAATGAACAAAATAAACTGAACAAAATAGGTCCAGAGACATAGATGCATGGGACAGACTGACAGATTTCAGAGGGAAGGGAGGCAAGGAGTTGAAAAGAGATTAACCAAATATATTATATACATATATGCACAGCCCATGAACACAGACAATAGTGCAGGTGGGGTGGGGTTTGGGTGTAAGGGAGCAAAGGGGGGATAGGAATACGGGACATCTGTAATACTATCAACAAAATAATTTTTAAAAAATGGGCAGAGGACCTGATCAAATATCTCTCCCAAGAAGACATACAACCAACTGATACATGAAAAGATGTTCAACTTCAAAGCTATCAGGGAAATGCAATGCAAAACTACAATGAGATACCACCTATTAGAATGAGTATTATCAACAAGACAAGTAATAACAAGTGTTGGAGAGGTTATGGAGAAAAGGGAACCCACATTCACTGCTGGTGGGAATGTAGACTGACTCAGCCACTATATAAAATAGTCTTGTGGTTCCTCAAAAAATTAAGAATAGAGTTACCATATGACCTAGCAATCCCTCTTCAAGGTATCTACTTGAAAAAAAATTTTTTCGCAAAGATATATGCACCCCTATGTTCACTGCAGCATTATTCATGGCGGCCAAGACATGGAAACAAAAGTGTCCTTCATAGAGGATTGGCTAAAGATGTGGTACGTACATACAATGCAATATACTGAGCCATAAGAAAAGATAAAATATTGCCATTTGTGACAACATGGATGTACCTTCAGAATATTATGCTAAGCAAAATAAGTCAGTCAGAAAAATCTAAGGACCATATGATTTTACTCATATGTGGGAAATAAAACTAAAACTCATAAACAGTATGGTGGTTACCAGAAGAAAGGGAGTGGGGAGTTGGGGGATCAAGGAGGTCCAATATATTGTCACGGAAGACGGTTTGACTTAGGGTAGTGGGCACACAATGCAATATATAGATGACATTTCATAGAAATACACACTTGAAACCCATATGATACTATTAACCAGTCACCCCAATAAATTTAATTTTTACAAAGAGGAGAAAAGCAAAAGGAAGAACTACTCAACATAAAGGTGCTAGGACTTGCTGAGTTTAAAATAAAACCTTTCTCATTCTCAAAAACAAAATTATAATGAAAAACAAAATATAGGCTATGTCACACACCTATGCTTCTTTAAATACAATTCAGATTAAGTACCTATATTAAATAGATGAAATCCTGGTCAGACTGCCTTATTTCCCCTTCTTTCAAATCAGTAAAGAAGAAGAAGTAAGCATGGAACAGTTCATAAAAATTATTTTTTCTTCTACTAACAGTTGGGGGTAGTTTCTTGGGAATATGGTGTACCATTTTCTATCTACTTGCTTATTCACATAAAGCTAACGTTCATTTTTTAATCAGTGGATTAAAAAAATTGGAATCAATCTAAAAGTAAATGTTTTCAACTTTCAAACATAAAATTAATAGTCTATATTTGTGGTCATTTAAGTTTAATCTACGAATTGGTGACAGTTGTTTGTAAATAAATTCAAAAGAATTTCTAATGTCTGTTTCACCAACAAATTAATTCTCAGTTTGTTGTGAATAGTTAAGGACTATATTATTAATATAGTAACAGAGTTATTTAAATTTTATTTTCATATATATGAATTTATTATTCCTGACTTGTCAAGCAAATGCATGAAACAACAAAAAATTATTAAGAACCATGTATGTGTTCTAAAGTGAAACCAAGAAATATAGCTGGCCATTAAAAAATCAACTAATGGAATTATCGACAAGATACACATACATCATATGAGAATAATAAAACTTTCAATTATTACCTAAAGAAGTAAAAAGAACTCAACAATTTTTAGTACCACCCTCAATATTAAAATATATTGTATAGTAGTCTCATTTCCTAATTCTAAAAGGTGTGTAGAGGCTTTATGGAATTTTTTTTAAAAAGGTACCAAGAACACTAGGAAGTTATAGCTATACTACCCTCTAAAGGTGAATGAATGGTAAGTATATGATCAGGTTAATCTTATTCATGGGTATAAACTATATAATTAAAGTTTACCTCACAATTTTTTAATTCTAAAATACCTAAAGACATGGTATTTCAGGATGTTTTTAATGAAGATTAAAATACAGACTGATAATAAAATACAGACTTTCCCTAAAGGTTTAACTTACATGTCAAAACCTTTTGACTCACAGGCACACACAAATCAGGATGCTAAAGCCAAATGACATTACATTATATTTCATGCAAATAATCATATGCTTATTCTGACACAATGTATTTTATATCCTTATAACTGCCAGAAACATGATTGAGTTTACTCATGAAAAACCTATGGGTTGTTCCATAAATGACTATGACTCATAAAAAGACCTACTACTAAACATTAAAGCATTATTCTTATAATCATGAAATATTTTCTAAAATAAAGATGGTTACAACACTTACCTCTGTCTTTTTATTAATGTGATCTGTAAAATAGAATGGTGATGCTTCATTGAAGGAAATTAACGGATAAAATATTTTAATATGTAAAAAATATTTAAACAAAGTAACAAGAGAATTTCAAAATTATGAGTTTCAGAAGTCATTTGGGGGTTGCCTAGGATTCATCAGATTTACTCTTCTAAAGATGTTAAAATTCAGTATATAACTATTAATTTGTTCAGCTTTGTGACTAGGTCTTATATTCCAGAAAATGCCACCCATAACAAAGGGGTATTATTAAATTTTAAACATTTGAATTCCACATCATTTGAGCTTTGGTTTCACATAGTATGTTTGGAAGGAGGAAAGAATTTGAGAGGGCACAAAATATGTCTAAAATCAAATCACAGGATACTATGACTGCAAAAACTATACAGACCACTGCCTTCGTGGAATAAAATAAAAAGTCAAATAATAATTTGTGTCCTTTAAAACTATTAGCTAGGTTTTGTTTTAAAAAATGCATCATAGTGATTTGATATACTATAAAAATTCTAAAAATTAATGTATATTTATAGAACACAAAAAGAAGGCAAAATAAATATATCTAGATTAAAGAAATCGTTTTCTTAGGAACAACAGCATTTGTGAAAAGGGATTACAGAATGAGGAAAAGGAAGACATAAGGGAATCCACACAGAAGACTGAAACTAAAGTACAAATAGGGAGCAAGTGTTCTTATTTAAATTGAAAATTATCAGGGTATCTAATATTTAATAAGGCTTCTTGTGGACAACAAAAATTCTCCATTCTCAAGGACTAATAATTGAATAGAATAGCTTTCTTATGATTGAGAATCTAAAAGTTGAACCAGTTCTCTAAAGCATTCACTAATCAGAATAGAGTCCATAAAGCTAGTAAATGTCAAAATTACAAGTTTCAGATCTAACTACTAAATCTTAGTAGATTACAATTTACTAGCCTATTCTACTTAGCATACAATGTGATGCCAGAACCTAAGGAAGAATGTGTTACTCACATCTTATAATTGTTTCTCCTTTAACAGTATTATACTGATGTCTTTCTCAAGCCATCTAATACACTTACATAACACTTAATAAGTCTAACATATGGAAAATTGAGTTCCTTTACATGCTTCTGCTTAATTTTTAAGAAAATATTTCTTATATAAAATCTTTCTTATTAAAATTGGAAATTTAATTTTAGCATACATCTGGTCCTTTTAACCCCAAAACAAAGCAATTTTCCTGATCCTTAAAGGAGAGCAATATAATCCTTTAAATTTATTCCTACTTTCATTAGGCTTGTTTCTGAAAACAGTACCAGTAGGGTGTTTGGGGTTTTTTTTGAGATTATTGCTATGGTATTATTAATCCTCACAGAACAAATGCCCAATGTATTAACGCTAAATTCATATGAATCAAATATACTGCTCTGCCATTGAACAAACAACTGTCCACTTGGTTGGTATAATCACAGTGCTGTTCAAAATAATTTTCTGACTGCTGTCTGATATAGAAGCTACTAGTCACATGGCTACTGAGCATTTGAAATGTGGCTAATGCAACACTTAAAAAAAATTTTATTTTAGTTCATTTTAACTAATTTATATTTAAGTTGCCACACATGAATAGTGTGATATCTAGGGTTTTCATCATTTCCAACATCAAAAGTAAAGTGTTCAGTGGTCTGTCTTCAAAAATTTAGTGGATGGTACAATTTTCTTCTATCTTCTCTTTTTGATAAAAAAATTTATAAATGATATTATAAAGAATTTTCTGGTAATAACTCTCATTCTAAAAATTTGTATTTTAATTTTATAAGGTGTAGCTCCAGATAATTTGAGGAGGTTGACCAATAATGGATGAAACCTAAAGATACTATTCCTGATCTAGTTTAAACCAAATCACTTTATGTATAAGGACAAAAATATGTCTCATAATGACTTAAAATCTATAAATGTTAATTTTCATTTTCAGTGAGTTTTAGAAAAGGGACAAAATTAGAAATACAAAAAGATAAATTCTAGTTTTATGGGGTTTTAATGATTGATATAAATTACTTTAACATCTAAATGGTTTATTTCCGAACAGGTTTACATTCTACATTCTAAGTAGCAGATTAACAAAACCATTTTTACTTACTTTAAAAATTAAAAATGTACTTACAAATCAAGTAAACAAAGACTTAGAACAGTTACTCTACATATAGATTTCACACATATATTACCTTCAGATTGAAAATCTTTTAGTGATACTGTGAGAGGTTTGTCTTTTCCCTGATGATTCTTTCTTTTATCTTTTTTATTCACAACCTTTGACTGAGTCGAAGCATTTTCATTATTTTCATACTCCTGAAAATAATTATAGACAACCATTAAGCTTATTTTACAGTAGCAAAACTAACTCACCAACAGGTAATATGTTCATTAACATTTTCTTTTTAAAAATAAAAAGCAAATAACATATAAAAACTAAGGCTAGCCAACTTGTATAAAAAGATACCCGTTTATTTATATAGTCAATCTCTTGCATCTTAACCATTAAAATAAAAACAAGATGCTTACCTTGGTCTATTAACCCCTCCAACTTGCCACCCTCTTCTCCATTTCTGGACCAAACTTAAAACAATAATCTACCATAAATTTGCTTACACACACACACACACACACACACACACACACACAACCACAAACCCCCTGGAATCTGGCTTCTGAATACTTTGACACTAAAAAGGTCAACTTCCATTTAAATGCCAAATCCAAAGGACATTATTTTTCAAGCATTTCTTGATTTTCTCAATGCATTTATGACTACTCTTCAGACTCCTTTCACCAGCTTCTCTTTTCCTAACTCTGTTCTTAAAAATGTACCTGCTATTCACTATTATTCCATTCTAACCCATTCTTATGCTTTATACCCACTGTTTTTCAAACTCAAAAGTTTAAAGTTCTTGCCGAAACCAGTTTGGCTCAGTGGATAGAGCGTCAGCCTGCGGACTGAAAGGTCCCAGGTTCGATTCCGGTCAAGGGCATGTACCTGGGTTGCGGGCACATCCCTAGTAGGAGATGGGTAGGAGGCAGCTGATCGATGTCTCTCTCTCATCAATGTTTCTAACTCTCTATCTCTCTCCCTTCCTCTCTGTAAAAAATCAATAAAATATATTTTAAAAAAAAAGTTTAAAGTTCTACCTATATAATGATAATTTCTGTATGTACAGACAACTCAACTGGTATGTTCATTAAGCATCTCCAATTCCCTAGAAAGGACTGATTCTTTACTGAGTATCCTGTTTAATGCCACCCTCACATACACAACTATCTAGGCCAGAAACCTCAGTCATTCTTGCTTATTCTTTCTACACACTTTATATCCAAATTAGTCAGTATATCTGGTTGAGTTTATCTACTAAACCTCTCTTAAATCTATTCTCTTTTCTTCATACCTTGTTATTTCCCCTATCTTCTTTTGCTTGACACTGCAACACTCTAATTTTATTCCCTCAATACATCTTCTACACTGCTATAGTATGAGTTTCTAAAATGAAAACCCAAATTCAATCTAGAAGTTAAAAATATTCAATAGTTCTCTGTAACTGTATAAAACCTAATCTCCTTAGCCTGGTACATAAGGTTCTTTATACCTTATTCTTCTGGCAGTATCTCTCGCAACTCCAGGTCTCTAAATTATAGTTTTTAAAATATGCTATATGCTTATACGCTTGCCACTCCTCCTGAGAATGCTAACTTTCCTCTTACCCACTTGTGAACTTCTAATACATTTAGAAAAATCCTCTTTTAAGAATCCTTTCCTAAAATCCATCCCCATCAAAGGCACAGAAAGTTCTTCCAACTTTCTGAATTCCCTCTGCACTGAGAACATACATCTCTCAATACTATATCCCATAAAAATATGTATGTCTTCCTTCACTCAATCCAAGGAATGGAATCATGTCTTAATCTCTGTATTGGGTACCTAGCATATTTTGTCTATACAAAAAAATAATTGGTGAATAAGTGATAGAACAGAATAGATAATGTCATCTCAAACCTTGGTTATTATAGAAATCCTTAAGCTAAAGTATAGTTTTGTGGGAGGTTTTGTATTTTTTTAAAAAATTGGTTTTTATTGATTTCAGAGAAGAAAGGAGAGGGAGAAAGAAATAGAAACATTGGAGAAACCAAGATGATGGCATAGGTAAACACCGGAGTTTGCTGCCTCGCACAACCACTTCAAAAATACAACTAAAAGACAGAATGGACATCATCCAGAACCACAGGAAGGCTGGCTGAGTGGAAATTCTACAACTAGAAGGAA
>NW_006287671.1:130383-131125 GCF_000327345.1 Myotis davidii
CCCCGCCCCGCCCAAGCCCTGCAGGGAGACTTTTGCTGGATAGCCTCAGGCAAAGGCTAGATTAGCACCTCCCTAGAGATCCAGGAGTGAGTGTGCCCAGTGGTCAGGGTGGGACCATCCAGTTTGCAGCTTCTCGGATCCATAAAGGACACACTTATGGGGCAGACCCAGTGAGCACCCAAGCCCCATTGAAGAAAGTCTTGCCCCAGAGGGGTGTCTCCAGCACAGAAGTTCTCCCACTGCAGACACAGCTGATTCTCACAGCCAATGGGCCTGGAGGTCACTCCCTCCCAGTAAGCCTACAACAATCAAGGCTTAACTACAAAAAGACTGTGGACAAAGACCACAAGGGGGTGCACCAAGTGTGTCCTCCTCAGGTAATTGGGGAGGCTGAACCACTGGGCCCTAGAGGACACTTAGCACAGAAAACCACTTTATCAACACAGGAAAGCATAAAAAATGCAGAAACAAAGAAACAGGACACAAATGACAGAAGTGAAGGAAAGCAAACTACTGTATGTAGAGTTCAAAACCACACTTTTAAAGTTTTTCAAGAACTTTCTAGAAGCCGCTGATAAATTTACTAAGACCCTCGAAAAGACTGGTGAGACCGCCCATAAATTTAGTAAGGCCCTCGAAAAGACTGGTGAGACCGCCGATAAATATAGTGAGATCCTCAAGAAATCTAATGAGACCCTCGATGTTGTGATAAAGAACCAACTAGAAATTAAGCATACACTGA
>NW_006287671.1:131203-144272 GCF_000327345.1 Myotis davidii
GACACATCATCATTAAAATGCCAAGGGTTAAGACAAAGAGAGAATCTTAAAAGCAGCAAGAGAAAGAAACTCAGTTACCTACAAGGGAGCACCCAGAGGACTGTCAGTTTCTCAACAGAAACTATGCAGGCCAGAAGGGAGTGGCAAGAGATATTCAAAGTGATGAATAGCAAGAACGTACAACCAAGATTACTTTACCCAGCAAAGCTATCATTCAGAATTGAAAGTCAGATAAAGAGCTTCACAGATAAGAAAAAGCTAAAGGAGTTCATCACCACCAAATCAGTATTATATGAAATGCTGAAAGGTATCCTTTAAGAAGAGGAAGAAAGAAAAGGTAAAGATACAAACTATGAACAACAAATACACATCTATCAACAAGTGAATCTAAAAATCAAGTGAATAAATAATCGATGAACAGAATGAACTGGTGATTATAATAGAATCAGGGGCAAGAAAGGGAATGGACTGACTATTCTTGGGGTAAAAGGGGTGTGGGGGATGGGGGAAGAGAATGAACAAAAATCGTGCACCTATGGATGAGGACAGTGGGTGGGGGGTGAGGGCGGAGGGTGGGGTGAGAAATGGGTGGAGCGGAGTTATGGGGGGAAAAAAGAGGAACAACTGTAATAATCTGAACAAAAAAGATTTAATTAAAAAAAATCAGATGCTTCTTTGTAGTAATTACCATTAAAAAAAAAGAAAGAAAGAAATAGAAACATCAATGATAAGAGAGATATGCCAACTGGGAATCAAACTGTGACCTCCTGGTTCATAGATGCCGCTCAACGACTGAGCCACACCAGCCATGTACAGTTTTTAAATTAACATAACTGACTTAAAACTCAACGACTACACTACATCAATGTAATCACACCAAACTAGCCATCGCAGATTAAAGAAGTTCCTCCATTCCCTGAGGTTCATTATTTTTTGATAAAACCAATGCTTTTGGGTACTACACCTATGTACCAAGAAAACAGGCTGGATGTATGATAGTTCATAATACCATCTACTCTACTCCTCCTCTAAAGATACAGCTAACCATTTTAGCCTTAGAATCTAGATATATATCTACCAAATTTGATAAATTTCCAGTGTAGCCCAAAAGTCCATTAAATGATCTAAGTCATAGTAAAGCTAATTGTATCCATTTTTGTAATTGTCAGGTTTGTGTCTAAATGAACAAGTAACAACAAAATTACAGTTACTCTTGATTTTTCAGGATAACAGGAACAGAGACATGGAAAATAAAACTAATATATATAGTGTACAAAAGCCCACCTCATTGGCTTTCTTCCTCTTCCCTTTAACTATGAATAAATAGCAAAATCATCCCCTGTTATTTTAATTATTCTCTTCCCTTCATCTTAAGTAAAGAAGCTAGTGTACAATGACATAGCCTAAAGGCCCTAAGCATGACCAGAGGCCCATTTATGATTAACTACTGAGTAAATTGAGCATTTATATTATCTTCATATTATTTAACTTTAGTCCTTTACATGTATTGGGAATTTTGATCTATAAAATTTATTCAACTTGTGGTTAAATACAGAAACTGAAACCAACACTGCTTTTTTACTTAAGTGTTCCTAGAGTTGCAAAATGTAAAATGCATTTTAGCACACAGCCCAACGTCACAGCTTAGTGACAAATTATCAGAAATGTCCTCCCATTTACTTTAGTTATTTATAGTGTATCTCCAGCAGAGGGTCCCATAATGGATGTCCCTGAACTCATACTTACACCTTATATTTTTAAATCTACTTATTTTTTATGTTCATTTAAAATAAGTTAAAATAAATCATTTGCTGTTAATTTCCTCTCTTCCCTTTATATTTGGAAGAAAGTTTGTAAAATAAACATTCCAAATCATCAGACAAAGCTTAGGCCACGTTTTTGTTCTCTCAAAATCTGAGGAAGAATCTACCCTAATAAAAGAGAAACATGCAAATTGGTGTCACCCCACTATACCCACCAGCCAATCAGAGCGACTATGCAAATTAACCCAACAAAGATGGTGGTTAATTTGCATACACAGGCACAGAGTGAAGACTGAAGATTGAAGAGGCTTGGCTTGCCAAGCCTCGCTGCAGCTGGACCAAAGGCCTGGGTCCAGGGTGCCAGAGGAAAACCGGTGCCAGCAGCCAGGGGAAGGAAGGCCTATTGCGGAAATCTTCGTACAACGGGCTTCAAGTCTTATTATAAAAACGGTGTGTGCCCTCGCCAGTGTGGCTCAGTTGGTTGGAACATCAACCCATACATCAAAAGGTGGTAGGTTTGATTCCCAGTAAGGGCACATACCCAGGTTGGGGATTTGATCCCTAGTGAAGGCGCATAAGGGAGGCAATTAATTGATATTTCTCTCTTACATGATGTCTCTCTCTCTCTCTCTCTCTCTCTCTCTTCCTTCCTCTCTCTAAAATCAATGTTTTTTAAAAAGACCTTGTTTTTATTTTTTAATTGAAAAACAAAGTAAATACAGCATGATAATATTCTGTTACCACAAACTTTAAAGAGAATTTTAATACAAAATTTGGGAAGGTTGGTCCTAACTTCGGACCACTTAAACCTAATATAGCTAAATGAATAAACATGTAAATACCTTTTTGTGTTCTTCATATTCTAATTTACTTAGCAACAATGCCTTCTCAAGATCTGCTTCAAACATTTCAGAAGTCAGCTAGAAAAAAAAAAGTTTCACAATAAATAGATGATAGCTTTATACCACACTAGCAAAAATAACTATTGACAATATATACAGGAAAAGAAAAATATATATTAAAAAAGTCTAGGTTCTCCAAAGTTACCATCCATGCCAAAGTAAGGAACCCTGTATTTTATAGTAGAGGCCCGGTGCATGAAAATTCGTGCACTCGGGGGGGTCCCTCAGCCTGGCCTGCACCCTCTCACAATCCAGGACACCTCAGGTTAGGGTCCATAGGCCTGGCCTGAGATCAGGGCTTATCTGGGCTTTCCTTCCCCCACCTGCAGGCACCTGGCCCCACCCCCACTGCTGCCACTGCTTGCCATCTGTCCTCTGCAGGGGACAGGTTGGGGTACGATGGCTTGGCTGGCCTGGGCCTCCCTCTGTGGGGTAATGGCTGGCCAGTCGCACACCTGCCACAGAGTCGCTGCCAGTGGCCTGGGCCTCCCTCTTTCTTTGCTGGGGAAGGAGGGGGAGGCGGGGCCAGCCCTGCAAGGAGTCCTCTGCCTACCTGATCACCCCTAACTACTCGCCTGCCTACCTGGTCACCCCTAACCGCTCTGCATGCTTGCCTGATCACCCCTAACTTGCTGGGTGGTGGAGCCAGCCCTGCCAGGTGCCATCTGCTTACCTGATCGCCCCTAACTGCTGGCCTGCCTACCTGATCACCCCTAATTACTTGCCTGCCTACCTGGTCACCCCTAACCACTCTGCCTGCCTGCCTGATTGCCCCAACCACTTGCTTGGGGGTGGAGCCAGCCCAGGGAGGGGCCATTTGCCTACTTGATTGCCCTTAACTGCTGGCCTGCTTATCTGATCATCCCTAACCACTTGCCTGCCTACCTGATCAACCCTAACTGCTAGTCTGCCTACCTGAACACCCCTAACCACTCTGTCTGCCTGCCTGATAGCCCCTAACCCAGTGGATCTCAACCTTCTGGCCCTTTAAATACAGTTCCTCATATTGTGACCCAACCATAAAATTAGCTTGGGGGTGGGACTAACCCTACCAGGGGTCGTGGTGGTTCTGGTCTCTGGTCATTCTGGTCATTACATGCTGGCTGGCCTTTTATTATATAGGATACCAAAGCAAAACTTCCAATTTTGAGATTTCCATTTGCCCTTTGATTGTCAATAATTCACTGTATATCACATAATCCTTTGCTTTATAAATTTGGTTTTTTTGCTTTTGTTTTTTAATATCCTCACCCCAGGATATTTTTCCATTGATTTCAGAGAGCGGAAGAGAGAGGGAAAGACAGAAATA
This sequence comes from Myotis davidii, assembly GCF_000327345.1. NCBI lineage: Eukaryota > Metazoa > Chordata > Mammalia > Chiroptera > Vespertilionidae > Myotis > Myotis davidii. Next base: position 135,178 of record NW_006287671.1, read on the forward strand.
TCGGTGACAGAAACACATCGATTGGTTGCCTCCTGCACAAGGCCAGACCAAGGAAAGAGCCTGCAGCTGAGGTAAGTGCCCTTGACCAGAATCGAACCCCGGACCCTTCAGTCTGTAAGGCTGACACTCTAACCACTAAGAAAACCAGCTAGGGCTATAAGTTTTGCTATATTGGCCATGTTTTTTTTTTTTTCTTCAAGTGATTTAAAACTCATAAAATGAAGTCTTGTATATAAGTAAATTTAGAGGCACACTTGGAACTAACAATAACCACAGTTTGTTACAAATATGAAAATTTAAAATACCTATTGACTCCTCTGACCTATTGCTTCCTAATTTTTGTTCTCATAAACAGAGATTTCATTTTAGACAAATTTCTTCAAATGAGCTATATCTGTTTGTTCTTTTATTCATTCATTCCCTCGTATAAACCAAGACTTTAAGTGCTCCTGTAGTAAGGACTCAAATCTCTGAAGCAACTACATCCCATGAGAGGTTCTGCCCATATACTGGGTGGGGCAAAAGTAGGCTTAAAGTTGTACGTATGGAAAATAATACAGTAATTCCTAATAAACTGTTCTGCAGTCTCACAACTGTAAACCTACTTTTGCCCCACCCTGTATGTATAAACAGACACTCAAGTCTCCCAGTCTCAGTGATCCATTTTTCATGATGGTGATAGCCCCTTTGAGTAAACTTAGGACTAAAAATAAAATCTGTATGATTTCCTGATTGTTGAAACAAGGCATCCTCTAAAATTTTCAGGAGACTATGTTCCATTTCTCCCCAACACAGGTATTTACAGATTGAATTAAAGCAATTTTATAAGAAAAAGATTTCTTTCATGAACTCCTGCTTCAGCTTTTTAACTTTTTATTTAAGTACTAGAGACCCAGTGCAGCCCCGCCCCCTACTGGAGTGGGGAGTGTGATCAGGAATGAGGCCGGCCACGGGGAGGGACTGCAGGAGGTTGGGCAGCCAGCCCCACACCCTTTTGGGGTGAGGTGGGCCTATCAGGGGTGGGGCTGGTGGGGGTGAAGGGGTGGAGCATTTGGCCAGCCAGCCCCACCCTTGATTGGGGTGGGAGAGTCTGGTAGTGGGCAGTACTTATTAAAGGATACTTTTGAGAACAGTAACTGGGAAGAATGGGAAAAGAGCAGGTTTGAGCAGAAGAATAAATAAAGCTGCAATGGTGGCCAGGGATCAGCCTCAGTGAACCATAGAGAGAACTCTTTGGTCGGTCAATGAGGAAAAAAGGAGACATATGTACCTGATCTGGCCGGTTCGCTGGCCACAGTGGGCGTCATAGCAACCAGTCATTATAGTCGTTATGGCTTTATGGTCGCTGGCTTTTATATACATAAAAGATGGTTGATATATAATATTATATTAGTTATATTAGTTTTAGGTATACAACTATGTTCTCTTTAATAACCACATTTACAATCACTATTTACAGTTAATTCTATATTGAACTAGCTTCAATACTCATCAGTGGTGCTTTCCAATTGCTGTGCTCTTTATTTAGATTTGCCTTTTAATTGACAGGAGCACATCTCCAAAAAATTTGGAAAAGGGATAGTGGTGGTATGTTTTCTCAGCCCTTGCTTGAGAAATGTATTTCTGAGAATGTATTTATTCAGCAGTCACACAAATATTTTGGCTAGATACTGATTTTGGTCCTAACATTTCAATTCTGGCATTTAAAGTAGCCAACCTACAGCTGATAGATGTTCCTTCCTCATCAATGTTTCTAACTCTCTCCCTCTCCATTCCTCTTTGTAAAATCAATATATTTAAAAAAAAAAAAAGTAGCCAACCTGACTTTTCATCCTTAGTGGACAATTTTTTTCTCATGCATACATTTATAGTATTATTTCCTTGTTTTCTCATTCTTAAATTTAAAAACTTTTACAAAGACTTCAGTTTTTTAAGAAAACTTGAATTCTTCTTTCAAGTTCAAATTCAAGTCTTAGCTCCCAAACATTTTTTATCTATATTATCTTTAATGACTCTCTCTGCTCTACTTCTTTCAGGATTTTAGTTCTGTTCCAATCTTTTTTAAAAAATATATTTTATTGATTTTTTACAGAGAAGAAGGAAGAGGGATAGAGAGGTAGAAACATCGATGAGAAACATCAATCAGCTGCCTCCTGCTCACCCCGGTTTCCCTTGCAGCCCCGGCTTGGTCTGGAAGGACATCCAGTCTAATTAGCATATTATGCTTTTATTATTACAGATTAGTATCTCCCCCCCCCCCGAGTTTTACAAAATTTTCTAGACCTTTGGTTTTAATTATTTAAGCAAAAAAATGGAGACTGTCTAAAACAGCCGTGGGCAAACTACCAATCTTATGTCAATTGTATTGGCAAAATTTATCTCGAATTTTCCTTCACACAATTGACTCAATTGTCTTCAGTGTATACTCTGGTTCTTTAGTCTTCCCAATGAAGTTTTAAATTCTGCTGTGATTTTACTAGTACTTCCCAGATTTTTTGTGGGGAGCGGCTCTAGAGTTAAAGCCTCGGATTGACCTGTGGCAGAGCCACAAACAAGTCCTAGTTTAGAGGGCAGAGCCCTCTTTGCATAATTAAGCTAATGGGCTGTGGGGGATGCAGCAAGTGCTGCCAAAACAAGTGAAATTCACAAGAACACTGTAACTATGGTGACCACTACCTTGTTTACCTTTGACTATAAAATAAAACCTCAGCTTGCTAGTTGGATCTCCTCTGTAGCCTCATCCAGGCAGAGGAGATCCACTGAGCCCCAGCTATATTCTCTTCGTCTTTTCTTTACTCCTTTGCCCCCTCCTCCCTAAACGCCCGCCCCCCAGCCCCCAGACTCACCGAACCCTTGGCTGTGCTGGCAGGGCACAATTTTTTTACTTTACCCATCTCCCTTTTGATTTCTGTCTCTTAGTCACTTTTTCATCTCTGTCTATTGTTTCACCGTGTTATTTAACACTAGAGGCCCAATACATGAAATTTGTGCAAGAGTAGGCCTTCCTTCCCTGGCTGCTGGCACCGGCTTCCCTCTGGCACCCGGGACCTGGGTTTCCCTTGCAGCCCCGGCTTGGTCTGGAAGGACATCCAGTCTAATTAGCATATTATGCTTTTATTATTACAGATTAGTATCTCCCCCCCCCCACATACTTCAACTTCCATTCCCCGCAGCAAATCTTTCACTTTGGTCACTAAGTACAATGTTCTTTTCCTTTTATGTAGCAGAAATATTTCTTCATTTGACTTAAGATCACTAAGATCTACTGTTTGCTCATAAGTAGGTGGGCTAGATGGTTCTTTTCTGTCTATCTGGTTGTTGTTTAATGCCAGTTCTCAAATTTTATGATGAGGCTTAGTTGACATAAATTTACATTATAGCTTTTGTGATTTAGGAGTAGGAAACTTTGTTTTAGCCTAATTTCTCTTCTGTGTTTGAATTAAGCAGCCACATAACAGGCAAAATCCCTGTATCTAGCTTTTTGTCTTTCACAGCCCTCAATACCTGGAATTTCTCATAGTTGTTTTCCTACTGTTTCAGAAAGAATGCCACCATAATTGTATGTTTTCTGCCTAGTATAGTCACTGCCTGGTCCTTACTTTTAAAATATATTACTCTACACCATAAATAGATTCCAGGTGGTATGTTATCTATTTGTCCTTATATGAAGTCAGGGCAAAGTCCTGACCATGTCATTTTGGCAGCAGTCAGTAGAGGCAGGAAGAAAGGCAATCAAATAACTGTGCTCAAGTTCTCATATTACACAGAGTGTATTTTGATGAAAATCTGAATAGCTTTCCTTAATTTTCCAGTGCCCATGTGCCACTGGGAGAAATTCTTTCTGGTGAAGACACTGTTAAATTGTATTACTGTCTAAAACAGATCATTATATTTACACTTGTAATCCAGAAGAATGCTGTGGAAGGGAATAAAAAGTATCAAAATCTGTAGAATAATACAAGATAATTTACCCAGTATACCAGTGTGTGGAAATATCTTTTGAACAGCACTTTTGTTAGTTCTAGTGTAATAACTGATGTTCATAATGAGCCTAAGGCACTACAAATTCTAAAGAAAATGTTAAAATAGAATTTATGTTAAGAGCATAGTTTCATATAGTCTAATTCTTTTTAGACTAGTAACCCAAGCATGATAGGTACAGCCACTTTATTAACCCTTTGCGGTCATATTAAATTTGGACATGAGTGTCGTACTAGTCAGAATTAATTTCCATTGAAAGAGCACTGATACATAACATCCAAGACTATGAAGGATAAACAAGATTTATTAATTCTTTTTTGGAACTACGTCACTACTAGTACAATCACTACAAACATTATCACTTTCTACGTCAGAGTCAGTATTCAAGGTGCCAAAATAAAACTCTTCATCGTTACTTTCAGATTCGCAGTACACTTCTTTCGGTAACTTTCTTTTTGCCATTTTGGAGTATTATTTTGAAATATCTTAACAAGCGAGAATGCCTAATTACAGTTAAACGTAATTTGTAAAGCTTTATTTGAAATTCTGCGAAGTATCTCCGAAGCTTGTCGATTTCTTCACTCTCAAAAGGCGACTGACTCGCCACGGTGTTTTGCATGGCGAGTGTGGAACGACCGCGTTTGTTTATATTGAGTTTCGGTATCTCCGATTTGTCGGGGCAATGTTTTGGTTCGTGACAAGGTCGCTTAGACACTTAAGAGCTTTCAGAGAAATTATGAACTGATACATGAATGAACAGAGTTAAGATTCGTACAGTTCCTTGCTGTGGTGGCTGAGAGCAGACATAGGACCGGAACGGTAAAAAAGCTTTGGTGGCTGAGAGTAGACAAACGACCGCAAAGGGTTAAGCCAAATTATCTGTTAGTGCAAAACTTATTCCCAATAGATCAAATGACAGTTTAATAGGTAAACAAGTAACTGTTAATTTCCCACACATACAGCAGCTCCTAGAGCAGCGGTTCTCAACCTGTGGGTTGCGAACCCTTTGGTGGTCGAACGACCCCTTCACAGGGGTTGCCTAAGACCACCCTGCATATCAGATATTTACATTATGATTCATAATAGTAGCAACATTACAGTTATGAAGCAACGAAAATAATTTTATGGTTGGGTCACAACATGAGGAACTGTATTTAAAGGGCCAGAAGGTTAAGAACCACTGTCCTAGAGTATACTCAAGCTCAGTATGTTATTTTCTTGGACACCAAGCACAAAAAAAGAAATTAGTCTTAATAAATTATTTGGTCTGGTTATTAATATTTAAGAAGCATAGAAAAACAAAATCAGGTTAAAAAAAACAAATGCCATAAACTATTTCACATTAAGGTTGTAAAGTAAAGGTTTCCTGTCAAAGTCCTTTCTTTAGGCAAAACTGTCACTCAGTATTTTTACAAAGGACCTCTGGCCCTACAAACATAATTTTCTTGAAAATAATTTAATCCTGTTGTTCTACTTTCCCTCTCTCTCATTTTTAAAAAGGGAGATGAATTAAAAACTTTCAAGACAACTGCTTTGAACTATTAAAACTAACAATGATAAATGTATCAATCTGTTTTTCTACTACACACAAAAAAAGAACCTGTTATTGAAAGCAGCAAATACATGAACTAAACCAATACAAAAAGCTCCCCAGAACAGCAGTGTTACAGACTCAAGATGCACTGTCATCTTTAAAAATGCATGCACACAGCCCTAGCTGGTTTGGCTCAGTGGATAGAGTGTTGGACTGTGGACTGAAGGGTCCTGGGCTCGATCCCCAGTGGGAGGTGTGCAGGAGGTAGCAGTCAATGGTTCTCTCTCATCATTGATGTTTGTCTCTTTCTCCCTCTCCCTTTCTCTTTGAGTCAATAAGAATATATTTTTTTAATAAACAAGTAAAATAAAATGAAATAAAATCAAATGCATACATTCATTGAAAATCAAAGCAAAATAATTTGATTTACTTAGCTGTACCTGCTCATCTCTTTGTCTCCACTCTTGCCAATTTTCTTCTCGTGTATCCTTCTGTACTGGATTTGGTAAAGGAAGCTCATGTTGAGCATTACAAGTGGCATGGGAAGATTTCTGGGGAATTTTCTTAAAAGCAAGATTCCTGAGCTATGAAACAAAGAATACATTACATTCAATTTGCCAGTCCTGAGATAATAACTGGATTTTTTTTAAGTTAAGAAATCAACAATAATTTTACACTTCAAGCACTATTTGTATTTTTTGTAATCTTTATAGAATATTAAATTCACCCACATTTGAAATAATGGTTGGTAGATTTCTAGATGAAATGATTAATAAGTAAAAATGGATTGTACTCTATTAAACCATCATTTTAAAGATTCTGCTTTACTAAGGAGAATAAGTGTATAGAAATAGAACATCGGATAAGTGTGCTTTTAAAATACAAAACAACAGGATTCAAAAAGATTAAAGTGTAATAGCTTACAAACTGAAAAATTTAAATAGAAAAGATAGCGCATGCAATTGTCGCAACTACTTTGCTAATCCTGAAAAATACAGGGCTAGTCCTCAAAGTATCATAATGAATTAAACCTGTATTGGGCAAGCCACTTCCCAACAATAAGAATAATCAGAGATGTAGAAAGTGAAACAAGAAAGAAAAATACTGAGAGGGTGTCATGGATTGAATTGTATTTCTCCCAAAGATATGGTGCTAACCCTCAGTGTCTGCGAAGGTGACCTTACTTGGAAATAGGGTCTTTGCAGGTGTAATCAAGTTAACACGAGGCATACTGAATTAGGATAGGCCCTAATCCAATATGACTGGTATCCTTATAAGAAGAGGTGAAGACAAAAATACACAAGGAGAAAGCCAAACAAGTAACAAGAGGCAAAGATTGGAGTGATGCAGCCACAAGCCAAGGATTGATGGCCACCACAAGGTAAGAGGAGGCAAGGAAGAATTCTATTTTGAGTCTCAGAGAGAACATAGCCCTTGTTGACACCTTGGTTTGGTCTTCCAGCCTTTAGAACAGCGGTTCTCAACCTGTGGGTCGCAACCCCTTTGAGGGTCGAACGACCCTTTCACAGGGGTCGCCTAAAACCATCAGACCACACATATATAATTACATATTGTTTTTGTGATTAATCGCTATGCTTTATGTTCAATTTGTAACGATGAAAATACATCCTGCATATCAGATACAGTGGGGCCTTGACTTACGAGTTTAATTCGTTTCGTGACAGAGCTTGTAACTCAAATTACTCGTATGTCAAATCAAAAAGTGAACGAGTGAGACACGTGATGCTGGGCTGAATTTGTGGCATTCACTGTGATGTTCACTGCGCCAACTAGCGGTGGGGTATCTGAAGCTGGCTCGTAACCCGAATTATAGCTCGCAACTCAAAGCAAAAAATCAGCTGAAAGACGGCTTGTATCTCAAAAAACTCGTTAGTCAGGACACTCGTAAGTCAAGGCCCCACTGTATTTACATTATGATTCCAAACAGTAGGAAAATTACAGTTATGAAGTAGCAATGAAAATAATTTTATGGTTGGGGGTCACCACAACATGAGGAACTGTATTAAAGGGTCGCGGCATTAGGAAGGTTGAGAACCACTCCTCTAGAACCATTGGAGAATAAATTTCTGTTGTTTTACAGCACCTAGTTTGTGGTACTTTGTAATGGACAGCTTTAGGGAAAAAGAGAGGCTTAAATTGAGTATCAATAATTTTAACCAATAATATATGGCTCTGAAAAAGGCAGTGAGGAGATACAAACATCTCTTTAAGTAACTGGTTTCTGCTGTGGAAAAGACATACAGGAGGAGATGCTACTGGAGATGAAGCACTAGCAAGTAGACTGTTATTTTACAGAAAGTGAAGACTAATAGAACTATAGCCATGGAATTGGAAAGGGAGGACCCTCAGGCTCATCCTCAGTTACATGTTTCCTTATTCTCTAATGTAAATTCCATTATTACCTTACTAGGAGGCCAGCACGAAATTCAAAATGGCGCAGCGCTGCCCACTCCCTTTCTTGCCCTTGAAGAAGCCACAGCTGCTGCTGATCAGGCCCTCCCCCAGTGTAGGCACGTGGAGGCCTCTGCTGCCCCGCCCCTAACACTTGTGTGCGCAACCTCCACCTGTCTCGTCTACCCATTACGGTGTCCCGGTTAATTAGCATATTTCTCTATTATATATAGAGAGATTTTCTGTTTCCCCCACGTCATCATTAACTCCAAAAATAAAGTGATGGGCAATAAAAAGTTTTGAAAGACTGGACTTCTAAAAGGATATATAGTGGGGAAAATGTCTTTTAAAGTTATTCTCTGTGTGGCAGTATTTTAAAGAGATATTTAGAAAGCAATGATGTTAAAAATTTAATAGAAACAAACTGAAAAGGCTTGTTTTCTAAGTCTTGGGACATTATAAAATGAATATAAGGGGGGGAAAAACATTTTTACTACTTCTCTCATTAAATGATATTGAAAAAGGTCATTGCCCTAGCTGGTTTGGCTCACTGGATGGAGTGTTGGCCTGTGGACTGAAAGGTCCCGGGTTCAATTCCGGTCAAGGGCACGTGCCTGGGTTGCAGACTTGATCCCCAGTGGGGTGTGTGTAGGATGCAGCCAATCGATGATTCTCTCTCATCATAGATATTTTTATCTCTCTACCCCCTCTCCCTTCCTCTTGAAATCAGTAAAAAAATATATATTTTTTAAAAAGGTCCTTATATACTCCAACTGCTCCTTCTATTAAAAGACACACAGCCACAGAGGAGAAACCAAGATGGCGGCATAGGTAAACATCGGAGTTTGCTGCCTCACACAACCACTTCAAAAATACAACTAAAAGACAAAACGGACATCATCCAGAACCACAGGAAGGCTGGCTGAGTGGAAATTCTACAACTAGAAGGAAAGAGAAAAGCACTGAGACTCAGAGGAGGTGAGGAAGTTAAGTGCAGAGGTACGGAGGCACACTTGGAAAGGGCTGACAGTGGAGGACACGGTTGTCTTTTTCAATCGGGAGGGAGTCTCAAGCTCCCGGCTGCTCTGAACTCCAGTTCCGGGCGAGTCTCTGGGGACCCAGACTCATACAGGAGAAACTGGACTATCTGGCATCACTTGGAACTTGG
>NW_006287671.1:145509-148674 GCF_000327345.1 Myotis davidii
GGAGGGGGGGGAATGGACACATATGTAATACCCTTTGTAATAAAAAAAAAAAAAAAAGCTATCATTTAGAACTAAGGTCAGATAAAGACCTGCACAGACAAGAAAAAACTAAAGGAATTCATCACCACCAAACCAGTATTATATGAAATGTTGAAAGGTATCCTTTAAGAAGAGGGAGAAGAAGAAAAAGGTAAAAATACAAATTATGAACAACAAATACACATCTATCAACAAGTGAATCTAAAATTCAAGTGAATAAATAATCTAATGAACAGAATAAACTGGTGAATATAATAGACTCAGGGGCATAGAAAGGGAGTGGACTGACTATTCTGGGGAGCGGTGAAACGAGTGTGGTAGGTGCAGGAAGAGATTGGACAAAAATAGTACACCTATGGATGAGGAAAGTGGGGTGGGGGGGTGAGGGCAAAGGGTGGAGTGGGAACTGGGTGGAGGGGAGCTATGGGGGGGGAGAGGAACAACTGTAATAATCTGAACAATAAAGATCTAATTAAAATAAATAAATAAATAAATAAAAGACAAACACACAATAAACTGATGAATAAAACAGAACCAGAGGCACGGAAACATGGTACAGATTGTAGAAGTGCAGAGCGAAAGAGTGGGGGGTGGGAAGAGATTAGCCAAAGAATTTATATGCATATATGCTTAATCCATGGACACAGACAATAGGGTGGTGAAGGCCTAGGATGGTGGGGGGGCAAAAGGGAGAAAAGAAAAAGAGGACATCTATAGTATTCTCAACCATTAAAATATTTTTTGAAAAAGACAGAGTTATTTTTTGGCATTTCTTTTAAAAAAACAAATGGGCACAATAAATGCTGGTCATGTAAGTCAGGTTAAGAATGTCTAAGGTAGAGGGTTTTCCTTTTACTTATTATCCTAACTAGAGGTCCGGTGCATGGAATTGTACATCAGTGAGGTCCCTCGGCCTGGCCAGTGCCCTCTCAAAATCCATGACACCTTGGGGGTGTCAGACTGCCTGCTTCGGCCCAATCCCCGCAGAACAGACCAAGGGATCCCACCGGTGCATGAATCCATGCACTGGGCCTCTAGGATGCATATAAGACCTTTGGTTAATCTCTTCCCATCCTCCCCCCTCTCCACTTCCCCCTGAGATTCATCAGTCTATTCCACTGGTCGGCAAACCTCGGCTCGCGAGCCACATGCAGCTCTTTGGCCCCTTGAGTGTGGCTCTTCCACAAAATACCAAGTGTGGGCACGCACGTACAGTGTGATTGAAACTTCATGGCGCAGAAGTCGGTTTTCGGAAAGGAGATAGACGAAACAAGTATACAAGACGAGTGTGGATGGGAGAGTTGGAAGGGGTTGACCTCAGCGAATGTACCTCAATCAGATTGAGGATGTTTTTAGCAAAGGCCAGCTTAGGAGTACCCTAATTAAGTTAATAACAATGTACCTACCTATATAGTTTAAGTTTAAAAAATTTGGCTCTCAAAAGAAATTTCAATCGTTGTACTGTTGATATTTGGCTCTGTTGATTAATGAGTTTGCCAACCACTGGTCTATTCCATGTTTCCATGCCGGTGCGTTGAGCATCTGCCCCCTGATGGTCAGTGCGCATCATAGCTACCGATTGACTGGTCACTTAGGCTTTTATATATAGAGGCCCAGTGCATGAAATTTGTGCACGGCGGGGGTGGAGGGGGGTGTCCCTCAGCCCAGCCTTCACCCTCTCCAATCTGGGATCCCTCTCACAATCCAGGATTGCTGGCTCCCATCGCTTGCCTGCCTGCCTGATTGCCCCTAACTGCTTCTGCCTGTAAACCTGATCACTCCCTAACCATTCCCCTGCCAGCATGATCAATGCCTAACAGCTCCCCTGTCGGCCCAATTGTCCCTAACTGCCTTCCCCTGCAGGCCTGGTTGCCCCTAACTGCCCTTCCCTGCTGGCCTGGTCACCCCCAACTGCCCTTCCCTGCACGCCTGATCACACCCAACTGCCCTCCCCTGCAGGCCTTATCACACCCAACTGCCCTTCCCTGCTGACCATCTTGTGTCCACATGGGGGTGGCCATCTTGTGTGTTGGAGTGATGGTCAATTTGCATATTACCTCTTTATTATATAGGACTAGAGCCCTGGTGCACGAAATTCATGCACTGGGGGGTTGTCTCTCAGCCCAGCCTGCACCCTCTCCAATCTGGAACCCCTCGGAGGATGTCCGACTGCTGATTCCTGTGGGACCGGGTCTAAACTGGCAGTTGGACATCCCTCTCACAATCCAGGACCACTGACTCCCAACCACTCACCTGCCTACCTGCCTGATTGCCCCTAACCGCTTCTGCCGGCCAACCTGATCACCCCCTAACCATTCCCCTGCCGGCCTGATCGCTCCCAACTGCCCTCCCCTAATGGCCATCTTGTGGCAGCCATTTTGTGACCACAGGGGGCGACCATCTTGTGTGAGAGCATGACAGTCAATTTGCAAAAAGAGATGATCATCAAATGCATGAAAATGTATGTTCAGGCTAGTCATAGGATTATCTACACTAATAAAAGGGTAATATTTGGCACTCCGTGCCAAAGGTGGTGGCGCCCATAGCCACAAAGATGGCAGTGTCGGCCGGTGCCACGGAGCCGGCGGAGCAGGCCGGAGGCTTGGCTTGGGCAGCGGCCATGGAGCTGGGCGGAGAGGGCAGGAGGATTGGCTTCCTTCATCGCCTTCCTCCCAAGCCAAGTCTCCCCGGGGCTAGGAAGGAAGCCAAGCCTCCCACACGCCTGGACTGGCCGCTGAGGGAGACATGCAGGGAGTGAGCGAGGTTCCCTTAAAAAAAATAAATGGGAAACAATCCAAATGTTTATCTCAAGAATATAATTAAATAAAGTATGATATAGTCATATAATTAATGTGGAGTCATTTAAAATAATGTAGAACTGTATTTACTCACATTGAAAACTGCTAATTAGGGAAAAAACAGCATAAAAACCTATTATATAATCCCATTTTTAAGTAAAACATGAATATAGATATGTGTGTATTTATATACCTGTTGGTTATATCGCTAGCTATATTTACAAATGGCCTTTGTTTCCTTTTAAGACTTTGTTACCTTTTGGAATGAGTACTTAAGCTTCCATAGTCATAAAAAAAATAAAGGCATTTAAAAAATTTACATTAAACT
>NW_006287671.1:151032-161091 GCF_000327345.1 Myotis davidii
TAATTAGTGTAAAGACAGCATAGAAACCTATTATATAATCCCATTTTTAAGTAAAACATGAATATAGATATGTGTGTATTTATATACCTGTTGGTTATATCGCTAGCTATATTTACAAATGGCCTTTGTTTCCTTTTAAGACTTTGTTACCTTTTGGAATGAGTACTTAAGCTTCCATAGTCATAAAAAAAATAAAGGCATTTAAAAACTTTACATTAAACTGAACTAACAAGCTCTGGGGGATGAGGGAAGGCAGGGAAGTGAAGGAACTGAGCAAAGATGAAAAAAAAAGAGAAAGAACTCAAACTCATGAACACAGACAATAGTGGTGATTGCATGGGAGGAAGTGGAAGAGGGTATGGGGGGATAAATGGTGATAGGAAAAAACTAAATTAATTTTTTTTTAATGTTCATTACATTGACTTTATGCATAAATTTACATCCATTCATTCAAGTCATATTTATCAAGTATCTATGAACCAAGTACTATGGACACATGGGTAAACAAGATGGTACCTGTCCTCATGATGCTTGCTTACAGTGTATTAAGAAAACAAACACAGATTATTATAATCGTTACCTCATTTGCTTCAGTCTGTTGCTGTTCCTTCTTTTTTCTTCTTTTCTCTCTTTTTTTCTCATTTGCAGTTGATTTGCTTGTTTGAGACTTTCCAGGAGTCCTACCTTTGCCTTTTCCAGGCTCAGAATCAGAGCCACTACCACTATCCACTTGCAACAAGGCAAAACGAGAAGCAGTAGTGGGAACAGAACTAAGAACTGCTGAGGCCATTGTAAATATTTTTCTTTAAGAATACTTCTGTCAAGAATAATTCCTGTGGAGGGAGAAAAGAAGACAGGTGAGTAAAATTTATTAAAGATTCTACTGTAATAACAAATTTATACACACACACACACACAAATACATACACACACACACACACACACACACATCTCCAGACACGGGAGTTAGTAATATTTGGATTCATACCAACAGTCCTATGAGCAATAGCATACTTTTTAACTTAAAAACAACATAAAATTGTATAATAAAAAATGGAATAATGATATGAGATTTCAGACTAATGCAAGACTACCATCAATATAATGTATTCATTTTTCCATATATAGTTTTCAAAAATTCATGGTTTTCTTTTCTTTTAAATATACAGCTAAAATATATACATAGCTTGGCTGGTGTGGCTCAGTGTCAACCTATGAACAAAGTGGTCAAAGTTTGATTTCCAGTCATGGCACATGCCCAGGTTTTAGGCTTTATCCCTAGCAGGCATTGTGCAGGAGGCAGCCAATTGATGATTACCTCTCATCATTAATGTTTCTACCTCGCTCCCTCTCTCCCCCTCTAAAATCAATAAAAACATATTTAAAAATAGTAATTATATAAATACGTATTTATGGAAAACATCCTACATCAATACAGTTTAAAACAGAAAAGTGTATGTTTATCCCCAACTTCCAAAACAAAAAAAGTAGAAAAAGAACAATCTTATATACAAAATGCTGCCTTAAGTTTGATCCTAGCGACTAGTCCTAAGTCAAAAACTGAGAGCAAAATAGAGAACTTAAATTCCTGCAAAGAAAACTTTTCAAAATCACCCTCCACATTATCTTTTGATTCATACATAGCCTCAGTGCACCTTACCAGCCTCGTAGCCCCAGCTTGTGCCTCCAGTCTCGCAGCCCCACCTGGCACCCCCACCTTGGTCTGGCGTCGCCCCCTCAGTGCTCCACCATCCTGCCGAGGTCCCACTCTTGTCTGGCCCAATTGGGCTGGCAGCACCTCCACTGCCACCTGCTGCCAGCATCACATCGCCTACACCTCCCATGTTCCGCGCTGCCCCCTGGTGGTCAGCACATGTCATAGTGAGCAGTCAAACTCCCAGTATCCCAGTCAAAGGACTGTTCAAGGGGACAATTTGCGTATTAGGCTTTTATTATATAGGATTACTACCTAGTAAAAAAAAATTTTATAGTCATGAGGGGTCATGACAGTCTTCAATCATGACCATGTGACTTTAGCCAGTGAAACATAAGCTTTAAAAAGCTTTAAAATCATTTTTCTTCAGAACATGGTTCACCATGTTAGCTTTTCTCTGCTTCTATGATTGTGGAACCACATGTTGAGACAGAGTATTCATCAGTCAGATCTGATGGAGTCTGAAACCACAATGAACAAAGTCTTCTTACTAATCTGTGATGGATACAGGGTAGAGCAAAAATAGGTTTACAGTTGTATGTGAAACACAGTTTATTCTTATATTATTATTAACTAGAGGCCTGTTGCACAAAGAGATTCGTGCAATAGGCCTTCCCTTCCCTTGGCTGCTGGCCAAGAAATTTTATATTATTAAATTTTGATAAGAAAAGATTTAGGTTCTTTAAAAATAATTTCAACTGTTACAAACTACTGGATGGTTATAAAAACAAAAATGATTTGTCTTTATTACCTACTCAACCAAACAAAATTTCAATGGAAACTCAAGCTGAAGAAAACATCAATTAAAAGTCTGGATCAGGGCCCCAGCCAGGTGGCTCAGTTGGTTGGAGCATCATTCTGTACACCAGAAAGGTTGCAGTTTGCCTGACCAGTGTGGCTCAGTGGTTGAGCACTGACCTATGAAATAGGAGTTCCTGATTCGATTCTTCTGATTCCAGGCTTCATCCCCAGTGGGGGAGGGGGAGTGCAAGAGGCAGTCAATCAATGCTTCTCTCTCATCATTGATGTTTTCTATCTCCCTCCCTCTCCCTTCCTCTCTGAAATCAATACACACACACACACATACATACATTCATATATACTTTTTTAAAAGGTTTCAGGTTTGATTCTCAATCAGGGCACATACCTAGGTTGTGGGTTTAATCCCTAGTAGGGGCCCTTACGGGAGGCAACCAATCGGTATTTCTCTCTCTCTCTCTCTCTCTCTCTCTCTCCCCCTTCCTCTCTTTAAAATCAAGAAACATATCCTCAGGTGAGGATTTTTTAAAAAGTCTAGATTAGGAATTGCATATTCTTATTTCATGGATAAATTTTACTTAAAAACTAATGTTCACGGAACTTAAGTACAATTTTCTCATTTAAAACTCTGATATGATTCTGAAGTTTTTAATAAATTTAACATTTAGTATTTTCCTAATATACTTTGTTTTACCTATCCTAATCATATACTGTAAAAAAATGCAACACATTTATTCTCCACCCAGTTCTATGTAGACATTGTAGATCTCCCAGTTTGGGGACAATGGTTTACCTATGGTCCTTTACATTAGTAATGCAGAAGTCAAACAGCAGAAAAGCACTAGACAAGAATGCTGACCTGAAGCAAGAAGACCTGAGCAAACCCAACCTGCTGCTTACTGTGAGCCCCTGAACCACTTACTTGATCAGTTTCCTTATCTGTAAAACGAACAAGAATGCCCAGCTCACTGAGTTAACATTAAATATGTTAATGGGACTTTGCATACAATAACAGAACAGCAGTCAGTACAGAACCACTCAAATATAAACATCTATTGGTATTCTTACTATAATTAATTGAAATATGTCTTGAGGTCCTACGAGGCAAAGGAAAATTGGCACAAACTATTTAAAAATTTGGCTAAGCATGTCTGACTCCACTGCAAAAATATTTCGAAATTTAAATCAACACCATTCTAAAAGCTAACTAAGGCTTTAATCTTTGAAATGAAAGGAAAAAGTTGTTAGGCATTGAGAAGTAATTGTTGAGCAGTGAGCCACTGAAAAGGGTCAAAGACCTAATGATTATACCTAATATATTGCGGAAGGAAAACATCAGTCTACTCAAAACCCAAGAATCACAGTAGGGTCCATGTCTTAAACAGTAGGCATACAGTGAGTAGACAAACAATAAATGTTAAAATGAATGAAAAATAATAATAAAAGACAGAAAGACAAAGTGAAAACATTAGAATACTGTTAAACTGAGAAAAGAATGATATTCAAAAGACAAAATAATTATTTTCCTGAGGAAGCAGCTACCTATGCTATACTACCTCAGCAATCCACATATTAAAATAAAAGAGATTAACCAAAGAACTTATATGCATATATGCATAGCCCATGGACATAAACAATAGTGTGGTGAAGGTCTGGGGGGTGGGGGTGTCAACGAGAGAAAAAAAGAAAACATCTGTAATATTTTCAACAATAGAGATACATTTTTTAAAATAAAAAAATAATAATTGATAAAATACTCTTAGTTTATGAAAGGGTAAAATGAAAAGGGGGAAATGCTCACCTATAATGATCCCTTGTTTGGTCAGCAGTAGGAGTGCAAAAAAGATAGTGGCAGCCACTTGCACTATACTTTAGGTAACAGTAAATATTAAAGAACAGCTCTACGTAGCAGCTGAGAGAATAGGAGATGGGTCAACTGGAAGGATTCAATCATCTGTGCTACAAGCTGCACATGATATATAGCCAACACATTGTCTACTTCAATAGCCATTAGAGAAATCTACATACCAGGTCAAAAGGTACACTAACCAGTACCTCAGAAGTGAAAGAGGGTGAAATGTAAATTTTAAATTAAAAAGGGAATAAAAACATAAAAATAATCCCTAATCTGTAAGTGTGCATTATGTATTTACATACCAAAAACAAAGAAAATGCATACGACTACTCATGCTTGTTTTTCTTTCAACAGTTTTCACTATTTCCCCAAGTATTCTATAATGACCATATTTCTTCTATAAGAAAAACATCTCACACAGACAGTAGGGAAGTGAGGGCATGTGCTAGAACAGTGGTTCTCAATCTTCCTAATGCCGCAACCCTTTAATACAGTTCCTCATGTTGTGGTGACCCCCAACGATAAAATTATTTTCGTTGCTACTTCATAACTGTAATTTTGCTACTGCTATGAATCGTAATGTAGATATTTGATATACAGAATGTATTTTCACTGTTAGAAATTGAACATAATTGAAGCATAGTGATTATCACAAAAACAATATGTAATTACATACGTGTTTTCCGATGGTCTTAGGCGACCCATGTGAGAGGGTCGTTCGACCCCCCAAAGGGGTCGCAACCCACAGGTTATACTTCAAATAATAAAGAATTTGAATTTTTTTTTTTTTAAATCTCATCTTGAAAAGGGAAAATGATCATTTAAACCCAAATTCAAAAAAGTAAACTGATGTAATCAATGCAATATTGATTTTTCTGCTCTGTGTCAAACTTAGAAAGGGCAACTGCAGGTCAGAACTAACAATGAGATGCCTTTGGTCCTTAATGTTAGTGAGGCAGAGGACAAATGACAGACAGCAACTGTCAAAGACTGATTCTGTTGCATGTTTTTGGAGAATATTACCTTCATGAACAAATTTTTCCAAATTTGCAAAAAATATATTATCAATTCAAGAATTCATTCTTTTAACTACTGAAGAGAAAAAGGAATAAATAGGCAGACTATGACAACATCAGGATTTTTAAATATAATTCAGGGTATGGCTAGGGTTAATATTCCTTCAATCTTGTGTCCTAAAACTCTCGACCTCCATCTCTGGTCTTATTTAAGAGACAATAGGATAAATAGATTCAAATAGAGCTCTTTCTCTTCCCCTATTTTCCCTTTCTCTCTCACACAGTTTTTAATATCTCTGCATTTATATACATTTAAATGATGTAGATTTAATTAAGGTATACAATGCAAAAAGTGAAGTATAGTGGAAATCCCCTAAACTACCTACATTGGTCAGTCTCTGAATGTGGTAGCTAGTGCTATATATTAAACATTTACATAATACTAAAATACTACACAAATTAGATTTTAGTCTAGAAATCTACTTATTATTTCTTGTTTCCCCTCTTCCCTTTTAGTCTCCTTTTTTTAAAAATATATTTTATTGATTTTTTACAGAGAGGAAGGGAGAGGGATAGACAGAAACATCGATCAGCTGCCTCCTACACACCCCCAACTTGGGATGTGCCCGCAACCAAGGTACATACCCTTGACTGGAATCGAACCTGGGACCTTTCAGTCCGCAGGCCAATGCTCTAGCCACTGAGCCAAACCGGTTAGGGCTAGTCTCCTTTTAAAAATAATTTAAAGGCTGCCCTAGCTAGTTTGGCTCAGTGGATAGAGCATTGACCTGCGGACTGAAGGGTCCCAGGTTTGATTCCGGTCAAGGGCACCTGCCTGGTTGCAGGCTCGATCCCCAGTAGGGGGCGTGCAGGAGGCAACCAATCAATGATTCTCTCATCACTGTTTTTTCTTTTTTTAATATAGTTTTATTGATTTCAGAGAGGAAGGGAGATGGGGAGAGAGAGATAAAAACATCAATAATGAGAGAAAGCTCTAACCGGTTTGGCTCGGTGGATAGAGTGTCGGCCTGAGGACTGAAAGGTCCCAGGTTCAATTCTGGTCAAAGGCATGTACCTTGGTTGTAGGCGCATTCCCAGTAGGTGGCATGTAGGGGGCAGCCAATAAATGATTCTCTCTCATCATTGATGTTTCTCTCCCCTCTCCCTTCCTCTCTGAAATCAATAAAAATTAAAAAAAAAATTGTTTAGGGTCACAGGTTTGATTCCGGTCAAGGGCATGTACCTTGGTTGCGGGCACATTCCCAGTGGGAAATGTGCAGGAGGCCGCTGATCGATGTTTCTCTCCCATCGATGTTTCTAACCCTCTATCCCTCTCCCTTCCTCTCTGTAAAAAATCAATAAAATATATTTTAAAAAATAAATAAAATAAACTAAAAATAATTTAAAGGCTAATTCAGTTGAAGACAAAATTCACAAGATAAATTAAAAAATATATGGTTCAGATCAAAATGCACAAAAAACAAGTTTATAAATATACAAGTAGCTCATCACATATAAATATTTAATAATTTCTTAATTACTACCATTAGTAAAAACTATTAATTCCACTATACTTCACATAGCAGCAATATCAAATTATAGGGAAGTCTCCATTTTATATATATTCAATACACCAATTACTTAACGTAGTAATTATAGCATGTGTTAGGGCTTTTTATAACAATTATCCTTCCTCAGATTTTGCTCCAGCAAAACTACCTAAAATTTCCTGGTCACATATTCAGTTTTACTTGTTCATATCTTTACGCTATTCCTTTTGCCTAAAATGCTCTCCATCTCTTCCACTTAAAACTTGTATTCATTGTTCAAAATCTGCTCAGGTGCTAGCATCTCTATATTTTCTTTGACCGAACCCTCAAATTAATCATCCCATCCTCTGTAGTATTTCTGTATTTTACGCTTACTTTTATTAAAATTATGCTTGCCAGCTGGCATGGCTTAGTGGCTGAGCATTGACCTATGAACCAGGAGGTCATGGTTTGGTTCTTGGTCAGGGCACATGCCCAAGTTGCGGACTCTATATCCCTAAATGTGGGGTGTGCAGGAGGCAGCAGAACAATGATTCTCATCACTGATGTTTCTATATTTCTCTCCCTCTCCCTTTTCTCTGATATAAATAAAAATATATTAAATTTTTTTAAAGATTATGCTTATTGTTGTGCCTAGCCCCCTACAACCCTGATTTCAACATCCTAACAAAAACCACAGGACCTAGCACACAAAAAATCAATTTATTAAATTTGTATTTATTTTCTTTTTTTCCCAAATCTTTATTGTTGCAAGTATTACAGATTCCCCCCCCCCTTTTACCCCTATTGCCCCTCTCTACCTAGTCCCTCCCGCCCCCACAGGCCTTCACCACCTACTTGATCTGTGTCCATAGGTAATTTATATATATATAAATTTTTTGGTTAATTTCTTCCCACCCCAACTCCTCTCTTCGCTCTGAGATTCATCAGTCTGTTCCATGTTTCCATGCCTCTGGTTCTATTTATCATCAGTTTATTTTGTTCATTAGATTCCTTGTTTGTTTATCTTGATTTTTAGATTCAATTGTTGATAGATATGTATTTATTGCCATTTTATTGTTCACTTTTTTATCTTTTTCCTTCTTCTTAAAGAAGACCCAAAACTTACATTCCCCCAATACAAGGCTACACATGCATTGAAAGATGTGTTCATAGTAGAATGGATAGGAAAAGAAAACGCAAAATGCACTATAGATAATCCCCAATTCCATAATGCAAATGTGAATTTAAGATTATTAGCAGTTCAAAGTTGTTTCAATTTAAGTGCCAATCTACCAACTTATCATCACCACAACTAATTTTGTTTAAGACACATATTTGTTTAGGAAAACAAAATTGGTTTTAAAGTGTTGATTAAAAAGAATTAGGATATATGAGGTGCTTAAAATAAACTATTTCTAAAAAATGAATAGCCTAAACTGCAAGCAGCAGGATCTCAAAATGGTTGGTACAGCTGGTCACTGCTGAGGTTCTGAAGACCACTGCCACTATGACCTCACCCCTCACTATGACCTCTCTAGGGACAAGACGGACAATAGCTGTGGTGACCCTCAATTAGGGCCCTTCAAAAACCGACATATGTGCAAAACCCTCAGTCAAGGATAATCATATTTATTCATTTTTATAAAATAAATGACTATCATCTTCCATGAACACTATCAACCAGTAAGTCTGATTGGTGTGGCCTCATTGAACTATAACTTACATTTTTATAAAACAGCACAAAATGAAACAGGATTGGGCATCAATGATTTAACACCTGGTGAAATTTAAAGTTTGTATTATTTCATGTTCTGTTCCTCAAATAACACAACTGAACAATATCTTGCACTTTAGCTTCTTGTAAATTAAGATTCACAACCAACAAGTGCCAAATGTGTACCAACACTTGGCTCCCAACACAATTGGTGCAAACAAACCATGTAAACGTTATGGGTTTGCCTTAAGTTCTATATTTTCTTCATAAATGTTGCCTCCCCTTTCCAATCCGCAGCACCTAATTTCTGTGGGCTGAAAAATCTAAGCAAAAAGTACAAACAGCCCTGACCGGTTTGGCTCAGTGGACAGAACGTCAGCCTGCGGACTGGAGGGTCCCGGGTTCGATTCTAGTCAAGGGCATGTACCTTGGTTGTGGGCACATCCCCAGTGGGGGGTGTGCAGGAGGCAGCTGATAGATGTTTCTAACTCTCTATCCCTCTCCCTCCCTCTCTGTAAAAAATAAATAAAATATATTTTTTAAAAATATGTTTTAAAAAGTACAGATACTGAGGACCTAAGGGATTCTCCCATCGATAAAGCACATGTATTTTCATTTGCCTCAGTGTTCTTTGGTCAACTTGCAGGTTCTTGCTTTTAGTCTATCGAGGGAAGCCACTGTTGGGTATCTTATAAATAAGTCTGTTGTAACCATTTATGACAATTAAGAATAGCTTCCATTGATTAGGATTTGATTAATACCGACTACGGTATTATAAACCTACTGAGGGGGGAAAAAAACCCACCCTATACTTCCGAAGTTTAAAGATTGTTTAATGCCTTAATTTACCATAAAGTTTCTCCAATATTCTTAGAGCTGCAAGTCAAACTTATTAAACTGACGACTCCGGCTACAATCACAAACGTAGTTACTACCTAAACAGGCAATACTGACCGGCAGAGAAAAATTTTCACTGGCTTTCCAGTACAAGAGAGGTTAGTGCTTCCCATGGAAGCCATAGCACCTACTCAATTGTAAAATCTAACTGAAAAATTAAAAAATTTAAAAGAAGCTGGAAAGAGAAGGCAATTCAATAGGCCCATTTTGTCACTCCTGTTCAATACCTACTAAGCACCCTAAATTCTAGCCATTTCACAAAATTCTGAGAGAATGCTTGTTCCAAACAATAACAGCGAAATAGTAATAATAATAATTATTATAATTATAATTATAAATGTGTAACAACCCCACAGCCCGCTCCCGCCCTCTCCCACAGCGAGCGGCGAGGAGGCGGCGCGCTCTCCCCGAGAGTAACTCACGAGGTACCTCGCTCATGAATGAAGCCAAATTCACCGCGGGCCGGGGCTCCCAAACTTCTCCGCACAAAGTACGTAGGAAGAGACAGGGCTGGGCGAGACCCAACTCAAGCGAAGAAGCGGCTTCGAAACCTGAAAGGCAGAAAACGGCGA
>NW_006287671.1:166003-174644 GCF_000327345.1 Myotis davidii
CGGCGCTGGGAGGGGGAAGGGGCCGGGGCACCTGGGGCCCCGGTGCCCCGCCGCTCGGCTCTCGCTCCTCAGGGAGTGAGGGGGGATGGTTCTGCACGCCCGGCTGGGAATGGCGAGGCTGCGTCGGGTCTCCGTGAGGAAAATAGCGGACATGGCTGGTTTCTCCGCGGAGTTAACAAAGCGCTTCCACGCTGTCTCCCTTGGTGCTCTGTCAGGTAGCAATGTCCTCATTTTACCAGCCGAATGACGTGACTCACCCAAAGCCTCAAACTAATCAATGGAAAAGCCGGAATTTGAAGCTGTGCTGCCTTCAAAATTCCGGAGGGCTTACCGTTGCATCACATTATCTCCCTAAATCACTAATGGGAGACACACACGCCCTTATCGGTAAGATGCTGCAGGGGTAGCGGGGGCAGTTGAAGATGCCATCCCTTCCTTCAGAGAGTAAGGAATAAAACAAAGATGAAACCCATAAAAGACACACCATGAGAGAAAAATACAGAGTACTGTGGAAGACGAAGGAACTGCTCACTGCCTGCCGGGTATGGGAGAGAAAGGCAGCATGGAGAAGGCCTTTGAGGGACGGGGAAGGAGATGAGGAAGCTTATACAGCGAGAAGGGGTGGCTGGAGAACTTAGGAAGGTGACTTAGTGAGAGTGTTCAGGAAAAAGCAAACGGGAAGACCCTAGGCCCTACGGCATGTTGAGAAGTGGCAGAGGCCAGGAGAATGGGGCCTGAGGTGGCAAGTAGATGACTTTGTATTGAATTCTGTATTTTTAGTCTTTGTGCTTTCAAAGTTAGGGGGAAGAAAAGTTCAGCTTCCCTTCCATCCCTGAATGTATACAAAAACTAGAGGCCCAGTGCACGAAATTCATGCAGGGTAGGGTTCCTAGGCCTGGCCCTCCATCAGGGCCCATTAGGGCCTTCCTGCTGCAGCCGGGGCCTGCCTTCGTCCACGCTGTTCCCTGGTGATCAGCGCAGGTCATGGTGAGCGGTGGAACTCCTGGTCTCCTGGTCAAATTCCCGAGGGGACACTTTGCATATTAGCCTTTTATATAGATTAGAGGTGGGCCCTGCTGGTGTGGCTCGGTGGTTGAGCGTGGACCTGTGAACCGGGACCTCACAGGGCATATGCCTGGGTCTCAGGCTCAGATCCCCAGTAGGGGGTATAGGAAGCAACTGATCAATGATTCTCTTCAATCATTGATGTCTCTCTCTCTCTCTCTTTCTCTCCCTTTCCCTCTCCCTCTCCCTCTCTGAAATCAATAAAAATACATTTTTTTAAATTAGAGGTGGGAAAACTGCCAGATGAACCTGCAGTAAGCCAGGTGAAAAGTAATGAGTCTGAACTAAAAGCAGCTCAGGAGGAATTTGAAAGAGCATGGTTTAAAGATGACATGGAAGCAGAATCTACAGGATTTAGCAATTAAATGGATTTACAGCCGAAACCGGTTTGCCTCAGTGGATAGAGCATCGGCCTGCGGACTGAAGGGTCCCGGGTTCGATTCCGGTCAAGGGCATGTACCTGGGTTGCGGGCACATCCCCAGTAGGAGATGTGCAGGAGGCAGCTAATCGATATTTCTCTCCCATCGATATTTCTAATTCTCTATCTCTCTCCCTTCCTCTCTGTAAAAAATCAATAAAATATATTTTTTATTAAAAAAATAAATAAATAAATGGATTTACAGCAAGAGGGGATGGCATGAAAACATATATGAAGAAGAAAAAGAAAAGTCAAGATAGTGAAGAGGTTTTGACTTTGTAGATAATCATAGAAAAAAGGAGTAAAAATTGCTTTATATATATATATATTTTTTTTTTTAATTAAATCTTCATTGTTGAAAGCATTAACATATGTCCCCTCTTTTCCCCCATTGCCCTCTCCTACCCTCCCGCACTGCCAGCCCCAGGCCTTCACCACCCTTATTGTCTTGTCCAAGGGTTATGCATATATGCATACAAGTTTTAGATTTGGCCATTTTAAAGGTTTGAAAGTCAGCCAGATAGAGATGGACACCAAGAAGTTAAATATAAAGGTTTTAAAATATGGGAAAGAGACACCTGGCATGTCTCAGTGGTTGAGCGTGGACCTATGAACCAGGAGGTCAAGGTTTGAGTCCCCATCAGGGCACATGCCAGGGTTGTGGGTTCGATCTCCAGTAGAGGGTATGCAGGAGGCAGCCAATCAGTGATTCTCATCATCGATGTTTCTATCCCTCTCTCCCTCTTCCTTCCTCTCTGAAGAAATCAATATAATATGTTTTTTAAAAAATAAGACACTATTCTTGTCCTCAGGGTGTCTATGTAGGCAGATAGCTGCATAATATATATAGAGAGAGAGAGAGAGAGAGAGAGATTGAACTAGAAAATAGGGAAGTTATCAGCCTACAGTTATATCATTGTAACAAAAAGAATAAAACAAAGGGCAGAATCTTAGAGAACATCCTCTTTAGAACCTGGTTACTCAAAGTGTGGTCAATAGCCCAGAGGCAATGGCATCACCAGGGAGTTTATTAGAAATCTCAGCCTTCCCCACCCCAGACTTGCTGAATCTTAACAAGAACCCCAAGTGATTTGTATCACATTAAAGTTTGAGAAGTTCTGACCTAGATGAGAGAAGCCAGTGTCAACAACAAATAAGTTTTTTTTAAAGGAGGGATCTAATCTAGATGAGAGAAGCCAGCAAAGAAAGAGGGAGAGAACTAAGATAATGCAAAATCTCCAAATCAAGGTAAATTGGCCATTCACAAAAGCAGGGGACGGAAGGAGTTTCCTTCCACAAAGATTGAAAAGTGCAAGGAAGGGAAGGTATGTTTCAATTTTGTGATTAAGTGTATAGTTACTAGGACCATGTTCTAACAGCTTGGAAACTGCCCCTTTGTGATCAGGGACAGCCTAGAAATCTAATCCCCTCCCCGCTCCATGCCCACCTATATAGGACATATTGAAGTAGGTTTGTGGATTTGATAGCAGAACAAAGTACTTCTTTTCTAGTTATTTCTATTTTCTCGGCGAAATAGAGAGCAAGATCATTTTGGCAGATTGCTAATTGTCCATCACAATTTATTCTCCTTCCTAGGCACATAGTCTTTTTTGTTTGTTTGTTTTTGTGTGTTTTTTCAGCCTCTCTTTCAGTTAGGTATGGTCAGGCTTTAAGTTGTTGCTAGTGAAATGTGAACAGAAATGATGTCTGCCATTGCCAGGCCAGTGTGCCTCCTTCATGCATTTTTTCCCTTTCTGCCAGCTGGATTATGCAGGTGACTACAAACTGCCCAGATTGACAGAGCCACAAGAAAGAAAGGTGCCTGGATGAAGGAGAGCTGCCCTCTGACCTGGAACACCCATTCTGGATTATTATGTGAGCAAGATATAAATTTAAAGAATGAGCTGAAAACATAAGAGATGGGTTGGAGAGCCGGAGGCTTGAAATTAAAATTAGAAGAGGGGCTGTAGTTACCGGTAATGTCAAGGTGTAGGAAATAATTGTGAAAGTAGGAAGCTGCAATTAGCAGGTGGCACAAATCATCTGAAGAGTCATAGTGAAGGAACTGAGAGGCAGGAAGGGGTATCACAAAGAATTATCCACTGGAGGTATAGTACCCTTGGAGTGGTGAATAGCCTTGGAGGGAGTGATAATGAGTCTGGTACTAAAATCTTCAAAGAATGAGGGGTTAAATGATCTGAATCAGGGCATTCAAGGCCATCAGTAACTTAATATGTTCGACAATTTGATGATAAGAGTTTTCATTTAAACAGGCACTTTAAAGTTTTATTGTACTAATGTGGGGTTTCTAATTGCTTCTCTTTGACCTCTCAGATTGCAGATGGTAACTGCTTTCTTTAAGAGGAAGTACCCATATGTCTGTATTATAAAACAAACACATGCCAGGCTTCCCAGTTTAAATGACTAGCTTTAAAATGTGTCAGACTACTGTTCTACCGCCAACAATTACCTTCAAAAAATGTGTCAAAAGTGATGCTAGCTTTGCCACATCAAATGATGTCTGGTAAATGTTCAAAATCTGCATGAAAACTTTAGATATAACTTAATAAACAGGGATTGACTAGAAACCTGACATTAAAACTATTAAGATTACCTGTAGTTTAAAAAATGATGTATCATATTGTATAGTGTAGAGACTCTGATGTCAGACTGCAAAGGGTTGAATCAAAGCATCTATCCTATGGGGTTATGGAGCGGATAAAATGTAATATTTATCATACATATAAGCACTTAAAGACTGCTTAGCACATACGCCCTGGCCAGTGTGACATAGTTGATTAAAGATTATCTTGTGTACTGTAAGGTCACCGGTTCAATTCCTGGTTAGGGTATATACCCAGGTTTCAGGTTCAGTCCCTGATTAAGGCGCATACAGGAGGCAACCAATCCATGTTTCTCTCTCCCTCTCCCTTCCTCTCTCTCTAAAAATGAATGAATGAAAAACCATATTTAAAAATTTTTCAAAGACTGCTTAGCACATATAAGCACTCAGTAGAGTTAGCTATAGTTATTCTATTGTTGTACTTATTCTTATGGAATTGCCTATAAGTATACTTGGACTTTTCCTACTTAAAAAATATGTTAATTTCATTACATCTATAATGTTAGGACCTAATAGTAAGACTTCTGGTTAAACATGGTGCATTGAACACACGTTTTTCTCCACTCCAGATCCCTCACTAAAATGACAGTGAAGGAATAAAAAGGTATAAACCCATTAAGACAAAGCAAATAGCCAAAACCGGTTTGGCTCAGTGGATAGAGCGTCAGCCTACGGACTGAAAGGTCCCAGGTTCGATTCCAGTCAAGGGCATGTACCTGGGTTGCGGGCACATCCCCAGGGAGGGATGTGCAGGAGGCGGCTGATCGATGTTTCTCTCTCATCGATGTTTCTGACTCTCTATCTCTCTCCCTTCCTCTCTGTAAAAAATCAATAAAATATATTACCAAAAAAAAAAAGACAAAGCAAATAGGAAGAGAGATTTCTGCTGAAGAAGGATGTCGACAAAACTTAGGAACATGGACAGCAGATGGTTGAGTGATAACTGGCTTACCCATACCAGGAAAGGGAATATCTAAGCTTCTGGGAAGAGGTAGAGCCAGCCAGGTGAACCTGTTTACATCACAGACCCTGGAAAGGTCTGAAACTGGAACTGCCACACCTCTGAAAGCAGACGTAGAGTGGGCTGCAAACCACAATTCATCATGAAAGTTTTATAAAGAAGTCAGATCCTTCATTCCCCCTAATCCCTACTCCATTCCATGCTGTCTTAACTCAGCAGAGGACGGGAGGGTTCCTCTCTGGAGAGGCAGACTCAGAACTCCCCTGGACATCAGGCAGGGCTGAAGACAGGGATGACTCTCTCCACAGAAAAGCTGAATTAATGAAGTTGTATATACTGAATTGTAAGCCATAACCCCAGCTTCATTCAGATGCTAGAATGCTGGGATCTTAAGCTTCCTCTTAGGGGAAAAGTAGCTGGTCCAAGAGAAAAGGCCTACAAATATTGACTTTGAGGGTCTTATAATGGAGAATGTGGCTTGTCACCTGTCTCTTTATAGTGAAGCCCAACAGTAGACAAGCCCTGCCCATATCAACAGAGGCTCTAATCAACTATTTATCATCTCATTCTTAAACGTGGGTGTATAGTCAAGGACCACCAGATAGTTGAAGAAACCCTCTTTCTTTCATGAAGGAAGAAAATAGAAATAAGAGAAGAAACCAAGGAAATAGAGCCAATGCAGAAAACAGAAAAAGATGTCAAAATGAAACAATTCTCAAAAGTTTTAATGCTAATGAAGCTACAGGAGAGAGGTATTCCACCAAAATAAGGGTATAAACTAAGAAACAAACACATAGGGCCTGGTAAACAGGAGCTCTGACAGAAAAAACAATGTGGCCGATGTGGCTCAGTTGGTTGGAGCATCATCCCATACACCAAAAGGTGGTGGGTTTAATTCCCAGTCAGGGCACATACCCAGGTTGTAGGTTCGATCCCCTGGGTGCTTACAGAAAGCAATTGATCAATGTTTCTCTCACACATTGATGTGCCTCTCTCTCTGTCTCTGTCTCTCTGTCTCTCTCTCCCCTGGGATGACAGTGAAGGGAAGTTCCAGGATGACAGCTATGTAGCAGGTCTTTAGAGCAACCAGTTTGTTCTGATAAAGGATGGAGGGCTCTAGAGGGGATGTCTCCAAGGGGGGAAAAAATCAGAACTGATCAATGGCCTGTGTTTGAACCTTGTGAACATATAAAGATGAAATGATGATAGGTACAAAGAAAACTAAGCAAACCCAAGAAAGAGGAGATTATAAACTACAGGTACGCTGTATGATTGTTTTAAGAACACTTGATGGTGCCTCTCTGGAGGAGAATTATACTTCCCTGCCCTATTGATGACAGACCTGGCAGTGTGAATTGCTGTGGCCAATGAAATAGGGGCACAACTCAATGTGTCCCTTCCAGGAAGAAGCTTCAGGAGCCATGTCTCTGCCCCTGCCACAAGATGGGCTGCCTCTGGCCATCTGAGTCCTGAGTGAAGACACCATAGAACAGAACTACAAGCTGACCTGCCACTGGACATGCAGTGTGAATGACAAGTAAACCTTTATTGTTGCAGTCTGCTGAGGGTTTTATGGAATTTTGTTAATGTGGCATAATTAACCTCTCCTGACTGATATGATAACATGGGATTTTGTGGACAATACATAATAGACATTAAAATATACATAAATACTTAATAATGTCACATAAACATATTGGGGAATTAGTAAATGGCATAAAATGGCTAAAACTGAAAAACTAAGACATGGCAATAGAAACGTGCTCTTTAGAAATGTGGAATTAAGCAGCAGAACAACAGTTTTCCTTTGGGAAGCAGTTATCAGTGATGACAGATGGAGCAGGGCCTTCTGTTTATTATGACCCTTGTAATTATTTGACTCTGAAATCAGATATTGTCGCCTTGAAAAAATTAAAAATTGCATATCTTTAAAAAATTAATGGCGAGAAGGAAAATTATAGCATTGTTTTTAATTCACCAAATTTAATACTGACCATCAATTATCCCACAGTAATACTACAATGTAGATACTAATACTACTAATACTAAGAACTAATTCTTAATATATAAAATTAACTCCAAGTTGACCCAAGACATAAATATAAGAGCTAAAACTATAAAACTCTTAAAAGAAAATATAGATGTAAATCTGCATGATATTAGATTGATTAAGTAATGGTTTCTTAGATGTGACAACTAAAGCGCAAATCATCAAAAGAAAAAATAAGATTTCATCCAATTTAAAAACTTTTGCAATGCAAAGGACACTATCAAAAAAGTAAAGCCTGGCCGGTGTTGCTCAGTGGTTGAGCTTTGACCCATGCAACAGGAAGTTGACCTATGGTTCGATTCCTGCCCAGGTTGTGGGTTCGATTCCCCATGTGGGGCATGCAGGAGGCAGCTGATCAATGATTCTCTCTCATCATTGATGTCTCATGTCTCTCTATCCCTCTCTCTTCCTCTCTGAAATCAATAAAAAAGAAAAAAATTGTTTTTTTAAGTGAAAAGACAACCCACAGGATGGGAGAAAATATTTGCAAACCGTATATCTGGTAAGGAATTTGTATTATACTATATAATGAACTTTTACAACTCAACTGGGACCTGGCCAATTAAACTGGCATAATCAGTTCTTTACATATAATTTCCCTCTTTATGGGAGATAGTGAACTTTTTAAATCTTACTAAGCGGATCTCAGCACTACTGAAGGTAACTTCTTCCAGAAAAACTGTTGTTAGTAGTGTTCCTCTCAGATTTATTTGTTCACAATCCAGTAGAATACTTAGGACTGTAGGTTCTACTACTCTTACAGTCTTCACTTTTTCTTTGATTTCTTGGTTATACAAGTCATGGATGCTTTGATCTAAAGTGACAGCTTATTCCTTAATATTGGCAGATATTTGCAAACTGAGGAGAATGAGCTTGTCTCAGGATGCTTATAAAGGAGAGACCACCATGGTAATGTCAGATTTAATTCTATTAATATACTTTTTGTATATAGTAGCTAAGAGAATCAACTGTCAAAGACTGACTTTTCTGTTAATTTGATCCCATAACTATACACGTACCAAAAAAATCAACTTACTGTTTTACAATTTCCTTAAGGAGAGAAAAATAAAGTTTTCAATATCTTAGTAATTAACTTATGGAAATCATTCTTTTTGGTTCACAAATTTGGTAATTGTTACTAAAGAAATAAGTAACAAATAGCCAAAAACTGATGGTTAAAAACCCCCTAAAGTCTGCCTGGCATGGCTCAGTGGTTGAACATTGAACAATGAACGAGGAGGTCATGATTCCATTTGAGGCATATGCCCAGGTTGTGGGCTCAATTTCCCAGTCATGGGCATGCAGAAGGTAGCCAATTGGTAATTCTCTCTCATCATTGATGTTTCATCTCTCTCTCTCTCTCCCTTCTTCTCTGAAATTAATAATATGTGTGTATTTAAAATCACTAAAACATATTCTTTTTTTAAATATATTTTTTATTGATTAAGATATTACATATGTGTCCCTGTCCCCACATCACCCTCCACCCCCCACCCCACCCCCGGTGTCCGTGTCCCTTGGTT
>NW_006287671.1:176551-177401 GCF_000327345.1 Myotis davidii
GCACTCTACTTCCGCAGCTTCTCTTGCTCTCAGTGTGCTTTTCTTTCCTTCTAGTTGTAGAATTTACAGTCAGCCAGGCTTCCTGTGGTTCTGGATGATGTCCGAATTGTTTTTCTGAGGTATTAATCAATTGTTGTGAGCGGCATCAACTTCCCGGTGTTTATCTCTGCCGCCATCTTAGTTTCTCCCACATATTCTTTTTTTTTAATTTCAGAGAGAGAGAGAGAGAAACATCAAGGATGAGAAAGAATCATTGATTGGCTGCCTCCTATTCGCCCCACACTGGGGATGTAGCCCACAACCAGGCATGTGCCCTGACCAGGAATCCAACACTGACCTTCTGATTCATAGGTCCACACTCAACCACTAAACCATGCCAGCCAGGCATATTCTTTTATTCATAAATCAATGAAAGTCATAAAGCACTTCTTATGACTCTAAAAATACTCAGCCAAGTCTTTGAGATATTTACTTGTGAGAATAGAATTCACATAAGACTTCCCAGAAAAAAAAACTTCTCAGAGAATACTGTTATTTCTATTGTTGCTGACATATAGAACTAAAACTCTAAGAATTTGTTTTAAAGTTTTATGATATATATAAAACAATCACGTATGTACTAAAAAGTTATCTCATTTTGACACCCAACTCTCTAGAAAACCTACTATATTTATCCCATTATAAATATACTTTAGCCAAAACCGGTTTGGCTCAGTGGATAGAGCATCGGCCTGTGGACTGAAAGGTCCCGGGTTCGATTCCGGTCAAGGGCATGTACCTGGGTTGCGCGCACTTCCCCAGTGGGGGATGTGCAGGAGGCAGCTGATCGATGTTTCTCTCTCATCGATGT
>NW_006287671.1:177529-179951 GCF_000327345.1 Myotis davidii
AATTTTCAAAGTGCTTTCGTGTATTTATTTGATAAAGCAAAAGGCTATTTACCGTGTAGTAAAAATAGCAATTTCCTTCCCAATTAATTTATTAAATAATTAGAGGCCTGATGCACGAAATTCGTGCAAGGGGCTCTGCCCTCACAGCCCTGGCTTCATCCGGAAAGTTGTTGTCCAGAAGGACATCCAGTCTAATTAGCATATTATGCTTTTATTATTATAGATTACTTTAAGTTGCATTTGAAAACTAAGATTTTTATTTTAAATGCAAGAAAGTTATAACATTTTTTTTAAAGAAAGGTCTGTTTGGTATTTTAGAAAATATCATTATTTAATGTACTCCATTAAGATTATAACCTGGGTCATTCTGGTCATTTTCCAGTCACCTGGTGCTCGCTGGGAAATGGTGCAGGGCAACATATAGACTTAGTTCAGATGCTTCCCAACACCTAGGTTATGGGAATTTTAAATGGCGATTGACCCCTCAGTATAAAAATACCTTGCCTGGTTCCCACTCTTCCTATCTAGAAAAAAGAAATTATGCTAGAAAGTAACAACAAAAGTTTGGCAATTTTTATACTTATAAAAGAACTAATTAAGCAAAATAGTTAAGTATCTATAATAATAAAAGTGTAATATGCTGATTAGACCAGACAGCTGAACAACCTTCCGGACAAAGCCGGGGCTGCGAGGGCAGAGCCCCTTGCACCAATTTCGTGCATCAGGCCTCTAGTTGCTTTATAAAGATAAATCCTGTCAATTAATGCATACAGTGTTTGTTTTGGCATGCTATTTGTGGTTCTTCAATGGTAAAATCACTAAAGTCTTATTTACTTTGGTCTATGTTATGGTTGTTGGAATTTATCCAAAACTGTTTATCATTTTCTATTGAATGGTTCCACGTTTTCCTTTTATATTCTGCTTATAGCAGCTTCTTTTCATATAATCCTGAATTAATAGTAATCTCAGGAAGAGGAACCAATATAAAAAACCGGGATGTATATTTAAAATGGCAAAATCAGTACTACTACCTAAGAGTATTCTTTAGGGGTTAGAGATAGCCAAAGGCCCTGACCGGTTTGGCTCGGTGAACAGAGCGTCAGCCTGCGGACTGAAGGGTCCCGGGTTCGATTCTGGTCAAGGGCATGGCAACTGATTGATGTTTCTCTCTCATGGATGTTTCTAGCTCTCTATCCCTCTCCCTTCCTCTCTGTAAACAATCAATAGAAATAGCCAAAGATTGAAGATGTTTCAGCGCTATTGCCAGAGAAAATATATTTGCTCAAAATATTTTTAAAAATTCTTTGCTGATCTATGAAATGCTTTAAAATAAATCTCTTTATCTCTTCTTCTTATCAGAGCTATTTGAATCCTAGAACACTGTGGGGAGTGAGGGGTAAGTAAAGCTATAATTTGCCTATAATTTGTTGTTGGTAATTGGAGAGGGTTTGGGGGTCAGAAAAGTAGTTCTTTTAAAAGGCCCCCCAGATTAAATAACTTCTAACATTGACCATTTTGGACTTGAAAAATTATACTTTGCTTTGTGTGTACTGTAATAAGCTTAAAAACTCAATACGGTATATGAATATTATTTCAAAGTACATTTCATTCTTTTTTTTTGTTCTACTTTAATTACACAAGTATTAACTAATAATAGCTTTAAATTTCCAACAAACATAAATATACATTCTTAAATGTTTTCTACTCTTTTGTTGTGGTTTTGTTCCTTGGGAATATAAAGATCTTGCTCATTATGTGAGATTGTTGTATTTTTCTTTTAAAGTACTATGGAGATAACTAAGTAGAGCTGTAATAATTTACCAGAAAAACCTAATTCCTAAGTCTAGTTCAGTATATTTGGGTTTAAGTTACACTGCTAGCATTTCAGTGGCAATTCTCTTAATTCATTGTGGAAATTCCTAGAAAAAAATATTAAAAAGAGGCAAATAAGAGCTATGTAGAATATCAAAAGCCAATATTATGACATCAAGTTTTTCTGAGCTTTCTATAATTTATCTTGTTCTAATTACTTCCAAATTGGGGTATTGTTGGGGTCAACATGAAGGTCATTATAAAAATCAAACACTATTCCATTATGTGGTGTCATGTATGCACTGCAATCCAAGAGCAAGGAATGTAGAAGAATGTGTTATCAGTACTAGTGAAGGCAGCCCATAGCTTGTAATAACTTATTTTAAACAAATTTTTATTGATTTAAGAGAGACAGAAAGTGGGAGGGAGGAGAGAGAAACACTGACTTGTTGTTCCACTTACTAGGTGTATCGGTTAATAATGCAGAGTTTGTAATCAAAGAAAACACAATAATTTTAAGAGAAACATCAAAAGTGCTTTATTCAAAGTAATGTCCATCGCTAGCTACACATTTCCCCCATCTTTCAAGTAATTTGTGGACACCGTCCCA
>NW_006287671.1:180491-208814 GCF_000327345.1 Myotis davidii
TTCACAAGTATTTTGAGATGGAGCATGTTCACCATAAGCTTCGCAAAGTATATAACTTTTTCTTCAAAGTAATGAATTAAAACTTCTCGCAAATGCTCTTTTTTTGGTACAAAATTCGACATTTTTAAGCGTAAAAATATCTATGATGTTAATACCTTCAGCAAATTTGACATGAAGTTTTGAAGCTTGCTATCAATACAACAAAATATCATACATATCAAATCACATATATGTTAACATATGTGTAACTCCATCTATTGAAAAAAATCTGCATTATTAACTGGTACACCTAGTATTTATGCATTCATTTGCTGCTGCTTCTATGTTTCTTGACCAGGGATCAAACCCACAATCTTGGCATATTGGGGACAACACTCTAACCAACTGAGCTAACTGGCCAGAGGTGTAATAACTTTAAATGTAAAATATACATAATGGCCTGGCCAGTGTGACTTAGTGGTTGAGCATTGACTTACGAACCAGGAGGTCATGATTTGATTCCCAGTCACAGCACATGCCCGGGTTATGGGCTTAATCCCCAGAAGGGGGCATGCAGGAGGCAGCTGATCAACAATTCTCTTTCATCATTGAAGTTTCTATCTCTCTGTCCCTCTTTCTTCCTCTCTGAAATCAATAAAAATATTTTAAAAATAAAATAAAATATACATAATGCATATTTTTAAAAATTGCAGTGAAGTTGAGAGAGGATTTGTAGACATGGGCTTACAAATATTATAGACAGCGAACATTCACATATCGATACTCGAGTGATTTAAAGTCACAAGTTTGTGCCTAAGAAAATAATTGAAAGAGCAAAATATGTCACACTTGCATTTAATGCATAAGAATTTGTGTAGGCTATAGAACCACTAAGGATTTGACTCCTAGGCATTTCATTCTAAGACTTAGCATAAGACCTGTTTGTGTGTGTGTGTGTGTGTTTTCATATAAGACACCCATTCTTGAATAAGGATTTATCACTTTATTGACCTGGACCAATACAAACAAGCCAATTGGCTAGTGGCAATCAAGTTCACTTAATGAAGACCATGTCTATTTTAGCTGACACCTTGAACCCTGAGTTCATAAAGATAAGAATCATGGGACCAAAAAAGAAAAAGAAAAAACAATTAGCAAAAGAAAAACATTAAAGCACAAAAGCTCTTCATTGATGTTGTTATGCCCATGGTTACCTATACTTAGAGAATTCTCCAACACTGTTACCTATAACATTCTGGAGATAGGAAAGGAACTAGTACTTTTTGGATGCAGGCATGTCTTCTTTCAAAGGCTCTGGTATGGGTATGGTGGGAGGTACCCATAACGAACAACAATAAGAAAACCATAAACATTTTATATACATGCGAAAAGGCAAACACAATGATAAAATGTTTAGACTGAAGAAATCATGTGAAATAAAAAGTAAAACTTATTAGTAATATCTGTAAAAAAATAATTTTACTTGCCTTGAGCAGATGCCCTAATTTTTCTTTCCTTTGTGAGGGCACTAACTAAACTAAAATGATAAGAGGTTCACTTCCAGAATGTATTATTCAGGATATTATTTATATGTGTGTGTTTCTGTACTTATATAGCATAGAAAGGATATATGTTTAACTGGAGGAAGGAAAAATCTGTACCTCTGCTACTTGAAGTAAGTTCACATTTGCATTATCAAATCTAATCACTGTTGGTTGGATATAACTTCTTATTTTGAGTTGGCTTTCAGAAAATGTGTTTATATTGCCACAGATAAAACAAATATGTGTCAATTTCTTGGGCAAGCAGGATTCCAGTATCAGAATACATTCTCACATGAATTATTTCTAAGTTATTTAAAATTGGGACCTTCATTAATAAATATGTATTTATCCTATACATTAAAAGGCTAATATGCAAATTGTCCCGTCGACTAGGAGTTCAACCATGAGTTCAACCAGGGGGTGGGGCTGGCCGGCCAACTGCCCGAGGCCTCTCCCCCAGGCCAGCCCAGCCCGATCAGCCCCATCAGGGCGGGCCCGCCAGGCCCCACCCGTGCACGAATTCGTGCACTGGGCTTCTGCGTAATATATAATTGCTATGCTTTGTTAAGGCACTGGATTTTGCCATTATATATTTACACATTACATAGTATAGACATTAAATATATATCATACAAAACAAAGGCAGAAGAAGGAGACTCACTTAAAACCAGTATCTGACTTCAAATAGTCCGTTAAAAACAAAATTTCCAAGATAGTTTATAATTTCATTGTTTGAAGCAGTTTCTCATTGGGCCAATGTTATAAAACTGTAGTTCATTTCCCAGGTAAGTCCACAGAAGTCTAACCCATAATTTAAGTGAATTTTAGTACCATGCTTAAGAGATATATAAAATATTCGTCAATTTAGAAGTTTGTATTGGTTTGGTTTTCTTTTCCTATAGCTGTGGGACCAGGGGACCCTATTCCCTAGGGCAGCCCGGCAAACTACAGCCTTCGGGCGGGTTGAAATGAATAAAACTAAAAAACAAAAAAAAAGACGGTACCCTTTTATGTAATGATGTTTACTTTGAATGTATATTAGTTCACACAGACACTCCATCCATGCTTTTGAACCCATTGTGGCCCTCGAGTCAAAAAGTTTGCCCACCCCTGCCCTAGGGGCTAGAAACTAAAAAAAGGAACCATTAAGTCTTTGAGCACAGGGTAATAGTTTGGGTATTAGGTAAGATGGTCAGGCTCAACAGCAACAGAGAAAGGGGCAAAAGAAAAAAATAGCAGCACCAGATAAGAAAAAAATCGAGTCAGCAAGGAAGTGAGTGACTCATTGAGTACGCATCTATAAGTAAGGATGTTTTTGCTACCATCCCACCCAAACATTAAAGAAACAACTTTATTCTAAGTGAAACTTTGGAAAAGAGATAAAAATCACAAATAAGTAAAAAAGTAACAAAATATCTCTCCGGTCATTATAACGGGATATTTTATGTGATTGAAAAATATAGTGCAAAAGTGCAAACTGTATTATGTTGGGCAAATCAATGTTTAGTTCTTAATTCCAAATGAAGTTATTATATAAGGTTTAAACCAAAAAAATATTGAAGAAAATTTTTCATTTACTTACTTACAGCCCCAATGTAGTCTGGCCTGTCTGGGTGCAAAGCCTGACTAAACAGGTTGTAGAGAAAATTCTCAGATGAAGTGCATCATATTATTAGTTAAAGATCTTCTGGCTCGACTTCAAGCTTTATAGGTATACTAGAGGCCCGGTACACAGATTCCTGCACCAGTGGGGTCCCGCAGCCTGGCCTGCGCCCTTCTTGCAATCTGAAATCTGGGATCCCTCGGGGGATGTCAGACTGCCGGTTTCAGCCTGATAACCTGCTCTGTGGGGATCAGGCAGAAACCGCTGTCCAGTATCCCCCGAGGAATGTAGTAGTGTGTGAAGCAGCAGGTGGCCAGGGAGGAGTCCGAGCCCAGGCTGGGCACCATTCCCGCTCATCTCAGCCCCGTTGCGCCTGCTGCAGCTGAACCTGCCACAGCTGCACTCACCGGCCATGAGCCTGGCATCTGGCGCCTGTCAGTCAGCTGTGGGAGTGGACTGACCACCAGGGAGCAGCTCCTGCGTTGAGCATCTACCTGCCCCCTGGTGGTCAGTGCGCATCAAAGCAACTGGTGGAAGGGTCAACCAGTCACTTAGGGTTTTATATATATATAGATTTCATGTGACCAGATATATTTTCCTTGAAATGTTAGAATGCTTTAGTGTTATTCTATTATTGCTTCCCTGTTTCATAGAACTGCACTAATTTCTCCCATTTTTAGTAGCATAGAGAGAGAGAGATGTTGGATAGGGCAGGAAAGAAATGAAAACATGTATTCCATAATATTATCAAACCAATATTATAACATTCTAAATACTATTCCAGAAAAATAACAGAGGCCATGTTTAAAGAATCAAGACTGATCACTCAACCTCTGTGGGTTCTAAGGACCATAAATTAACCTTAATCCACAAATCTAACCAGTTGCCAGACTACATTTTGGCACAGGTTTTTAGCTGTGTCAGTACATATGCAGAAGGTGACTTTCCCTCTGACCTAAGCAATATTTAACTGGATCATTTTAAAAAAAAACAAAAAACCAACAACTTGTATTTGAAAATAACAGTCACAAATTTATAAGATATAATTATTGCATTATAACATACTTACATAATATACTTTCATATTATATAATAATATACATTTGATGGATATACAGTTTATTATTCTATTCTTACACTTGATCTTAGCCAAAAGGCCGAGAAGCGATATTATTCTATTCTTTATCTTGTTCTTCAAATATGCCTGGAGAAGAATTTTAGACAAATTTGTAAGTGGAAAAATTTAAATGTTCCATTACTTGACAGTATTGGAAAATGTGTGTTTGGTTATTATGGAAAAGCAAATTAAAATTTCTATGAATAACTACCTAAGTTTTTAAGTCACTCGGTTTCCTAGCTATTTCAATGGAATCGACAGTCATAGATCCAACCCCAACTCCAAGACTGGACCGTCGTAATGATAGTTCCAAGGCAGAAATCTGACGTAACTCTTTGCGACACAACTTTACAGGCATGACACCATGAAGCGGTCCCACATTTCCCATTGGCTGAATTTGGGGTGATGGTTGACTGTGAGATTTTCTTAACTGATTTTCATCTATTTCTGTTTTATCCTCGTCGCTTAACAGATGTCCACTAGCGGGTGCTAAAGAGCCATAAATTGGAGGTAATTCAGGGCCATTTTCCCAGAGCTTCTGAGAATTTGGTTGTGTTCTTAAACTGCTTGCTGAACTGTCTAATTCTCTTTCAAAACTTCCACTTAATTTCATACTTTCAGTTATGGATGCCCATTTTAATTCTTCTGAAACCATGCTTGCTTCTTCTGGGTTCAGGACTCCATCTCCAGCATCATGATCTAAAAATAATCCAAAAAGCAAAGAAAGTTAGAGAGTTCCTCAAAAGCAGGTATTTGTCATGACACCCTAACATGATTACATTAGTGTTTTTCTTTTTTATTGAGTTTTTGGGGCTGACATCGGTTAATAAAATTATATAGGTTTTCAAGTGCACTAATTATATTATTATCACTGACAAATTGTTTTTCAGCTTTTTTTGTTAAATAATTTCTTAGACAAATATAAGTGTGAATATGAACTATTCTGATTTTACTTTGAGGCATCTTGCATGTGAATAACAGAACTTTTGCTCTGGAACAAAGTTGAGAAATAGTCTGTTAGTGATTTTGGTACTCCCTGGAAACACAGAAGTGTTTGGGCCTCTCTGCTTCCCTTCCAACCTGCCCTCCACTGGGATTGCCACTGGTGATCACGTTCCAAATCCTAGCTAAGTGAAGCCAGCACTGGAGAATACTGTCTCTGCCCCATATCTCCAGCGACACTTCTGGGACTTGGCATTATATGTGTGAAAATCTAGTCTTGATAGGAGGTTTCTACTCTCTGAATATACTCTGGGGTTCTATTATCAAAATGGAGATGGGAGCAAAGCCCCTCACTGAGGGACACTCTGCTGGAACAAAGCCTGAGGTTCTCAAGTTATAGAATCATCAAACAGCAAACACAAGAACTTGCTTAAGGGAAGCCCATATAGGTGCTGGACCTCATATAATGAAAAATGCCAACTTTAACATATGTTGACACACAATTAGGACACTTCTAGTCCTATGAACATCAAGTTTAAAAACAGGAGTTGCACAATGGCAACTCTTAAGCCAAATCTGACCCTCAGATAGGTTTTACTTAGCCTATAAAATAATACCTGACCCAAAATTTGAAAATTGGAAAGTTTCATATAAAAATATAGACTTCCAACATTTCTAGAAAAAGAAAGAGAACTGACAATTTCTGAACAGCAACTGGAGCAGAGTTGCCCCTGCCCACTTAAACAACAGCTGCAGTCCCCTCTGCTCACCTTGGCTTCCCTGGCTCCTGCAGGCATGTTAGTTTGTGACTCCTGGTTTAAAACAAAATTTGTTTCTAGTATTTAAAATTCTCTCAAAAAACACCTGAATGAGCAAATGACATAGATCCTCACATAGAACTAGCAGATCCTCACACAGCTGACCACAGACAGTGCTCCCAAGGTTTGCTTCACATTAAAGTCAATAGGAAGTTTTAAAAATCCTAATGCCCAGGTCACAGTGGCACATGCGAAGAACACAGATGGGCTCACTGGAGAAGCCCATCTTGGATTCTTCACAATAGAAAGTTTCCCTCTTCCAGAATTTTACCATTAGGGAACGAATTAGAGAAAGATGAATTCACCCAAGGTCACACAGCTAGTAAAATAAGAAGTTAGGAGTCCAACCCAGATCTTTTTTTTTTCTTGTTTAATTAAACCCAGATCTTTTGATTCTAGTATCCGCACAGAGTTTTATAGTGATTTAAAGTGATATTAGGATAGAGACTGAAATATGTAAACAAGAACATAGACTGCATGTCTATATAAACTGATTCTATTCTCATAAAATATGTGAGAAAAACAGATGCACTATACCAGTGATGGTGAACCTTTTGAGCTCGGCGTGTCAGCATTTTGAAAAACCCTAACTTAACTCTGGTGCCGTGTCACATACAGAAATTTTTTGATATTTGAAACCATAGTAAAACAAAGACTTATATTTTTGATATTTATTTTATATATTTAAATGCGATTTAACAAAGAGAAATCAACCAAAAAAATGAGTTCACGTGTCACCTTTGACACACGTGTCATAGGTTCACCATCACTGCACTATACAGAGATATAACCAAAAAGTGACCACAATATTCTGGTCAAAAGATTAATTTTTATGCATTTGAAAATGCTAAAAATACTTAAAGAAGATAAATACAAGCCCAATAGGCAGACAATGAAAAGAGTACTATAAAAACTAATGAACCGAATACCAATTAATATGTATTAACTAGAGGCCCAATGCACGAAATTCGTGCAAGAGTAGGCCTTTCTTCCTCCGGCTGCCAGCA
Organism: Myotis davidii; assembly: GCF_000327345.1. Taxonomy (NCBI): domain Eukaryota; kingdom Metazoa; phylum Chordata; class Mammalia; order Chiroptera; family Vespertilionidae; genus Myotis; species Myotis davidii. The sequence goes on from NW_006287671.1 coordinate 187,502, forward strand.
CAGGCTTCCCTCTGGCATCCAGGACCCGGGCTTCTCTCGTAGCCCTGGCTTCATCAGGAAGGTCGTCCAGAAGGACGTATGGAAGGACATCTGGTCTAATTAGCATATTATGCTTTTATTGTTACAGATTAGGATACTAACTATATAGTATTTTTTAGAAAACTCAGAATTTAATATGTTTAAGTTGCTATATTTTATTTTTTTTAAGTGATGTTTTTGTTTTTTTATTTTTAAATGTATTTATTGATTTCAGAGAGGAAAGAAGAGGAAGAGAGAGATAGAAACATCAATAATAAGAGAGAATCATTGATTGGCTGCCTCCTGCACGCCCCCTACTGGGGATCGAGCCCACAACTGGGCATGTGCCCTTGGCCGGAATTGAACCTGGGACCCTTCAGTCCACAGGCCGACACTCTATCCACTGAGCCAAACCAGCAAGGGCAAGTTGCTATATTTTATAATTCAAACCAATCTTGTTTAATGTTATTATTATTAGAGTAACATATTGAGGTAAGATATAATACAAGCTATATCTCCAATATGATTCCAACTTTTTTTTTTTTTAAAGCATGAGGAAAGTACTGACAAGAATTATACTAAATGTTAACAGTTTTGAATAGAATTATGGGTGTGTTTTTATGCCATATTTTTCAAATTTTTCTATAATTACTATATATCACTTTTTATAGACAAAAAAGTTTTTAAGATGGGTCAAAATAGAATAGTAAATTTGCTGAAATCATATCTTTTGTTTTTAATCCTCACCGGAGGATATTTTTCCCATTGATCTTTATAGAGAGAGAGTGGAAGGGAGTTATTTTAGGTTAGGGAATACAAAAGCCTATGGCATATGGCAAGTAATATGTGTAGTTTCCTTCACACATATACATTTATTCATTTATTAATTTTCCCTGCGGTTCTTTCTATCTTATACATTGACTAGAGAACTACTTTCACTTACAGAGTCAAATAGAAGTTAAATATCTAATCCTAAATAACCAAATCAATTGGGAAAAGCTGAACTACAAATTAGATGGACTTTACCAAATGCTAGAAAAACATTGTTAGCATGACAAGTAGCATTAAATGCTTACATTCAAATGGTACCGGTGGCCTCCAAACTGCTTCCCCTAACAATTCCTTAAGTTTCTTCTTAAGATCTCTGCTGGTTTTCTTATAGAAATAAAGATCTTTTTCCACCTGTTGGATTTTATCTTCATATGTTTTTAAAGTTTCCATAATGCCTTCCCCATCTTGCTCTATAAAATAGAAATTTACATTTAAAATCAGCTTAAAATAAATGATTGAAAATTATGTATTTTCATATTTAAAGTGTCAGATTATGTTACAATGTATCTGTTACCTGAATGGATATGTTTCCACCTACAATTTGGATTCTTCTGCCTCCAAAATTTTTCAAAGTAGGAATGATACCTTAGTCACCTTACCACATTTTTATGATTCATAAGCACTTTCTGAATAGCTACTAACTAGGATTTATTCTTAGAACAACAGAAGGTTTTTTCTATACAAAGTTCACATTTGGAACTCTGTCCATCAGCTACATCAATATCTTCAAGTTTATATCAGGAACAGTGGGCATATGAAAAGTCATATAAGCCCAGAAAATATACGACAAAAAACAACAAACAAACAACAAAAAACCACATAACAACAACAAAAACACCCCTCAAAACAAACAAACCAAAAACAAAGTCAAAAGAAGCTAGAAAGATTAAATTACAAAGGAAGACACAACAAAAAAGAGGACATCGCATAATAACAGGGTGAGGCAAAAGTAAGTTTATAGTTTTGAGTAGGTGACACAGAGTTTATTCTTATACTAGAGGCCCAGTGAATGAAATTGGTGCACTCGGGGGAGTGGGGGTATTACCTCAGCCTGGCCCGTGCCCTCTCGCAGTCCAGGAGCTCTCAGGGGATGTCTGACTGACGGCTTAGGCCCATGGGGAGTGGGCCTAGGCCGGCAGTTGGACATCCTTAGTGCTGCAGCAGAGGCGGGAGAGGCTCCCGCCACCGCCACTGCACTCGCCAGCCATGAGCCTGGCTTCTGGTGCACTGACCACTAGGGAGCAGCTCCTGCATTGAGTGTATGATGCTCCCTGGTGGTCAGTGCACATCATAGTGACCAGTTGTTCTGCCATTTGGTCTATTTGCAAATTAGCCCTTTATTATTATATAGGAAGGACTAGAGGCCCGGTGCACGAATTCATGCATGGGTGGGGTCCCTAGGCCTGGCTGGCAGTCAGTCCTGATCGGGGCCAGGCCGATCGGTGCGGGCAGATCAGGGCCGGCTGGCTGCGGGGAGGGATCGGCCAGGGGAAGGGACCGCGGGAGGTTTTCCAGTGGGGGAGAGGGACTGCGGGAGGTTGGCCAGCTGCGGAAGGTTGGCTCTGGGAGTGCACTGACCACCAGGGGACAGCTCCTGAGCATCAGCCCCTGGTGTTCAGTGCGTGCCATAGCAACTGGTTGACTGGTCGTTCTGGTCATTCAGTCATAATGGTTGCTTAGGCTTATATATATATATAGATTATTATTTATTTATTAATGTTATTTTCCATACTGTAAACCTACTTTTGCCCCACCCTGTACATTAAAATTTATATTAAAATACCACTTTTAGAGTCTTAAGATAAGCAGAGCACATTTGAATGATTATGATGTGAGGGATCCTGTCATCAGGCAACTGGATGTCAATTAACTGGTTATAGAATTAACTTAGAGGCAAATTGCCTAAGCACTCAAATTCACATATTTTCCAATTTTCTGCTTCCTTGGTTTGCTTCTTCCAGATCCCTTTAAATGCATTTCCAGCTATAGATGCATAAGAATCAAGACTAAGCAGCTAAGCAGCCTGGACTGAAGCATTACCAGTATTCCCGGGCAGTGATTTTGTTGTCATAGCAACTGCTTGTGTACCAGCTATATGCCCAGGTAATGTGAGGACTGACTGCTATGACAGCTCTTTCCACACCAGAGTTGATGGTTGAACTATTGTGTACTGGTAACAGTATGTGTCCATCAATGGCATTCTAATTTTGACCTAAGATATAACCTTAATGTATAAAGGTTATAATCAGCTGAAAATTATAACAAGAAATACAACTAGAAATCTGACAGAGCCTATCATTTTAATTTTATGAAGGGAAAGTAATTTAAAAACCAACTATTATATCCTTAGGAGATAAAAACTTTTCAACTGTACACCACAAAGCCAGAAGTCATTCCACAACTCTATGTAAAAACTAGACCAACAACAAAGTAACAGGATTGCAGCAGTTCTTGTGTGTGACAGTGGGGATAAGCACATGGGGTAGCATTTCAAGCATGAATAGCCCCACATCAAAGGCAGTTATCCCAACATGTGCTAACCAAAACATGGAAAGCAGAAAAACATGAAAAGTAGTAACTTTATAGATGCTGGACTTTTAAGTGATCAAATGCTGTTCTATCTTCCTTCCCAAATCCCCCTCCTACATATCACCTATACAGAACTGACAAGAGGGCAGGCAGGTACCTTGGAAATGATGTAACAGCAATTGCATTTTTTGCTCATGTTCCTTTTGTTGGAAGGTCAGTCTCCGATCACACTGCAATTTCAGATGTTCCAGTGCAGATTCCAATTCACGAACCATATTATCCCGTTCCAGGATCTTAATTTTAATTTCTTTATTCTGTAACTGTAGTTTTCTCTCAGTTTCTCGCAAATTAACCACCTAGAAAATACATTTTTTGACCTTTCAGTCTGTCTTAGGTACAACAGATTAATCTACTTCTGTTAGATAATGTAAGATGAACTTCCTTAATCACCATGGTATAACTAGGCAAATGCTTTGTAACAGACCCACAAAATAACCTAACAGCCTTTTGAACTTGTTGGGATTCTGAATTGGTAGTAACTTTATTTCAGTATAATGGTGCTCTACTAACTGCTCCTCCAACATTTCTTAGACATTTATAATCCTACTAGAGGCCCGATGCACGAAATTTGTGCAAGAGGCTCAGCCCCCACCCTCACCACGGCCCTTGTCAGCTGTCTCTGCCTCCACCCGCCACAGCTTTCCAGTCTAATTAGCATATTATGCTTTTATTATTATAGTTTACATTTATAATCCTATAATTCTATTTCTCTAGTCTAAGAAGATATTAAGAAGCTAAAGACTCTGATAATAGCCAGATAATTCCCCATGTGAAGTCCATAATGGATGTTATAAATAAGTGACAAAATTTTAAAACTCTAAATACCGAGTTTGGTTTTAGATTGTCTATTTAGTCCATTGGGTTCTTCTCTGCATTGATATGAAGCAAAAATGTCTGTGTCACAGAGCTTGTTAATAGTATAATGACCTTTTAAGAAAAATACTTTTCCCAATGGTTCTCAGGATCAGAAAATCCACTGACCTTAGCCTGGACGCTTTGGGTTAAGAACACTTACTCTAATATTACCACAAAAAAGTTATCTATATCAAAACCTTTGGAGTACCCCACCATTTTTCTGCCCTCCACACACCCAGCAATAGAATGCACTCTCACCAATAACAGCAGCTTACTACTGACAATAATTATCCAAGAGGAGAGCAGTGCACAACAATTCTATTCATTTCTCATCCTTTTTAACTTGTGTAACAGAATTAGAACTTTATTTTAAACTTCAGTGTTTTATTGCTCATTAGTTGTCTGATATTCCCTTAAATTGCATATACTTTTCAGAGAAAAAAGTTATCTACTTGTTTAACACTTCATAATATATATTTTTAAAGATTACATTAGAAAAAAAGATGGATATAGTTCTCCATGATACAAAGCATTTCTGGATCAGTAAATTGTCAAATACATATAAATTCCTATATAATAAAAGCCTAACATATGCTAAGTGTCTGGTCATCTGTTCAACCAAAGTGTAATATGCTAATAATATGCTAAGGCCACTCAACCACTCGCTATGATATGCACTGACCACCAGGGGGCAGACAGTTGACCAGTCGCTATGATGTGCACTGACCACCAGGGGGCAGATGCTCTGACTGGTAAGTTAACTTGCTGCTGGGATCCAGCCAATCAGGAGTGAGTGAGACGGGCCAGACACACCCTGGAGCCCTCCTGTGGTCCCTCCCAGGAGCCCTCCTGTGGTCCCTCCCAGGCTGGCCAACCTCCTGTGTCCCTCCCCAGCTCTGATCATGCAGTGGTGGGGTCCCTCGGCCTGGCCTACACCCTCTTGCTATCCAGGACCCATCGGAGGATGTCAGAAAGCCAGTTTCAGTCTGATCCCACAGGCCAGCCTGAGGGACCCCACTGGTGCACGAATTTGTGCACCGGGCCTCTAGTATAAAATATTTTCATTCATATTAAGCATATTCAGGTTAGTGCTAAAATCTCTATTACTGTCTTTGCCAGTGATGTACCACTTCAGCTCCATATCAATTCAGAGGTTATGAAGAAAAAAATGTGTACCCCTCTCCTACAATAATGAAAGAAAGGTAACCCAAACTTGGAGGCCCTTGATTTTTCATGAGTGCTTATTAGCAATATCCAAATCTAGAAAACATTAAGAAGCAGTGACTGAGGAATGTAAATTCTTTGATTTTAAAAATTACTTCAAAAAGCTCTTATTTCAGAAGGCCCTTCAAATTTAAGAACCACACCAAGTTAGGCGTACATTCTTGGATAACCACAAAGCTTTCAGATGACAGCATGCAGTACTGTAAAGAGGAATCATGCTTAAATCTGGAGTTACACCATTTTTATGTCTTTTAATTACTTAAAAATTCTAAATATGTAAGATGTGTAAGCATCTTGACCCCTCTTTAGAAGAAAATCCTCAATCTCTCAAAAACTAACCTTATTGAAATATCTGAAAAGGATAGCTCTAATCTCAGTAGGATTCAGGGCAATTAGTTTTTCCAAGACGTTTGCTTCACTATGATAGAGGTTTTGAAATGAAACTCTGAGCGAGTTCTGGCGACTTTGGATACTTTCATTCTTGTACTCAATTGCAGCTTCCAAAGCTTCAATCCCTTCTTCAAGTTGGAAAAGAGCATGTTCTTCCTACATATAACACAATAGAAATTATTTTATTTTATCATTTTTAAAAAATATATTTTTATTGATTTCAGAAAGGAAGGGAGAGGGAGAGAGAGATAGAAACATCAGTGATGAGAGAGAATCATGGATCGGCGGCCTCCTGCACTCCCCCTACTGGGGATCGAGCCCACAACCCTGACATGGGCCCTTGACTGGAATAGAACCTGGGACCCCTCAGTCTGCAGGCCAATTCTCTATCTACTGAGCCAAACCAGTTAGGGCAGAAATCATTAATTTTAAATGAAATAGTATAACTTGGACTTTGTCACATACCAAGATCTTACTATGCTACGTTAAGTCCTCACTTAATGTTGTCAATAGGTTCTTGGAAACTGCGACTTTAAGCAAAACAATGTATAACAAAACCAATTTTACCATATGCTAATTGATATAAACAAGAGTGAAGTCCATGTGGCATATACCTGGCCACAAAAACATCACCAAACCCTTAAATAAAGACCCAAAACACTTCTAATATTAAACATTGAAATAAATGTGAGCTATACATACATTTAAGGAAGATTAATAAAAACAAGTAAGATAATGATTTTCCAACCCACTAATTCAGTTGAGGGTTATGCATGGCCCAAGCTTGTGTCTACACTCAAGGTGCAAGGTGGGAACCCTCCCTAGACAGGACACTCTTCCATTGCAGGGCACACTTACACCCACATTCACTCAGACTGGGACAATTTAGACACATGTATTCATCTAATGTGCACAGCTTTTGGGATGTAGGGGGAAACCGGAGTCCAAAGAGAAAACCTTCACAGACTAAATTCCAAATAGATAGTGACCCCGGCCTGGAATTGATGCCTCCCCGCTCCCATCAACATTATAATGAAATGACTTCAAATGAAATGACATTACTCAAGGACCTGCTGTATTTGAGTCTAATGGGCATTACCTTTCTTCTAAACTTTAAGGAAAGAATGTTTATTGAGTGCGTCCTATGCTACACAGTGCTTATGTTGATATACACATATATAACATATAATCATTGAATCCCTGCAATAAATCTATTAGTAAAATGGAAGAGGCAGAAGCTTAGGTGAGTTATGGAACATCCCAAGGTCATACAGCAAATGCTGAACACCAAGCCTCAGTCCACAGGATTAGCTATTTTGTAATACATCTCCCTCCCTAGCTCCTAAAGTATATATTATGTGTCCGGGAGATCTGGAGACCCATTGATATTTCTTCAAACATCTATTAAAACAATATACTGCTAGGAGGGGAAAAATAAATAAGATTCAGGATAAATTAAGAACTTGTAACCAGAGTTGTCTCTCTAAGGGAAAAACAATATGGCATTAAAAAAAGTAGTGAGGATTTAAGGACATGAAACATTTCATAAGAGACATCATTGGAGGGAAAATATGGCAGCATAACATTTTTTTCATATGCCAGAGATTTCCTTTATAGGAAAGAAATATGATGAATACCTATCAGAAAATCTAGTGGTTCTCTGAACTATCCAAACAACATGTTATGTGGGGGGAGGGATCCAAATCTTGGTAAGAAATTATTTCAGACTTGCCAAAACCTTGATATACACTGAGTGGCCAGATTATTATGACCACCCCATCAGTACCTTCATTGGGCTACCTTTTGCCTTCAATACTGCGGCACTCGTCATAATAATCTGGCCACTCAGTATATATATATATGTATATTTGTACATGTGGTGGAGCAGGGGTCCTCAAACTAAGGCCCGCGGGCCACATGCGGCCCGCTGAAAACATTTATCTGGCCCGCCGGATGTTTTTGCCCCCTGCTGCCTGTTGCTTAGCAGCCGACTAGTTTTTTTTTAAACTATAGTCCGGCCATCCAACGGTCTGAGGGTCAGTGAACTACCCACCTGTTTAAAAAGTTTGAGGACCCCTGTCAGGTGGAGGTTACCTCTACTTTAAGTTCCTGAATGCAGAGTATCTTGTCTATATTCATGCCCTGGTTGCCTAGCACAGTGTATGTCACACAGTTTAAACTCATTGTCTATTGAATGAGTTGATGAAAGAAGAAGATAAAAAATATTTTTTTCATTAAGTCTTGGTTATGTGACCCAAGTATTTCTTTCCATTCCTCTCCCCAGCATTTCCAGGAAAATAATGTCAGTACTTCTAATCTACCTAAAAAACAGAGTGATTTCAGAGCTCCTTTTCTGAAATTCAGGGAAATAGTATGTAACAACCTATTCCAGTGAAAGGTCAAATAATACTTATTTTTAAAAGCTAGTTTATCAAATATCCTGAAAGAGCCATTTTGAACAAAGTGTTCTACAGCCATTTTATTTCTCTGTGCAATCACTAACCACCAAGAACTTGATGATTTGACAATCACTCCATAAGAAAGAAAAAATAAACTTAAATCCTGAAAAGTACTAGGTTGAATGAATCAGGAACCAGAAAATAAAAGTAAGTTATCCAAAGAACATATTTGACTCATGAATGCATAGTGTGATTATAATTTTACCAAAAACAAATGTGGAAATCGTTGGCCTTTATATATGGCTGGGAACAATTAGGTGCAAATATAATTCCTACAGTTTTGGATCCAAGTTAAGGAAGCACCAAGATACTATACGACAGTACAGCAACTATAGAACCCTGACACCAGCCTGCTCCAATGGGCAGTGTCTAAATATTTGTGGGTCCCAGTAACCCAGCAATAGGTATAGATTGACAAGATGAGTGGCAATGGGAAACTGTCCCAGGATGAAAATTTCCCACAACTGATACCATCGATTACCAAGAATTGAGTATCCTTTATCATAAGAGCACTTTTTAAAATGACTGTGTACCAAGGAGCAGGTCTGGGTGGGGCCTAAGGCTCTGGATTTCTAACAGGCTTTCTGGTGACCCTGCTGCTGCTGGTCCAGAGGTCAGTGATCTGAGAGTAATAGAAATCTAATGCAATGGTCTCCATACCTTTTGGATCACACATACCAATCAATACAAAAAGAAAACAAAACTAAAAGTTTTGAGCAAGCACATTAGAACATACATATATAAATTATAATCCTAAAACATAAAATTGGAAGCTTACCTCAATTACTAGGCAACTACTCTGCATTATTAAAAAAAATTATTTAAAATCTTAGTTTCTGAATTTTACCAAAGGAAGTGATTTGCTTATATTAAAGTGTATAGTGATCTAAAACCTATCACTTTCCCAAATTAGAAAAATATTTTGATTTATTGTGGAAAGAGAAAATAATTCCAAGCAAGTTTAAAGACATCAAAACAGCAAACCATTCCACCTAGATTTTATTGTCTTGTGTCACATCAGCATTTCATGTTCCCCACCATCTGCTATTGGCAGGTCTTTTTGTGAATATTAATCTCGGATTGAAAACCGTGGGGAGAGCAGAGCCCATTTCAGAGCCAACTAAAAAGAACCATGTGGTCACTGGGCCAGGAGCTTGCTTAGCTGCTGCAAGGAACTTGAATAGAACCTGTGGTCATTCCCAATTAACCTCTTCCGGGCAGACCCAGCCTGAGATTCTGCCTGTGGCTGTGCTTGTGGCTGAGTCATGGGGTCTTATGACACAGGAAAGGTTTGACTGGAGAAAGTATCTGTGCTCCAGCTCGGCTTTGAAGCAGAGCTTGGAATGTTCCAATGTGTCTATTACAATCAGCTTATAACTTTTTAAAAAATAGGTAATCAGTAGTGTTATGTAATTATTTTTTTTAATGTTTTTATTGATTTCAGAGAGAGGCAGGGAGAGGGAGAGGGAGAGAGAGAATCCAACATCAATGATGACAGAGAATCATTTATCAGCTAGCTGCCTCCTTCACACCCCCTACTGGGGATTGAGCCCACAACCCAGGCATGTGCCCTGACCAGGAATCGAACCAGGACCTCCTGGTTCATGGGTCACCACTCAACTACTGAGCCACACCAGCGGGGCTCAGCTTATTCATTCATTCATTCATCCATTTATTTATTTATTTAAATATAGGGTGTGTTTTTTTAATCCTTATCCAAAGATATTTTTCCATTGATTTTTAGAGAGCGGGAAAGACAGAAAGAAATATCAATGTGAGAGACACATCCATTGGTTGCCTCCTGCAGGAGCCTGCAACCTAGTACGTGCCCTTGATGGGAATCAAACTCTGGAACCTTTGGTCTGCTGGCTGACGCTCTATCCACTGAGCAAACCAGATAGGGCGGGGCTCAGCTTATAACTTTTAATGGGAACACAAGAGCTGTATATAGCAGCAGCATCCTCCTTTCCTGAGCTGCCAAGTTGAGCCTTTATAGGTAAGAAATGTATAAATGTGTGTATATGTAGGAAGGAGGAGGGGAAAAGAACTGTGTGGAAGAAGGGTGTAGAGAAGCTCACACGATTAAATAGAACCCCACTGAATGCTGAAGGCTCATCACTCCCTCACACCAACCCAGAGTGGCTGCTACATTGGTAGCATGCACACTCCTCTATTTTCACCACAAAACTTCACATGTATTTAGTTAAAGAATTCCACGTGAAGAAGAAACTTTCTTGATGGCAATAATGGACCATTTTACCTTACTGCAAACATAATTTGCTCATTCCCATCTCTATGCCTTATGTAACAGTGTTCTATCTATAAAGTGGCCTTTTCTATATTGACCAGTGTAGTACATAATGTTTTTCATAATCCAGCTCGTTTCCAATCCACCAAGACTGTCCTAATAATCTTCCCTCACATGATCACTGCATTGCTTTGTATAAATAATGTAATAAGTATGGCTTATTTATGTTCTTCAGGGTTTAGGGTTTTCTTATCCTTCTCTTTTCTTCAGATAGAGTATGAATCTCTCAAGAGAAGCATAATGCTTTTTTTGTCTCTTCCATTGGGCCCAGTAACAGTCTTGGGCAGGCAAGAATTCCTTAAATACTTTTTTTTTCCTCTGTATTTTAGGCTCTCATACCTTCAAATTTACAAACTTGGGCTCCAATTTAAACAATTGTGAGGACAGCCAGAATCTGTGATCCCCTGCACAGCTATCTACGTTGAGTGATAAAACAGCATAGCCCTCAGTCGACTTAGTTTTCAACACTTTTCATCAACTCAATGAGCAATAATCTAGTATCATGAAATCCTTTCTCCTCTTTCTTCTTAACCAGCTCCCTTTAACTTCCTCTCATACTTTCTCTAATATAAAACACTACAAGATTCAGCAAGGTGCATGTTTCCCAGCACTCACTTTCTCTTAGCAATTTTCTCTTGCTTTGGTAATGACAAGACATCACCAATAAATATTCACAGAGAAAACTCTGGCTCAAAAATTCATCATCGTCTGATCAAGTAAGGTACAGGTACCATTGCCAACTGAGGTAAAATTGTGAAAAAAGACAAAGTCTGGGGCAATTTGAAAGCCAATGAATGAAATACCTTTTCATATTTAAAAACTAAATAAAGGTGAGAGAAGCTATATGGTCCCTTAAATGAAAACTCTAACTAAAGGGTATTTTTATTAGGATTTGAATTTTATGCATCTATCTGGAAGGGACATGCTCCTGAACATTGGGCTTTTCTCAACCAAGGTAATAGAAAGAATTAATCCTTAATGCCTGGGCATCCATTGAATGTAATGAATTGCCTCGTATCATTCAAGAAAGATGCAGAAGAGAAGCAAGGTGCCTTCTTTGGAAGAAATCAGAAAAAAAGAGTCCCTTCAACTCATTGTCTGTTTTGTGAGTTCAGATAAGAAACCCAGCTGAGAAGGGCCAGACTCCAGAAAAGTTAGTCTCCCAACCCCTGGCAATCCAGGAAGAAGCCACCCACGTTCATGGACCTCTACATAAGGACATGGCAGTCTCTAGTCAAGCGTGGCTTGTGGTGCCAGTTAAACTCATTTCATCTGACAAAGTCTCAAGGAAACAAAGTTCACCAGATTTATCATTTTTTTATGTTTAAGTGACAGAGGGAGGAAATCATCCAAGTGGTCCATCATACAGCACTTCGAGTCTCAAAGAATACTGACTTACTTCAGGCGATAACACGCTACCATTTTTAAGTTTCTCTTCCACACTGTTTCTTCGTCTCTGTAGCTGATCTTTTTCTTTCTGGAGGGCTTGAACTTGTTCTGAAATCTTTATTTTCTCTTCAGCTGTGCTACTCTGGAGCTGCACATTCTTTTTGGACAACTCTTGGTCCAACAAGTTCAGGCAAGTTGATATTTTCAAACTATCTGTGCTTAAGGCCTAAAAAGATACAATCAACAATAACCAAAAAAAGTTAGAAATCCAGATTGCATATAATTAGGAAAAACACAGAGAAAATTACTAAATGAATATTTTCTTAGGTTCTACATTATTTTCTCCCATGGATTTTTTTTTGGGGGGGGGGTGGAGGGGGTAGATATAAGAAGACTTCATTTTCTAAAATCTTAAGTTTAATGTCTTTTTTTTTTAATTAAAAATCAAACAATGAATATACTACCAAATACTGCTTGGCCACACCAGACCACACAGCATAGGTTTTAAGAGGCACTATTTTTCTTTTATTTTCTATATTGAACTTTTCTTCTTTGGCCTGGTTACATAGTAGAATTAATTACATTAAAATTTCCTAGAGTTTGAGATTTGGTTGGTTTATTATTTAAACATATAATTTGTTTCTATTCATTTCATTCTGGTTAAAAAATATGGCCAGTCAGATTTATGGAGCTCTTAATTATGGACTAAGTTAATTTTTAAAATATTTTTTCATCAAAGTAATTATATGTTTACTAGAGGCCCAGTATACAAAATTCATGCACGGGTAGGGTCCCTAGGCCTGGCCAGCGATCAGGGCCAATCAGGTTCCCCGCCTCCCTGCCTCCTCCTTCCCTCACTCCCTCAGCACCCCCCTGCCACCACTAGTCACCCGCCATGTTCCACGCCACCCCTTGTGGTCAGCGCACTTCATAGCGAGCTCCCAGTCTCCTGGTCGAACTCCCGAGGGGACACTTTGCATATTAGCCTTTTATATATAGATACAACCATAAGGTATATAATTTTTTAAAAAGCCACCCTCTCACCTGAGTCCCATTCCCCAGAAACAAGCATCTTCAATGTTTTAGCTATTTCTTCAGGTGTTTATGCCCATGTTTCTAAAGCATATTATCAATTTTAGATATTGTCTACTGACTGTCCATTACAGAAGGATTTAGCACTTTCATGCCTTCTATTTCCTTATATTTTTAAATTTTTTCTTGTTGATTTTTTAGAGAAACATCTACTTGTTGTTCCACTTATTTATGCATTCATTGATTGATTTTTTTACAGCTTTTTATTGACTTTATTAATTTTTAAATATATATTTTTATTGATCTCTGAGAGGAAGGCAGAGGGAGAGATAGAAATATCAATGATGAGAGAGAATCATTGATCGGCTGCCTCCTGCACATCCCCTACTGGGGATCAAGCCCACAACTAGGCATGTGCCCTTGACCAGAATCAGACCCGGGACCTTTAAGTCCACAGGCCAAACCAGCTAGGGCCATTGGTTGATTCTTGTATGTGCCCTGACTGGGGATCAAATCTGCAACTTTGGCAATGCTCTTTAACAACTGAGCTACCCAGCCAAGTTTCTTATAAGTATTCCTTAAATAGTGAAAAAAGATACTGCATAATCTTTTTATGCCTTTTATTCAGAAAAGAACCAGTAATGTAACAATCTCAAGTTTTCCTTCTGTTTTACCATAATCTTCAAAGAATCAATTATGCTTTCATTGACTGTGGGTTTCATTTATTTGTACTCTTTATTTATGTATGTGTTTGCAAAATAGTACATCTTGTTGAAATTATAAAATATCTGCTCTTTTTTCCCCTGTATCATACACTTATTTCCATAAAAATATATTTTTCCTTATTCCTTTTTTATTTTTTCTCTTTTGTGATACAGAACATATCATAGAGTTCCCAGGTTATTTTCTCCTATTTACTCATTTGATGTTTTAATTTGGTAATCCCCTTGCTCTTGTTATGCTTTGAGGGACAGTTTTTAAAACTTCACACTGACAGCCAGTGTGAGCATGCTACCTGGATATAGCACCAGCAACTAGGATGGTTGGAGGGGATGCCCCTCCCCCTGTACCCATCAGCCTGGTGCTGACAGCTATTTCAACATGTTTAGGGAACAGAGGACAGAGCATCCCTGTCTGCCTGTTATAATGAGGTGGAGAGGTTAAGAACATGCCACTGTCAACTCAGAGTTTGGCTGAAGGGCAAATCTAATAAAAAGGCAGGTCATTGATCCTCTCTGTTCATTAAGTCAATATATAGATTGACCTTGGACTCCAGGCCTGCTGGAGACCAAGTTTTGGGTGAGAAAGTCCTTTTCAAGTCTGGGGCAAGCCAGCTTCATTTTTAGATTCTGTTTTTGCTGTTGCTAATGTTGAAGATATACAAAGATATATTTAAAATGTATTTTATGGTCCTCTACTCCCTTCACAATCATTTTTTCAAAACTTGAAATTGAGGCAAACTCCTTCATAAAACGACTTTGACTGGCTCATAAAATCCAAGTCCTCTAGAAAAAACTTTTGTAAAGGTCCCCAAGTCTTTATAATTTGGAAAGTAAATAAATCTTCATTACATAAAATCTTCTTTTATAGAAACCCTAAAACCTCTAACTTTACATAGTAGTGATAGCTAGATCATTTTCAAGTCTATTTTTCCAGATTACTAATGTTCAGTATACAGCATCAAATAGTACAATTTATTTAGAAAATATCCACTAAAGTTAATAAGAGGGATCACCAGGGGAAAAGGAGAGTTATTGCTTAATGGTTACAGAGTTTCTGTTTAGGGTAATAAAAAGTTTTAGAAACAGACAGTAGTGATGATTATACAACATTGCAAATGTAATTAGTGCCACTGAATTGTAAATTTAAAAAAGGTCAACATGATAAATTTTACGTTATGTATATTTTACAATTTTAAAAATACAAATAAATAGTAATAAATAAATCATATTTGGCAGAACACTGAACTTTTTACTTAAAAAATGAATAGATTTTAGTGAGGGCCATTAGATAAACCGTAATAAGCAAAATACACTGAAAATAAGAATAGTTTTCTTCTGATTTCTGTCTTCACAATGGCTTACTTCTTAGAGAAAAAAGCCTACTTTATATGACTTACAACCAGAATGAAACAACCTATTAAATAGAATACCTGACTAGATCTCAACTTCTTATTTTCCAGGTGGCTCTTCTCCTGTAACAGGGCCTCCTTCTTAGAAACGATGGCCTCCCGCTTCTTTAAGTCTTCTTCCAGCTCCTCTAATTCTTGGCGTTGGTTCAGAACTTTCTCTACTTCTTCATCTAACCATTTCTTTTGCTCATCTAATTTCTACATTAAAATTACAAAGAAATGTTATTTTTTTTTCCTTCTGCCATAAAATGTATAAGGTAATATAACTTCAGATTAGCTGAAAGACCAGAAATGAACATGTGGAAATAATAAAATAGTGTTCATTTCTAAAACTGTCTAGAAGTGAGTGGTTCCACTTAACATCTTGCTGTGTTGTTTAATAAGGAATTAAAACTTACTCTCCAAATATATTTGAGTCTGAGAATTTTTAGGCTGACCAAGAAAGGGGTGACAATTTCTTTACATATAGTAAGAGTTCGTTCTGAGAACAAGCTAGGAATCTTTTTCTCTGTTAAAGAGGTGCATACCTCCATCACAGCACTTACACTCCTGGTTCCCCAACTTGAGATTCTTGATTGAATACGGGACTGTACTTTTCACCTTTGTATCCCCAAAACTTGACCCATGACTGGCCTTCAATAAATTGTTAAATGAATGACTGAATGCCTGATTCAATCAACTAATCGATGAAGTGAATAAATGAACACACACAGTGGAAGACATTGATGATGAACCATAGAAATCCACTCTGCACTGTATCCTGTCAACATCAAATAATTATTCAGTAAAATACAGTCAGAAAGATTTCCAAAGCAAACATCTTAATACTCCCTTGAATTAAGGATACCCAGAAGTAAGAACAAACACAAATATGAAGGGAATATGACTGTTCAAGATGAACTCTACTAAGCACTCATTTGTACTATGTGTTCATAGTAATGAAGCAATGCCAACTAAACAACAAATAATAGATATAAAATCAATATAGTACTATTTTCCAGTTCTTTTCAAGCTTGATAAAAAGTGGTTCCTAGAAATCTACATTAAGACAATAGAAAATATGCAAGAGAAAAAAAGAGCAAAGTGGCCACAGCCAAGTTGGTCCAGAGCTATGAGTCAGTCTTCCATCCACACCTAAAGAGTATGGTCCTATAGCACTATCACATCAAACCACAATGAAGCCTAAAATAGCGCGACAATTTTAAGAAACAGAAAGGATATCCAGAACAATATAGAAATACTTTATTTTTGTTATATCAGCTATACCATAGAAAGTCCATATACGAGACCCTATGAAGTCTAGCAATTAAACATATTCTATAAACATTCCTTGACTATGAGTTGGGTTTGAAAGATGAACAATAGAGCTTTTTAAAGCTCCATTCCAACAGGAGAGAAACCAAAAAATTATTGGTGCTAATAAATGCTAACTCCTAGGTACCATGTAAGCAAAAACGGAGAGGGATTGGCTTTGTCTGGAAATGGAAGAAATGCAATGCCAGTCCTACAGAGTAGGTAATATTTTAGCTATGCTTTGAAGAATAGGTAGGAGTCTGCTAACGTAAGTTTTTTAGGGAAATAATAATAGATTTTTCTGCATTTGGTAAAATAAGGGTTATGATTTGTGTAATTCACTGTATCTTTGTTTTCTGAAAACGTCTTGATTTGTTTTTTCTCTTTATAGCAAAAGTTCCTACCATACAGTTTTAATTTTAAATACTTTCTTCTTATATAGGGACTTTATATGAAGTCATTGTCCTATAATAAGCTCTCTGGATACTCATATTGATTAACTTATAATCTTGTCCTTGTTTAGAGTCAAATTCTGGAAAATGTTTGTTTTACAACATTAAAAAACATGAAGTTTTGTGTGTATTTTTCTTAACCCAAAACAGTCAGTGCAAGCATAGTAATCTTTTTATTATTGTGCTTGCTTAAAATTTAGATCCTTAACATTTTGAAAAAGCAGATCTCACTATTCTGCATATGCCTACCTCTCCTCCTCCCCTCACACCGTTTCCACCCAGAAATGCTCTTTAACCATTTCTAAAACATACTAGTAAAATAAATAACTGGGAATACAGTAAGTCCTCACTTAACATCATTGGTAGATTCTGCAATTTTCAGCAAAATTATGTATAATGGAACCAATTTTACTATAGGCTACTTTATATAAACAAACGTTAACTTCCCAAGTCATCTTACCAACATCACAATGAACAATGTTGAATAATATGATGTTATTCCAGGACCTGCTGTATATTCATGAAATGTTACTATTAAAGTGTAAAATTCAGGAACAGAGAACAAATAAATTTTTCAGAATCAAGATGATGTATATGCATTTGAGTGTAATTACAATTGTTTTTTGTTTTGAGAGTGAGATTTTATTTTTTCTTTATTGATTAAAGTATTACATATGGGTCTTTACCCCCCCCCTTCATTGCCCCTCTACAAGTATAGTAGTTTTCTGTAAGATTTTTAGAACTGCCATTTTGAATTTCCATAAAATGAAAATTTTGTTTCTTTGAACTTTCATAGTAGTTTATGAATTTCATTTTTTAAATGTGGCATTAGTCCTGGTGATTTTGCTCAGTGGATAAAGCATTCCTGGCCCTCAGTTGGGGTGGATGCAGGAGGCAACCAATCAATGTGTATCTTTCACATAGGTGTTTCTCTCTCTCTCTTTCCCCCTCCTTTTCACTCTCTCTAAAAATCAATGGAAAAAATATCCTCTGGTGAGAAATAAATAAGGCACTAAAACAAACAATAGCTTCTTAATATATTGTATGTGGTGCATATAAAATGAATGAGGAGCTCTGATTTTTAGAAATACATATTTCCATGGGAATAAGTCAGTTTTGACATGGGAATAAATACATTCTGGTGAACATGGATTTCATGTTTACATTCCACATGAAATAAATTCATATCTGGATAAGAAAATAATTTTACCCTTAAGTTGCAAAATCTAGTGTTTGAAGATTTTGCTCAGAGTTCACCATTTTTTACCTCCATTTAGACAATCATCAAATAGAAGAAAAAACCAAAAAACACTAAATAGAATTGACAAACCTGGAGCTGGTCTATACTTCCAAACAAACCTTTTCTTCTTTCCATCTTAAATGCATCTAGGTCCTCAGTTTTCAGTTTCAGACCTTCTTCCAGTTCTGTTTTTAACTTTAGTTCCTACAGAAAACAGAAATCAGAAATACCTTATGGCTTTCATAGTGGCCAATGATTACTATGAAAATAATCATTTGCTTTCTTAGTTGCAAAAAGAAAGTGAGTAGATGAGGTCGGGGCCATTTGAAAAGAAAATAACATTAGCCCCTCACTGAAGCAATAAAATCTTACAGCAAAAAAATCAGGCTTTACTAACAAAACTAAGGGGTGTGTATGTGTGTGTTTCATTCTTTCCCAGTGTTACAAATTCGTGTAACAAGGATGAGTCTGAAAATTATAAATGTGCTTTTCTCTTGTGCCTTTCTGAACTCATTACCCTCAGTTAGTCCATCCAAGGCACCCATCTGTCATGAGGATATTAGGATTTATGACAATAGAAATGTAAAAAGTAGCAGTCTATTTCTGGCATTCAAAAATCAGATTTTGCAGCCTGAGAATAGCCTTGCAAAACAAATCATGGTTTTGTGAGGGTATTTTCCAAATTCCTTTAGTTTCCATCCACCTCTTAAGAGTCACATCAGAGAGGCCCGTTGCTCACAGTGCTCTCCAGGTTTAGAGAAGATGCCTCTGTCACCACTACAGCTTAGCAGGAATCAGGAAGGAGGTCATGAATCAAAGGGCTAGTCCACATACTAACTCCATGGTCCATGATAGAGAAGTACAGACATGGAGTGTGTTTAGAAATTTATAGCAATTTGACAGAATAATTTTATATCTGTTGAATCTAATAATTAAAAGATGGACTTTTATATTTTAATCTTTATTAAAATAGTTCATGTTTATAAAAAGTATTGGGCTGGCCCTAGCCGGTTTGGCTCAGTGCATAGAGCATCGGTCTGTGGACTGAAGGGTCTGGGATTTGATTCTGGTCAAGGGTACATACCAAGGTTGCAGGCCCTGGCCCTGGTCAGGGAGTATGCTGGAGGCAACTAATTGATGTGTTTATCTCACATCAATATTTCTGTCTTTCCCTCTCTCTTCCACTCTCTCTAAAAACCAATGGAAAAATATCCTTATGTGAGGGTTAAAAATATAGATATATTGGGCTGTGATATATTAATAGTAAAATAAAAATTGTGCCTTTTCCACAGGTAATTTCAGAAGTACTGATATAAAGGAAGTCTACCATTTTCCAGCCCTTGGAACAGCAGAAAGGAGAAAAGAGACAGTAAGAAAGATGTGTCCTGCCCTAGGTGGTTTGGCTCAGTGGTTAGAGTGTCGGCCCACAGACTGATGGGTCTCAGGTTCGATTCCAGTCAAAGGCACATACCTCAGTTGCAGCCTTGATCCCTAGCCCTGGTCTGGGTGTGTGTGGGAGGCAACCAATCAATGTATCTCCCTCACATCAATGTTTCTCTCTTTCTATCTCTCCCCCTCCCTTCCACCCTCCCTAAAACCAATGGGGGAAAAAATACCCTCGAGTGAGGATTAACAACAAAAAAAAGATGAGTGTCCCAATTTTCCTCTCTTAAGTTTTGGCTCAGAAAGGGGGTGGTAAGTAAAGATATCACTGAGGGTGGAGGGAGAGAGAATGTAGAGTGCAGAGGCTCCACTCCCACATGGGATTGCCCAGCCTTGCTGAAAGAGCAAGGTACAGTCAGGAAAGAGACTAATTGAACCCCTCAGCCTCAAGTGACAAGGGACCCTGAGTTGGGAGTCACTGGGGGTCGGTTATCATAGAGAATTGACCTGCAAAATGAAGATGAGTATAGACCACAAGGTTATCAGCAGGCTAGGTGGAATCCCTAGTAG
Organism: Myotis davidii; assembly: GCF_000327345.1. Classification (NCBI taxonomy): domain Eukaryota; kingdom Metazoa; phylum Chordata; class Mammalia; order Chiroptera; family Vespertilionidae; genus Myotis; species Myotis davidii. Next base: position 207,666 of record NW_006287671.1, read on the forward strand.
GCTCAATAGGGATTTATAATGCCAGTAGGAAATGAGATGAAGTCAAAACACCTCCATGCTCTAAGCTGAAAGCAAGATCAGACTATGAGTCCTACCAGCCATGAGTTTCATCATCAGGGGCCAGCAGGGAAAGGTTGACAAGAGCAGATCCCAGTCAGTTACATCCACGGACCAAATGAAACTCAGAGGCCCACTTCCTCCATAGGATGCAATAAAAAGCTACATACCCAACCACCACATACATTGGATTCCATCTTAGGGAGAGAAGCACAGGGTGGAAGAGGCTAAGAGTCTAAATATTTGTATTCAAGAGAGCTGAGAAATATTTAAAGGAAATGTTTAAATTCAAAGAAAAGGTTTAAACAGACTGGACATTTGGTTAATTCCCATGTTTCCAGCAATTATCATGACATGGACTGGGCAGGGGCAGGGGGTGTCATAAAGAACACAAGTCTGCTATAAACTAAGTAAATGTTCTCTGCATTATGAGTGAATTATACTTACTACCCATCAATTTTTCATGCTTCCCTAGATCTAGTTCATAGTTCTAGTTTGACTCCTGTCATAGTCACAGTAACTTCAGGATCCTTAAGTAAAGGCACCTTATACTTGGAGCTAACTACTATTTCTGTCCTTACACATACACTTTAAAAGACTACTGTAGTAGGTCCAATTCCTTCTGCATGTCGCAATAGACATGGCTGCCTTTATTTTATATTGTAATCCCTGTTACAATATTAAAATAACTGTCTGCCAGGCACTGTACTAGCCTTTTCATGTCTATTTAAGTACACTCCTTAATTCTCAGAGTAATCCTATTGCCAAGGATTGTTATAAACTACATTTTATAGATGAGGAAAATGGTGCTTAAAGGAGTAAAAAGCCCAAGATCACACTATGGGCCCACAATTCCAGGAGTTCCCATATCTTTTCTTTATAGCTCATCCATGGACTTCAGTTAAGAATTGCTGCAGAAGTCATAGTATTCTCTGGAAGTGGCTTAGTTCAGTGGAAAATGGACAAAGAGGAGTGTCAGCTCCAAACAGAGGGCAAGATGGGCTTTAGGACTGTGAGCAGGTTTTCTGTTTGTGCATGAAGTAGTACAAACTTCAGTATTTCCTTGGGGCACACTATTCCTTTTTCTGGAAT
>NW_006287671.1:211062-214602 GCF_000327345.1 Myotis davidii
AAGGAAATTTTTAAATTCAAAGAAAAGGTTTAAACAGACTGGACATTTGGTTAATTCCCATGTTTCCAGCAATTATCATGACATGGACTGGGCAGGGGCAGGGGGTGTCATAAAGAACACAAGTCTGCTATAAACTAAGTAAATGTTCTCTGCATTATGAGTGAATTATACTTACTACCCATCAATTTTTCATGCTTCCCTAGATCTAGTTCATAGTTCTAGTTTGACTCCTGTCATAGTCACAGTAACTTCAGGATCCTTAAGTAAAGGCACCTTATACTTGGAGCTAACTACTATTTCTGTCCTTACACATACACTTTAAAAGACTACTGTAGTAGGTCCAATTCCTTCTGCATGTCGCAATAGACATGGCTGCCTTTATTTTATATTGTAATCCCTGTTACAATATTAAAATAACTGTCTGCCAGGCACTGTACTAGCCTTTTCATGTCTATTTAAGTACACTCCTTAATTCTCAGAGTAATCCTATTGCCAAGGATTGTTATAAACTACATTTTATAGATGAGGAAAATGGTGCTTAAAGGAGTAAAAAGCCCAAGATCACACTATGGGCCCACAATTCCAGGAGTTCCCATATCTTTTCTTTATAGCTCATCCATGGACTTCAGTTAAGAATTGCTGCAGAAGTCATAGTATTCTCTGGAAGTGGCTTAGTGGAAAATGGACAAAGAGGAGTGTCAGCTCCAAACAGAGGGCAAGATGGGCTTTAGGACTGTGAGCAGGTTTTCTGTTTGTGCATGAAGTAGTACAAACTTCAGTATTTCCTTGGGGCACACTATTCCTTTTTCTGGAATACTTATTCTCCCCCTTAAGTGGGTCATTTCCCTAAAATGCAAAATATGGCTAAAGGAACAAAATTGTCCTACATAACAACATAAAAAGCTTAAGTTACAGAAAGAATTACACTTCAGCATTCTATGCACTCTGACCAAACGTTTTTTTCTTTTACCTAAGCATAGATTTTGAGAGTTTTGTGACTTGTTGGTTTAGCCATGGCCTATGAGGGATTAAGAAGCTGAGACGGAAAGACCATAAGACTGACAAGCAGGCCTGATCCTTACATTGGAGGAAGGACTGTAACAAAGAGACTAGGTTACTGGCAGTAGAAATGAGAACTGAACAGATTCAAGATATTTAGAAGATATAATCTATAGGACTTAGTGATTCATTGGATATGGGTGATAAAGGAGGACAGAGTGAAGGATGACTATCAAATTTCTAGCTTACCCAACTAAACAGATTGAGATATCATGTAAATCACATTAGAGAAAACTATTTTCTCCTCCATGAAGGAAGCAGGGAGTGGGGACAGTAAGAAGATTATTAAGGCCTGGCTGGTTTGGCTCACTGGATAGAGCGTCGGCCTGCAGACTGAAGGGTCCCAGGTTCGATTCTGGTCAAGGGCATGTACCTGGGTTGCGGGTACACCCCCAGTAGGGGATGTGCAGGAGGCAGCCGATCGATGCTTCTCTCTCATTGATGTTTCTTTTTTTTTTCTTTCTTTAAAATATATTTCTTTATTGATTTCAGAGAGGAAGGGAAAAGGAGCGAGAGTTAGAAACATCAATGATAAGAGAGAATCATTGATCGGCTGCCTCCTGCACACCCTCCACTACGCCAAGCCAGCTAGGGCATCTCATCGATGTTTCTAACTCTCTATCCTTCTCCCTTTCTCTCTGTAAAAAATCAATAAAATATATATATTTTTAAAAGATTTTTAAGGAAGATCATAAATTTATCTATAGGATAACCTAATGAAGCTATCGATTGTCAGATATGAATCTAGGGCTCAAAGAGCAAATCTGGGATCATGGATTAAATCTGGGAGTTGTCAGAGTTTAACTGCAGCCATGGAAAAAATTAGATCACCCAGGATAGAATATAGAAGATGAGGGCATATGATAGAGCCTTGAAGAATTCCCATATGTAAAGGACTGATAGTGTAGGATGAGCTAGTCAAGATAGACAATAAGCAATCAATCAGAAAGAGAAAAAACAAGGAGAGAATAATTTCACAAAGGCAAAGAGGGAAATATTTCAAGATGGAGTAGTGAACTGTGCTAGATGCAAGTGAGATGGTGTTACCCTTTGTACGCCGTAAGTGTCTATAGATTCAAGCAAGATAAAGGCGTCGTTGGATGTGTGGCAGTTAACTGGTTAAGACACAAACTTTAGAGACAAAGAGCACTAGTAAACTGAGAGCTTTGAAATGGATGGTAGAGCTGGGAGCCAAAAGCCAGACTAGAGAGGATAAGAGAATGAATGGAAGCAGAGAAAACAGAAACAGATACAGTAAACTTTTCCAACAAGTTTCGTTACAAAGAAAAAGAGGGTAGTATAAGACAGAAGGATAATTTGAGGATGAATAAAATCTAAGGTATTTAAAGAAGGATTCTAGAAGAAAAGGAAAAGTTGGAAATATACAAGAATTAAATATGTTAAAGTACATAAGTGCTCAGCATAGATTAACTGAGGATACTCAATAAATGTTAACTACTGCCATAATAATAATTACCATTATGATTAAGAATGAGTAACTCAAAGAAATTAAGAAAATTCCATTTATAATATCATCTAAAAGAATAAATATCTGGGACTAAATTTAACCAGATATTTAATCTTGCTGAAATAAATTAAAGACCTAAATAAATGCTCATGGATAGGAAGACATTATATTGTCATATCAATACTACACTAAGAGATCTACAGATTCAAAGCAATCCATATCAAAATTCCAATGGTGCCGAAACCGGTTTGGCTCAGTGGATAGAGTGTCGGCCGAATAGAATTGAGAGTTTAGAAATAAATCCATAAATTTATAGCCAATTGATTTTTGACCAGGATATAAAGTCCATTCAATGGGGCAAGAACAGTCTCTTCAACAGATGGTTCTAGGACAATTGGATTTCCACATGCAAAAGAGTAAAGTTGGACCTCTGTTTCACACCATACACAAAAATTAACTAAATATAGATCAACGACCTATTAAATATAAGAGCTAAAGCCATAGAATTATTAAAAAACCCACAGGGGTAAGTCTTCACGATCTTAGATTTGGCAATGGATTGTTAGATATGACACCAAAAGTACAAGTTACAAAAGAAAAAATAAACTGGATTTCATAAAAATTAAAAACGTTGCTGCATTAATGAGTATTACCAAGAAAGTTTAAAGACAACTTACAGAATTGGATAAAATATTGGAAGTCATGTATCTGATAGAGTTTAATGTTTAGACTATATAAAGAACTCCTACAACTCAACAACAAAAGATAATCCAATTAAGAAGTAGACAAAGTCTCCTTCCATCACCATTTATTTCCCCTTTACCCTTTCCTACCTCCCTTTACCCCCTTCCCTTCTTGTAATCACCATGCTGTTGTCTGTGTCTGAGGAGTTGTTGTTTTGTTTTTTGTTTTTTGGGTTTTTTTTGCTTAATCCCTTCACCCTTTTCACCCTAATTTTATTAACCAATGTCACCCCGATAAATTCAATTAAAAATTAGAATAAAAACAGGTTG
>NW_006287671.1:214771-215132 GCF_000327345.1 Myotis davidii
GGTTCGATTCCGGTCAAGGGCATGTACCTGGGTTGCGGGCACATCCCCAGTAGGAGATGTGCAGGAGGCGGCTGATCGATGTTTCTCTCCCATCGATATTTCTAACTCTCTATCTCTCTCCCTTCCTCTCTGTATAAAATCAATAAAATATATTTAAAAAACAAACAAACAAACAAACAAACAAACAAAAAATTCCAATGGCTTTTTTGCAGAAACGGGAAAGTTCATACTGAATTGCAAGAGGCCTCAAATAGCAAAAACAATGTTGAAAAGAAAGAATAAAGAAAAGAACTTACTACCCAATTTCAAAATACTGCAAAACCACAGTAATCTGGCATAAGGACATATATATATATATATA
>NW_006287671.1:215251-217405 GCF_000327345.1 Myotis davidii
GATAATCCAATTAAGAAGTAGACAAAGTCTCCTTCCATCACCATTTATTTCCCCTTTACCCTTTCCTACCTCCCTTTACCCCCTTCCCTTCTTGTAATCACCATGCTGTTGTCTGTGTCTGAGGAGTTGTTGTTTTGTTTTTTGTTTTTTGGGTTTTTTTTGCTTAATCCCTTCACCCTTTTCACCCTAATTTTATTAACCAATGTCACCCCGATAAATTCAATTAAAAATTAAAATAAAAACCGGTTGGAATAGGAACCAAAAAAAAAGTAGACAAAGAACATGAATAGGCATTTCTCCAAAGAAGATATACAAATGGACAATAAGCACATGAAAAAATGCTAAACATCATTAGTCATTTGGGAAGTGCAAATAAAAACCACAATAAACATCACTTCACACATACTTGGATGTCTATAACAAACACACACAGAAACAACAAGTGTTAGCAAAGATGTGGAGAAATTAGAACCTTTGTACATTCTGGCAAGAATGTGAACTAATGCTGCCTCTACTGAAAACAGTTAGTGCTTCCTCAAAAAATGTAAATATGGAATTAACATATGACACTGCAATTCTCTTCTTAGGTATTTCACTTCCAAAGAAATTGAAAGCAGGGACTTAATTACTTATATGCCAGTATTTATCGCAGCATTATTCACAATAGCCAAAGGTGAAAACAACCCAACGTCTAACAACAAATGAATGGAAAAATAAAATGTATATGCATACAATGGAATATTACTCAGCCTTAAAAAGAAATGAGGTTCTGATATATGCTACAATGTGGATAAACCTTGAAAATATGCTAAAAGTTTTGGAAATAGATGGTGACGGTTGCACAACATTGTGAATATAATTAATGCCACTGAACTGTACAATTAAACATGTTCAAAATGATATATCTTTTACCACAACTTATAAAATTAATTGTAATATACCAAGTCCTTGTAAACTGTCTACTTTAAATGGGTGAATTGTATGGTATGTGAAGTATATCTCAATAAAAAAAAAGTCAGTAGCTTGGCTTAAATGCTTTTTAAGTTCACTTCCATCACTAAATTCTATCGTTTTTTAAGATCTGAGAATGGATTATATTCCAAAATTAAATATCTAGGAAACCTCCAATATGTTATAAGCTTTGGGTTTGGCTTAACATTTCAAGAGAAGAAACTACTATGTAGTGCTAGATAAGTGTTTGTGATTGTTATTATGATGGTGATCATCCTCCTCTTTCTTCGAAAGAGTCCTGTGAGGCAAGTATGATTAAGGCTATTATCGATATGAGTAAACAGACTCAGAGAGGATAAGTGATTTACTCAATAAATGATCCAGCTAGGAACTAAGAGAGCTGGGATTTAAACCTATGCTAGCCTGGCTCCAGAGCCCAGGCGGACACTGCACCACTAGTCCCTCCCCATCCCAATCCACTCTATAGAACTGCTGGATGTAGTACAGGTTTGATCACTCTTCTGCTCACTATGAGTGGAATGGTACCATTTTACCCTGTACTTTTTTCCATGCCACCACATGGACAATGCATTTCAAAGCACTTTGAAAATGGGAAATCCTATTCAAATGTCAGATGTTATTTAGAAAGTTGGCTTTTTATGTTCTTGACAGTCGCAACTACAGTTAAGAAACTATCACTAAACATTCTTTTGTGAAGTCAAAGCCTTCAAGACAGTACTCAGAATTCAATAAATAGGCTTTACTATGTAGATGAACAAAGCTTTAAAGAGAATGAGGACAGCAGCCAAGGAGAGGCCAAGATGAAATACCTCACAAGTAAAATCAAGACCTTGGCTTCCTCAGCTCTGAGCCAGTTCATATTTAGCAGGAAAGTATGACAATATTACTTTGATTTTTTGTTGATCCCGCTGAATTTCTGTATCCAGTTGCTTCCTTTTTTCATTTTCTTCTCGAAGTCTCTTTTGCAGCTGTACCTTTTGATATTTCATGTGATCTATACTCTGCTCTAATTCATTAGCACGTTTCTCATTTTGGATCGAAAGTGATGCCAACTTCTTACTATTTTGTTGCTTCTTCTGTAAGACCTAGGATCATATGGAATATTTCAAAATGAAAAATTGTATCTCTCATGAACTTCAAATAAACATATGGAAGGAAATGTTTATTTTCTTCTCCAAATTG
>NW_006287671.1:217444-232729 GCF_000327345.1 Myotis davidii
TACATTTTTACTTTTACAATTTGGAAACCACCATAATTTTCACTAGCTATACGTAAAGGATGATGAGGCTTCTTGGTGCCCACACCCAAACAAAACAAAATTAATCTCTTTGCTTTTTATTAATGAGTACTAGAGGCCTGATGCACAAAATTCGTGCACAGGGGACGGGGAGGGGAGGGGTCTCTCAGCCCGGACTGCACCCTCTTCAATCTGGGATCCCTCTAGCAATCTGGAACCACTGGCTCCTAACTGCTGACCTGCATGCCTGCCTGATGCCCCTAACTGCTCCCCTGCTGGCCTGATGGTCCTAACTGCTCTCCCCTGCTGACCTGATCCCCCAAACTGCCTGTTCTCTCCTGCCAGCCTGATCCCCCTAACTGCCCTCTCCTGCTGGCCTGATCACCCTAACTGCCTAACTGCTCCCCACTGCTGGCCTGATCCCCCAACTGCCCTCCCCTGCAGGCCTGATCACCCTAACTGCCTAACTGCTCTCCCCTGCAAGCCTGATCCCCCTAACTGCCTATCTGCGCTCCCCTCCTTGCCTGATCACCCTAACTGCCTATCTGCTCTCCCTTCCACTCCACATGCAGGCGTGCTGAGAACCCCGGCGCAGGCGTGCTGAGAGCTCTCCTCCGCGGCCCCGCCCCATCTGATTGGTTGTTATGTGATGGCGTCCTGGACAATTTGCATATTCATCTATTATTAGTATAGGTTGTAATTTAAAAATATTACATGTACATGGAAAAATTAAAATAATATAAAACTGAACTTATATTTAATTTTGAGAGTAATTGCAAAACTGCAGCAAAATGATGCTGCTAGCATTTTAATGTCTTTTCCACATCACTGTAAGTACTGAAAATCTTATTTAAAAGTGAGATAGGGCCCAGCCGGTGTTGCTCAGTGGTTGAGCATCAACCTATGCACCAAGAGGTTATTGGTTCAATTCCCAGTCAAGGCACATGCCCAGGTTGTGGGCTTGATCCCCCGTAGGGGGCGTGCAGGAGGCAACCAGTCGATGTTTCTCTCTCACAGTAATGTTTCTGTCGTTCTCACTTCCTCTAAGACATTTTTTTAAGTGAGAAAGGATATCACTATCTTTTACATTTATTCCACAGATGCTTAAAAGTGTACCAGTTAGCATCAAAATATTAATGCAGCATATAGCTATATATATATTTAATAACAAAGAATATAAATTTCAGGGTTTTTAATTTAAAAATTTTGTTTTATGAATTGAAATAACTTCATTATACAAAAACAAAACAAAAAGTAGCATTTCAATATTTAAAATGGAATGTTAGAATACTGAAAGATGGTATTGTCATAACTATGTGACCTTGAAATAGTTATTTCACCTTTCTAAATCTCAGATTGATCATTTATAAAAGAGGGTAAAAAAATACTCACTTCAATGGATTAAATCATGATTAAGTAATGCATACAAAACACCCAGTATGTATATGGCACCTTGTAGACACTTAACAACTGGCAACTATCATGCTCCTCCTAACCCCCTCCACCATCCTCATCATCTTCCTCATCCCCTTCTCCAACAGTTGTGCATAGATATGTCAAAGGCACAGAAATTTTTAAAACTGCATGTCCTTCCAAAAATGACATTATTTCCATGGTTATCTTTATTTCTTACCTTATGGTTTTTTAGAAAAGATTAAAATAATGTACTTCTTGAACGCAGAAATATATTACCCAGATCAAAATTATGTAAACCTACCAGCACTCTGGAAAAGCTGCATTCCAGTTTTTCTTGCTGGTAAAAACTGAGTCCTAGCCCTAACCGGTTTGGCTCAGTAGATAGAGCGTCGGCCTGTGGACTGAAGGGTCTCAGGTTTGATTCTGGTCAAGGGCATGTACCTTGGTTGCGGGCACATCCCCAATAGGAGGTGTGCAGGAGGCAGCTGATTGATGTTTCTCTCTCATGAATGTTTCTGACTATCTCTCTCCCTTCCTCTCTGTAAAAAATCAATAAAATATATATTTTTTAAAAACTGAGTCCTATTTCTTTCCTAACTAGGTACAAGAATCCTCAAAAGCAGAAAGCTTTAAATAGGTTTTCTCAATTACATTTTAAAATTACCTGGATTTTCAGCTTTGCGGCATCCATCTTTTTACGGAATTCCCTCTGTAATTTTATTTTCAAAGCAACATCAGACAGATCTTTGTTTTCCAGTTCCTGTAGCTGCTTTTCTGTCTCAATTAATTCCACTTTTGCCTGTTCTGCTTCGTGGGCAAGTTTCGTTACTTTCAGAGAATACTGTTTGCTTACAGACTTGGCATCATTACCTTCACCAAAATAATAATAATAATTATTATATATTTTTTAAAAAACTAAGTAAAACATCAAAAACATAAAAGTGCTGTATTCTTTTTTTTTTTTAATCCTCACCCAAGGATATTTTTTCCATTGCTTTTTAGAGAGAGTGGAACGGGGAGGGACAGAGAGAAACACTGGTGTGAGAGACACATTAATTGGTAGCCTCCCACATACTCCCACCAGGGCCCAGGGAGCCTGCAACAGAGGTATGTGCCCTTGACCAGAATCTAACTTGGGACCCTTCAGTCCCAACACTCTATCCGCTGGCCAAACCAGGTGGGGCAAAAAAAGCTCTACTCTCAAAATGCCAGCTGTCAGAGCACATGCCCAACTTGCAGGCTCGACCCCCTGTGTGAGGCATGTGGGAGGCAGCCAATCAATGATCCTCTCTCATCACTGATGTTTTTATCACTCAATGCTTCTCTTATGAATATTTAGAACACAGAGAAAAACAGAGTAAGATATTTCTATATCTCTTTTCATTCTAAGCTCAGCTACTAAACCTAAAAACTTGGTTTTGAATAGTCAACTGTCCCTAAACTAGATTAGCAAACTCATGGCAGTGGGAAATAAGAGCCCAGAGGTCATGGCATGAATAATTGCCAGGGAGAGTTTCACACACTATTATACTGAAAATCTCTTAATATTTTCATAAAAAGGAGTTCTTGAACTAAATGCACTGGCTCTGCAACTCTGTGATAATTTGACTAACTTTAAAATACTGGGGATGTGCCCGCAACCCAGGTACATGCCCTTGACCGGAATCGAACCTGGGACCTTTCAGTCCGCAGGCCGACGCTCTATCCACTGAGCCAAACCGGTTTCAGCAATTTGACTAACTTTAAAATACTTACAACCACTATATTTTAATGAATCTAAGGCCCCACAGAGTGTTCAACACACCATATTTTATGAACTAAGAAAAAAGGTACAGTGCCAATGAACCAATGACATGATAATATGTTAAGATGCCAATGATTATAACATACATCCTGATTTTAGAGATATTAAAATGTGAAAAATGTGTATTAGAATTGATGAAATACAGTAGAGTCACTGTTATTGTTGTCTGAAGTAGTTGCTATTCAGGAGAAATCTTCATTGAGGCACCTTTGAAAAGTAAGCACACATTGACCTCTTGCTGGTCACCATCTCTAAGCGTCCTTTGGAAAGCTCCAAACTGTCTGTGGTTATAATGAGTAAGAAGAGGACCTTCTCTGGGTAAGTTCAGGTATCCTCTATATCAGTGGTTCTCAACCTTCCTGATGCTGCGACCCTTTAATACAGTTCCTCATGTTGTGGTGACCCCCAACCATAAAATTATTTTCGTTGCTACTTCATAACTATAATTTTGCTACTGTTATGAATCGTAATGTAAATATCTGATATGCAGGATGTATTTTCATTGTTACAAATTGAACATAATTAAAGCATAGTGATTAATCACAAAAACAATATGTAATTATGTGTTTTCCGATGGTCTTAGGCGACCCCGTGAAAGGGTCGTTCGACCCCCAAAGGGGTCGCAACCCACAGGTTGAGAACCGCTGCTCTATATGAAGGCATCCAGGATGGGATTTCCCATGGTGGGATAACCAGAAGGGTAAATATCCTCAACTTCCACAGGCAGTACCCTGAAATCTTGGGGACGGAGAAGCTATTTAAACCCCTAAATCAGTTCTTGGATACTCCTAAGAGAGTTTTACTGGAAATGATCCTGCCTGTGAGGAAGGAAGATGGTCAAACTCAGTTAGACATTGGGAGACTGGAGCTGGGGTGATGCACAGCACACAGGTCGCCAGGAATAAGGAAGGAAATGCTTTGGGACAGGAGCAGGGTGAGGCGGTTTAGAAAGGAGGACTGTCAGCCAGAAAGCAAGTTTGCAGGAAAGAGGGGGAAAGTAGGAAAACAGGCAGAGGAGTTGGGACCCATCATAATTCATGTAGTTTGGGTGTGAGTATAGCCTGGGGCTTGAAGAAAAGGAGGATAATATTCCCTTCAGTTCCCCTAAATGTGACTGGAGTTGTTTTTCATTGGAATTGGGGAAAAGAAACGCTAGTGTCTCTTATTCCTCTAATTCTTAACTGAATTTCAAAGTAGTCAAGGCTCATACTTTGAGTATATCTGGGGAAGGGGAGGATGCAAAAAGCCTAATGTAGGTGAGGGTAAGGAGGAGGTGTGGCACATACATCCAACCTGGCAGAAATTTGAGACTAAAAGTAAGAGGTAAAAGCTTGGCTCGCTCAAGAGAACAGCTTTCAAGAATAACTCCTTATATCTTTAGAGAAATAATAATTAACTACATTTAAAATATTGTTTATGATTACTGCTAAAAATGAAATATCCAAAAAATAATTTAAAATAAAGTTATTAAAATGAGTTAGAAAAACATCCCAAACATATTTCCAAGTGTCTAGTATGATGTTTTTTTGAAAGTGGCCAAAAAGTTAAGTGCCACAGAGTTTCAACACAACACAGAAAGCACACTGGTTAGAAAAATTCATAGATGAATCCCAATATAACAAAGTTCTTTTAATAACTAACCTCCACATATTGCTTTCAAACACACCTTGTTATACCAAATGCCAAGCTACAGTGAAGTGTCCTGAGCATCAAAAACTAAGGTAAATGTTACACATCAGAAACAATTTTAGAAGCTTTTCTTTCTTGTATTAGCTGGTTCATAGGCTACTATTACCTGTTTTCATTAATTCTTTAATCAGATCTTCCTTCATATTGATGTTAATTGTAAGTTCTCTTATTTTTTGTTTAGCTTCAGTAAGTATGAGTTCTGAATGCCTTAATTTTTGCAAATTCAACTCTTGACTCTCCTGAAGACATTCAATCTTTAAATCTTTAAAATAAAAGAAACAAAATTGGAAAATAAAACTATCAGCTTATAAAATATTCAACAGAAATGGAACTAAAAAAGAAAAGTGAACACGGAAGGTGTCTAGAGGTAGCAGAGGAAGGGACAGAAACAGTTAAGGAAAACAAGGAAAAAATACCCGGAAATTGGGACTTTAGTTTTCTAGCTGACAGTAAGTCTTTATATATGCTTTAGTCATATCCCATAGGTTCTGATACAGTTTTTCATTGCCCTTAGATATTCTGCAATTTGAGTATTTACTTGAGTTATTTAAGGAAGGTATAAAATCTCCAGGTGGGTATAGGGTTGAATTTTTCCTATTATTTTAGTCTTCTAGTAATAAAAGAATCTAGTCCACACCAGATTATTTGAGTGTGGACCAGCACTGTTTTGTTCTTACTTACACTGGAACAACTATGTCCCCATTTAAGATAAGTTCAACTTATCTTTCTTTTTTTTAAAATATACTTTATTGATTTTCCACAGAGAGGAAGGGAGAGGGACAGAGAGCCAGAAACATCAATGAAAGAGAAACATCGATCAGCTGCCTCCCGCACACTCCCCACTGGGGGATGTGCCCACAACCAAGGTACATGCCCTTGACTGGAATCGAACCCGGGACCCTTGAGTCTGCAGGCCGAAGCTCTATCCACTGAGCCAAACCAGCCAGGGCTCAGCTTATCTTTCTTTTCACAGGGAGACTTCCTCAGTGAAGGAGCTAGTGCACTGATATACATTCTGGCATAAGTTTCTTTCCTGGTTGTAGATCAGTAACAAACAGTTCAAGAGTGGTAATTTGACTAGTACTTATCTATATTACTTACACATTTTTTAACTTATTTAAGTTTTATTTGTGACATATAGGTAAGTTTTTGTTAAATATTATATGCATAGCCTCTTTAAAAAGACTATTTTCATAGTATAGGGCTTATTTATCATGTTATTTATATTCTCTATACTCTTACTTTTTGTGCTTTAACCACTCATAGGCCAATATAAACTAGTTAAAATTTCCTACTGTAGTTTTTGGAACATAAACATTTTATGCTGTTATGCATCAAATAATGTGTGTTCGAATATTATGAGCACCCGCAGACTATTTGGCTCCAATGCCAAGGGTACATCACTAATGGTAGGCATGTGTGCCAATGAAGCAGGAAAGCAGACACCTAGTAAATTACGTAAGATACATTTTAAAGTAGTCAAGAGTACAGTGCATAGCAACTTGGGCTTGAATATAAAATCCCTATTCTGAGAGACTTAGCCTGTAACTCTAGTCAAAATTGATTGATGGGGAAAAAATTTTATTAAGGAGTAAAAATGAAGGAAAAAATTAGAAGTAGAGCACAGAACATACAAAGTTCTACCAATAAGAAAAACACTCCTACCAAGTTCCCATCATTGAAAATTCCTAGATGCTTCTTAAATTATTGACTGAAGAAAAAGAGAAGTGCCTTATAAACACTAGATATAAATTACTTAAAATCTGTGTACCTTCATTCCCCAAACTTGACTTTTGTGTTTGATCATGAATATCATTCAATTCAACAAGAGAACAAACAGAGTCTGGCTTCTGAATCCATGAGTGATTTCTATGTCTAAAAAAACAAAGATCAGGATCAAAGGTAACTTGTCTGTTAGTGTTTGCTAATCTGCCCTCAAATTAGTGTCCCCCAAAAGTGATTATAATGTTAAAAGAATTATTAACTATATAAAATAAACAGAATTTTACTAATATTCCCATCCATGTTGGGCCTAGTAGGAAATTCATTATATTTGTTGCCACTGTAGTAGCAGAATCAGGAAATTCAAAAACATTCTCCCAAAAATTAATATCCAATAAGTATATAAGCTCTAAAAGCAAAATTATTTTTCAATTTAAGACTGATGACTGTGTTCAAACACTGGTTTCATAATGCATTAGTTGACAGCACATTTATCAAAAACTACCTACTGTTACTTCAATAGAAAAGATACATTTTAATAAAAAAAAACCCTCCATCTGTATATATTTATTGCATCATAAAATTATAATATGTTTATTAAACCAGTATATATTTAACATACCTAATTTCAGATTTCTCTTGGCCTTCTGATTCTTCATAATCACTGTTATCAGAAAATTGGCAGTGGAGGACTTCATCTTGTTCTTCTATGTGACCCAGCAGGATTTGACTTCGTGTTCGAAATCCAGCAACTACTTGATCCAGAGAGTACACAGAAGGACTTGTGTAGACCTTACAAGTAATCCCCCCAACAACAAAAAATGATTTTTTAAATGTATGTTTTTATCTTATTACTCAAAATGTCTTAAGAGGTTATTAAATAAGTACTCTTAAAATATCCAATTGCTGAAAATATGCATTGCCCCCCAAAATATATCAACTTTCATTTCACAATACTATTGTGCTTCATGAACACATACTTCTTTCAGAATCTACATAGCTTTTCCTCTTCTAAAAAGTTCTATCTTTAACTACAGCTTCATGGAAAATAGTATTCTTTTTAATACCATTTGGACTCATTTTTATGAAAGCAAAGACTAAAAAATCACAGCACAGGTACTCCCCAATGAGTGCAAAGCCCATACATAGTGCAATAGGAGGCAACTGTTTTACACCCCATCAACCTTCCCAGTTCTGAACACTTGGAGAATTATGGTGTTGCTGCTCAGGGTCTGTATCCCCTTCCAATCCAAATCCACCAAATGAAGAAATGCAGAGCCATCGCCTCTCCACTTCTAAGTCAAAATGTTCCCAATTTGGAAATCCAAGTGTATTTCTTCACACTTTACATGTGGTGGTTAGGCATAGCTGTGTTAGTACTCTAAGTGACATATTTACAATGTCTCATAGAATAATTAAATGTTCATGAGCTAACTTGAGAACTTTCTGTATTATAACATGCTTCTATTGACAATGAACCTTAACTTCTCAAAAAATGAGCTTGGAAAATAACAATGAATTAGAAATTGCCTTTATACTTTTATTCTAGTTTCTGTTACCAAATATTTATTTTCACCATCTCTTTGTAACCAAATCTCAGAGTAATTTCTCAAAAAAGGTTAATAATAAAACCGTACAGGATACATGCAACTTATTAATATAAATTATTACAAATATTATAACATGAAGCTGTCAGTCAAGATGGAAGCAATACTCATCTCCTCCCACAATCACATCAGAATTACAATTAAACTACAGAACAACTAAATTAAAGAAACTACATCAAGACTGCTAGAAGGGGTGGAGATGCATAATGGCTGGTCCCATATCCACATATGGTGGATAAAAATTGGGAGGGATATCTTGGCTGTAGAGGTCTCCCCTAAGAAGCAAGGGGTCCCAGTCCTCCCATCCTAGGGTTCCATTCCAGGAAGAAAAGTCCCCATAACTTCTAGCTATAAAAACCAGCAGGTATTGAGGCTAAGTGAGATGAAGGGCTACTGGAGTCCCAAGCAGTTCCTCTTAAATAGACCACACAAAGACTCACTCATAGTATTCCCTCTGAGCTCAAGCCCTAGGGCAGCAGCTTGAAAGACATCAGAGATGTTACAGACAGGAAATGAATTGTCCAGCATCAGGGTAAGATCTGCAAAGCAGGTTTTCCCAGACAGAGGTGCTGCCAGAAGCCACTGCTCTTTTGATAAGCCCCTTCCCCTGCAGAGCGCACAGTTGGGTGACATATCTGAGACTCTTATCAACCTGGCTCACACTATTTGCTCCACCTTGGTGATTCTCTGAGGACATGCCCACCCAATTTTCAGACCCACCCAATCTGTTCCCAGAGGCTTTTCCATACAAATGGTCTGTCTTGGCTCATGTTTCAGATTTTCCTAAAATCTCTCAAACAAGCAGCATCTGGCCTCAGCAAGCCCCGTATCTCTCACTGATTCCAGGCATGGCACTAGTAGAAGCTGGCCTTGGTTCACAACATGGCCTTGCTTGGGCACCTCCAAGTCCAGCACAAGTAGCAGCCATTGGCAGATCACTTTGTAGCCAATGCCGAGTGGTCCCCAGCAGAACACAGGCAGCAGCTGACCTTGGCCTGTACTTCCCAGGAGTCCCCAGAGCCAGCACTCCCAGTGGACAGCTTCAGACAACATTGAAGCACAACCACCCAACCACCTCCATAAGCAACAGACTCAAGGGACAGACTCAGTGGACACCAGAGCCTTGCTGAAATAAGTTGTGCTCTATGGGGCGAGCCTCTGCACAGCTAATCCTCCGCTGTGGTCAGAGGTCAGTGGTCACAGCCAGTCCTTGCAGCTCTTTGGCCTGGGGATAAATCCCTCCTAGTGATATACCAACAGCAATCAAGGCTCAACTACAAGAGGATATACACAGCCCATATGGGGGAGTGCACCTCAAGTGCCCAGCTTGAGTGATCAGGGAGGTTGTGCCATAGCACATCTAGTACATTAGGCCACTCTACTAAGCCTGGAAGGTACAGCAGCTCTACCTAATATATAGAAATACAGGGAGACTGCCAAAATGAGGAGACAAAGAAACATGTCCCAAATGAAAGAAGAGAACAAAACTCCAGAAAAAGGACTAAACAAAATGGAGACAAACAACCTACTAGCTGCAGAGTACAAAACACTGGTTATAAGGATATTCAATTAACTTAGCAGAGAGTAGATGAACTTAGTGAGAACTTCAGCAAAGATATAGGAAACAGCCCTAACCGGTTTGGCTCAGTGGATAGAGCGTCAGCCAGCAGACTCAATGTATAGGAAACATAAAGTAGAACAAGAAACCATAAAAAAGAACCAGTCAGAAAGAAGACTGCATTAACTTAAATGAAGAATATATTACAGGGAATCAACAGTGGAGTAGATGAAGCAGAGGATCAAATCAGAGATTTGGAAGATAAGGAAGCAGAAAACACCCAAGCAGAACAGCAAAAAGAAAAAAAGAATCCAAAAAACAAGGTTAGTCTAAGGAGCCTCTAGGACAACTTCAAGTACTAGTATACCAACACTCACATCATTGGGGTGACAGAAGGAGAAGTGTGTGTGCAAGGAATTGAAAGCCTATGTAAAAAAAAATAATGAAGGAAAAAAGACATACAAGTCCAGAAAACACAGAGAGTCCCAAACAAGATGAACCCAAAGAGGCCTACACCAATCCTATATAATAAAGAGGTAATATGCAAATTGACCACCACACCCTCACACAAGATGGCTGCCCCATGTGATCACAAGATGGCCACCACAAGATGGCCGGCAGGGGAGGGCAGTTGTGGGTGATCAGGCAAGTGGGGGAGGGCAATTGGCGATGAACAGGCCAGCAGGGGAGGGCAGTTGGGGGTGACTGTGCCAGCAGGGGAGCAGTTAGGCATTGATTAGGCAGGCAGGGGAGTGGTTAGGGGGTGATTAGGCAGGCAGGGAGCAAGCAGTTAGGAGCCAGCAGTCCCAGATTGTGAGAGGGATGTCTGACTGCCAGTTTAGGTCCGATCCCACAGGGGTCTCAGATTAGAGAGGGTGCAGGCTGGGCTGAGGGACAACCCCCACCCTATGCACAAATTTTGTGCACCAGGCCTCTAGTATACATTATAATTAAAATGCAAAATGTTAAATACAAGAGAAAATATTAAAAGCAGCAAGAGAAAAGCTGTTAGTTACCTTCAAGGGAGCTCCCATAAGACTGTCAGTTGATATCCAAAAAAAAACTTTGTAGGCCAGAAGGGATTGGCAAGAAATATTCAAAGTGATAAAAAGCAAGGACCTACAACCAAGATTACTCTACCCAACAAAGCTATCATTTAGAATCAAAGGACAGATAGAGCTTTCCAGACAAGGAAAAACTAAAGGAGATCACTACCACCAAACCAATATAATATGAAATGTTAAAGGGTCTTCTTTAAGAGGAAGGAGAAAAAAAGATTAAAACAAAAAACAGCAAAGCACAGGCTCCTAGTCCTAGAGTAAAAGTCATATTGCTACCTGCTTTATTCTCTTTTCCTGAGCCCATATCATCTATCAACCTCCCCAGGGAATTTAGAAACTCTAAACTTTTTAGGTTAAAAAGATAATGTGCCTCGAACATTGTTAAATAACACTATAATCTGAACATTGTTAGTTGGGCTCTCAAGAATAGGCACTGCCCTGGAGGACCTTTGATATAACAGAGAGCCCTTAAGGCCGATTAGAAGGAAAATCATTCCTAAGAATTAGCTCATTTTGGGAAAGAAAGGCCTACAAAGCTGGTGACATGAGAGACTATATCATAGTAAGACTGAAAAGGGGTTATGCACAGAAATTTTGTGACTCAAAAAAATGTAATTTGGCCTGTCTGTGTAGCTCAGTTGGTTAGAGCATCCTCCTGATATACCAAGGTTATGGTTCTGTCCCTAGTGAAGAAACATACAAGAATCAACCAATGATGCATAAATAAGTGGAACAACAAACTGATATTTCTTTCTCTCTCTCCCTTTTCTCTCTAAAATCAATAAAATAATAAGTTTTTAAATGTAATGCCTTCTCGGGGAAAAAAAAGATTTTACAATTTTATAAGTATTCTACTTTTGTGAATCTGGATATTCCAGAAGGTTTTTAAATATATCTCTTAAGGATATTTCAATTGGTTTTCTTAGTATACAATTATGTCAATAATCAATGAATTATGGTAGGTTTTCATCAGCAGTGGCGGTATTATACTTAACCTAAATAATGACTGGGACCGCCTTTGTAATTTTTTTCTTTCCAAAGTGCCTTTTTAGTATGTACAGCATTGGCTTTTGCTTTTAATTATATCATATTTCAATGTTTAAAAAGTTAGAAATCTCTATTATATTTTAGGTTTAAATCAAGATTTAATTTTGCATTTCATCAGATCAATTTTTGGTATCTACTGAGACAAATGAGTTTTTCTTCTTTTTTTCATATTACGTTATAGTACATAATATTAGTACTTTTTCTTTCATTTACCTGTATACTATTTGCAAAGATATGTGTACCCCTAGCCTGATTAGTGTGGCTCAATGGTTGAGCATCGGCCCATGAACCAAGAGGTCACTGGTTTAATTCCCATCAGGGAACATGCAGAAAGCAGCCAATCAATGTTGCTCTCTCATCGATGTTTCTACTTCTATATCCCTCTCTCTTCTCTCTCTAAAATCCATAAAAATATATTTTAAAAATAAATAAAATAAAAAACAGAGACCAAGAGAGGGAGAGAATAAGTATGTGCAACTTTTGTAATAAAAAAACACACAAATGTTATATGGAACCGGAAATACTTTCACATAACTTGCCAATATAAAAAACAGAAAATTAAATATAGATGACTTGATATGTAAGTATTAAACTGAAAATAAAGACAACATGAATTATGTGAAGAATTATCTTTTTTCCTAAATGTTCTATAAAAAGGTACCATATATTCAACCATAAGAAAAATGTCAATGATCCTACAAAGTAAAACTGAAATTAATAATGATTTCATTTTTTAATTCAATCACTTGATTGAAAACCACAGAGAATAACATCTGTCGTTCTTAATCACTCTGAGGTACTGAATCTGGACCATAGTAAAGGCACTCCGTGGACATCTATTGAGGACACAATGTACTAGGCAATTTCAGAGTCATCAACTCATTTAAATCCTCCATACACATCCATGTTTCCCCCATTCTGACATATAAGGAACCTGGGGCTCCCACAGGTTTAGTCATATGCAGGCCTATGCAATAGAGCTGGTGTTCACCCCAAGCCTGCCTGATTGCAAAGTCTATGACACCTAGCATATTTCTTATCCCTTTGACTATAACCATCACATAGATCTCAAACAAATCATCTCCATAAAATTAACAGAAGCCAAATTCATGAGTCTGGCTAGTCTATTCCATGTAGAGATAACCTGATGATTTTTTAAGAGAAATGTGTGTGCATATATTTACTACACACATGTTCACAAGTAAATAAAAAACCAAAAGTTCAGCCCAGCTGATGTTGCTCTGTGGTTGAGCATTGACCTATGAACCAGGAGGTCACAGTTTGATTCCCGATCAAGGCATATGCCCAGGTTGTGGGCTTGATCCCCAGTAGAAGGCAGCCAATCAGTGATTTTCTCTCATCATTGATGTTTCTATCTCTCCCGCTCTCTTCCTCTCTGAAATTAAAAAATATGTATATTAAAAGAAAAGTTCATACAGATCTTTATACAATCTTGAAGTGTCAGCTTGGCAAGACTGAGTAATACATAAACGTCATTTGGAAAATAGTAAGACAAACCAAATGGGTAAAAATAAATACCCTCCAACCTCATCTCAACTTGGTGTGGTTAAAGAAAGAAAAAAAATTCATGAAGATATCAGACTTATTAATCCTGACTAAAAATATGATGGCAAAGGATAGCTTTTTCTCCTTGATGAATGTAGATATTACCTTCAACTATTCCTTCTAAATATAACTATACATTCTATTTGTTTTTTTTATTAAAAAGCATTACATGATTAAAAGAGCACACACAAAAATCCATAAAATCAAACACAAACCAAACTACGTGCTGAGACTATACAAATATACTGTGATATTTTATTACATATAATATTTTAATATCTTAAATATGAGATTAATGTTTTGACGTTACCTTCCTGGCATCTGATCTTTCTGGGATACAAATATAACGTCCCAAATGAGCATCAAACGGTACAGTATATGGTCTCTTTTCTGGTATCCTGGCATCTGGCCCATCTCCACAAATTTCCTTAGCTGAAGAAGTCATTGACAGGTTAAGTTTTGTTGGTTCTCCACTCAGTTGATCCAGAAGTTGTTGTTCTATTATTTTTTCATTCTTTGTAGAAGATGAGAATTTAAAAAATAGAGAGATGAGAATTTTAAAAATAGAGATCCTCAGTATGTGTATTAATAATGATAAAAAATGAACTGTACATTGGCCCAAATCACAACTACAAATCACTTAACAGTACAGTAAAACCTCATTTATTCAAAGACTAGCCTCTGGTCTTCACAAGGATCAAGTACTGTTCTGATTGGTAAACACTTTTGAATAGTAAGCAGCAACAAACACAGCAAAGAGTTAAATACTCAAAAAAAAAAAAAAGGCTATATACACTGTTTGCTTGGTTTGGCAACCAGAACCACTCTGATTAGCTGATCTTTATAAAAATTTGGGCTTTCTGAGTGAAATCAAGAAGTATTAAGAGACGAGAAAGTTGAAAAAAGCTACAAATAGCAGAGGTGGCAGCAAAAGAGACAGCAGGTGCAGTGAAGTGAAAGCCTTTACTCAGTGAGAAAAAAAAAGTCAAAGCACAAAGAGATAAAGGTAGACAAACAATAGTTATTCACACTTAGGTACATAGTAGACTTTTCTCAAAAATGAAAACTATCATTTTCAAGGGAAATAACTAATAGTATTTGTTATAAATTCTAAAACTTGGGTTTCATACAAAAAATTAGAATTTTGGAAAACATTTCTGCTATTGTGAGCATGAGGACAGCGTCTAATACTTAAAGACTGTTGAGATCAGTGGTGATAGTAATGAATGTGATTTTTTGATATTGTATAATAAAATGTGTCAACATCTGGAAGGTCTGCATAACTTAGTAAATAAATATTTTCCAAATGACCAATGCATGATGATTCAAAAATCAGATGTGGATAAAAGATCCATTCAAAGTATAAGATAGGAAGGGACCAATGACTTTTAATGTATAGATCTTTTTTTTTCTTTATTAAGGTATTACGTGTCCTTATCCCCCCCCACTCCCCTGCACTCCCCCCACACACTTATGCCCTGACCCCCCTGGTGTCTGTGTCCATTGGTTAGGCTTATATGAATGTATACAAGTCCTTTGGTTGATCTCTCCCCTTTACCTCCACCCTCCCCTACCTTCCCTCTGAGGTTTGATGGTCAGATGGATGCTTCTCTGACTCTGGATCTGTTTTTGTTCATCAGTTTATGTTGTTTATTATATTCCGTAAATGAGTGAGATCACGTGATATTTATCTTTATCTGACTGGCTTATTTCACTTAGCATAATTATCTCCAGGTCCTTCCATGCTGTCTCAAAGGGTAGGAGATCCATCTTTTTTATGGCTGCATAGTATTCCCA
>NW_006287671.1:234418-247269 GCF_000327345.1 Myotis davidii
TGCCTTTCTGGCCTGATGTGTTGAGAAATCATTTGATAATCTAACGGGAGATCCCTTGTAAGTAACTTCCTGTCTCTCTCTTGCAGCCTTTAAAGTTCTCTTTGTCCTTAACAATAGCTACTGTAACTACAACATGCCTTGGTGTGGATCTTTTGGAGTTCATCTTATTTGGGACTATCTGTGCTTGTGTAATTTTTTTCTTCCCCAAATCAGGGAAGTTTTCTGACATTATTTCTTCAAATAGGTTTTCTAACCCTTACTCCTCTTCTTGTCTTTCTGGCACCCCTATTATACATACATTGCGTTGTTTCATGTTGTCCCAAAGCTCCCTTAGGCTCTCCTCCTGCCTTTGGTTTTTTTTCTCCAATTGCAGTTCAGACTGGGTGCGTTTTGCTTCCCTGCCTTATAATTCACTAATTCGGTCCTCTGCTTCTTCTAGTCTACTGTTGAAAGCTCCTGTGGAGATTTTTATTGTAGCTATAGCACTCTTTATTTCTTCCTGATTCTTACATAGGTTGTTGATTTTTTTCATCCATCCAGTTTATGAATTGCATGACCCTTATTCTGAATTCTTTTTCTGACAAATTGCATGCCTTGGTTTCATTTAATTCCTTTTCTGGTGATTCCTCCTTTTGTTTCCTTTGGGGTTTCTTTGTCTTCCCCATTTTTGCTGTCTCTTTCTGGCCCTGGGCTACCTGCTTGGTGTTCAAGGGGTTGAGGCTCCCCGCAGTCCAATAGTCATGGACTCACTAGCACCAGGGACTGCGTCTCCCTTGAGTTTCACACCTTTTTTGTCTCTGCTCTGAGTTGTATCCCCTTCTCCCATGGTGCTGGTCCCTCAATTATCCATTTCTCGGAGTTGGTGGGGGCCGGTGCACAGTACCCTTAGTGTGCAACTCTCTGTGAGAGCCCAGAGCCCTCTGGCATGCAGTACGCTGTGCTCCTCCAGCCCCTAAGGCAAGATACTACCCTAGGTCCCTCTGGCAGTGCACTTGCAGCACTGACCTGTGACCTGAGTTGGCACACCAGGTCGTGCCAGCAGCTTTGACCTGGGCTGTGGGTAGGGCATGCAGAGATGACAGCTCTGTCTGTGCTGGGGGTGGGGTGTGCACTAGCCAAAGGCTCTGTCTGTGCTGGCAACAGAGCACCCACCAGCTCAAGGTTCTGTCTCAGCCAGATGCTAGCCCATTCTGGGCTGCCGCTCTGTCTGTGCCGGAGTGGGGTATGCCCCAGCCAAAGGGTCTGTCTGTGCTGATGGTGGAGCTGCTCTGTCTTTGTCGGGGTGCAGGGCACTTGCCCTTGAGGTTTCTGTCTACCAACGGAGCACACTCAGTCTATGCCCAGGCTGTGGGCGCTTGCCCTGAAGGGCTGGCTCTTCCTATGCTAGTGGCTGGGCGAACTCAGTCTGTGCCAGAGGTGGGATGCTCACCCTCCAAGGGCTCTGCCTAAGCTGGAGGCAGAGGGCAAAGCTGGTGGCAGAGTGCACTCAGGCTGTGCCAGAGGCAGGACGCTTGCCCTTCGCATGCTTTGCCTAAGTTGGTGGTGAAGTGCAAAGGTGGTGGCCGAGCACGCTCCATCTGTGCAAGGGGCGGGGTCCTCACCCTCTGAGAGCTCTGCCTGGGCTGGCAGCGGAGTGCACTCTGTCTGTGTAAGGGGCTGGGCACTTACTCTGCAAGAGCTCTGCCTAAGTTGAAAGCAGAGCGCAAAGCTGGTGGCGTTGCGCACTCAGGCTGTGCCAGAGGCAGGGGGCTGGCCCTGTGCAGGCTTTGCCTAAGTTGGCAGCGAGTGCAAAGCTGGGGGTGGAGCGTGCTCAGTCTGCACAAGGGGCGGGGCCCTCACCCGTGCTCTGTGAGGGCTCTATGCTGGCCGTGGAGCTCAGTGTCAGGGGAGGGGTGCTCACCTGGCTAGGGTTCCGTCTGGGCAGGAGTGTAGGACACACTGGGCTGAGGTTCTATACTGGTATCAGGGATGAAGCGGGGAGTGGGGTCCCATAGCTTGCACTCACAGCTCGAGGACCTGAAGCGTGGGATCCTGGGACGCTGGGTTTGGGCTCTGCTTAAGAGGCTCAGCTCCTCCGGAGGTCTGTCTGATGTGCTCCCACTGAAGTCATCTGGGACCCACGTCGCGGTACCGCGTTGCTCACTGCTTGGGCACGGTGGTGGCTCCAAGTGGGTTAGAGCTGGCAAGAGGCTCCCTGGCCAGGTCCGGGGGTGCTGCCCGAGGTTAGTCCGGATGTTGGTGGGGCAGCACTCCTGGCCGCCTTCGCTCCCCTCTACAAGATGGCGTGCTTTCTGCGCCAAAGCTAAACCGGCGTGGGGTGCCCATGGCGAGCCCAACCTGCCAGGCCCAGGTATTCCTGAGATATCTATCTGTCCCTCACTCACCCACGCACCCACCACCCACTTCCACACACGTTCCTCTCGCTTCTTTACTCTGTCACACTCTCCCTCTCCCTGCTGTCCTGTCGGCCATCTTCTGAATTCTAATGTATAGATCTTAATGTAACAAAATAGTTTCAAATCCGACATTGCAAGTAATCTTTAGGAAATTTCTACTTGTTGAGTTTGAGTGTGATTTCAAAGAAGAATATCCACAATTATCTAAAAAAGGCATTAAATATTCTCTTTCTAATTAAAAATCTATATGATGCTGGATTTTCTTCATGTATTTCAACTAAAACAACATATTGTGACAAACTGAATGCTGAAGCAGATATGAAAATTTACCTGTCTTCTATTAAGCCAGATATTAAAGAGCTGTGCAAAAATGTAAAACAATTTCACTTATTAATTTTTTGGTTTCTGGGAATATTATTTGTTCATGAAAAATAGTCTATATATTACCATATAATTAGATTATTATTGTTATTTTAAATAAATTAATAATTAAATTTCCTGTTTTAATTCTAATATGGTAAATATCTATAGATACACTGAGCCTGTATAGCTCAGTTGGTTGGAGCATCATCCCATGCACCAGACGGTCGTGGGTTCAAGTCCCACTCAGGGCACATACCTAGGTTGCGCGTTCGATTTCAGTCGGGGGTATATAGGAGGCAACTAATCAATGTATCTCTTTCATCAATGTTTCTATCTCTCTTTATCTCTCTCAAATCAATAAAAAATAATAAAAAAGAAACCTGAGAACAAAATTTCAATGACTGCAATAATAAAGTATAACTGGCTTTTTCCTAATACATGTAAAAAGGTATTGAGGAAAGATTTCTAACTAGACAGCTATGTTTTAAATTATTTTTACATTTTAACTATGTTTTCCTACTTTAAAAATCTGGCAGAACATCTCTTTGCCCACCAAGTTGCAAACTCCACATAAGCAGAACTAGGTATGTCTTGCTATTTACTACCTTTCCTGTGACACATAATCTTCACTCAATAAATGTTTTTTGAATGAAAAGTGGGGAAATGTAATTCTAAACTCAATGTATGTAAATGCAATACATATAATGCATACATGTACATATCTACATTTCTTAAATATTACCAAATATGATGATTTTGCTTCTTTAAAAAAAATCAGTACTCCAAATTCAAGGGATGAAGTATTTTTTCTTTCAAGAACCACTGACCCATAGAGGGATAAAACTCAGTAAAGTATAACTTAATTTTGTTCCTGAAACTATTTGTTCCCATCCTCTAAATTTAATGACCAGGTCCACAAGATTGTACTTAATGAACATATCAACTTAAAATACATTTTACAGT
Organism: Myotis davidii; assembly: GCF_000327345.1. Classification (NCBI taxonomy): domain Eukaryota; kingdom Metazoa; phylum Chordata; class Mammalia; order Chiroptera; family Vespertilionidae; genus Myotis; species Myotis davidii. The sequence goes on from NW_006287671.1 coordinate 238,141, forward strand.
AGAAAAAAGGAGGAGCCAGGAAAGGTATGCATATGAGAAGAATAGGAAAAGGGAGAAACAATGCAAAGGCAAATGAGATTTTACATATAACCCTTTTAAAAATTTTCTGACATTCTACAATGACTTTTACTTGCCCCAAATAAATTTAGTCCTTAAACACGTTATTTTATAAAAGCAGTGTTATGTACCTGGCATTTCTTCAGCTCTCGCTTCAGTTGGTTAACTCTAATATGCTGTGGTCCTTCTTCCAGGTTTCCAATGCCGCAGCTGCCTCTGAATGAGCTGGGAATCACCTTCCTGACCTCCTGGGTCATGTTAAACCACTCCTGCAGCTTCTGTTGCTGCTTTTGGTTTAGACTGACAGTGTCCTTTAACTCCACCAGGAGAGTGAAGGCTTCCTCTATACAATGTTGGTAACCCAGACATTCTCCTTGGAGCTGAGCTACTTGTTCCTCGAGAGAAAGGATCCTGTTGTCAGGAGTCCCCTCTCGATGGATCTGGCTGGTTTGGCTATTACTAGCCTGATGACTTTGCAAAGCTTCTCGAAGCAACTTAATCTCAAATTCCATTTCATCCATCCGGTCTGACTCAGGGCTGAAGTTTAAGGTGGGTTTGTTCCTGATGTTGCGTGCTCTATTGGCATATTTGAGAGAATTTAAGGATTCGTCAAAATTGAAGGACGATGGGCTGACACAAGTAATCATGACAGTCTTGGCGGTGCCTCCCAGGGAATCTTTCAGAAGCCGGGTAATTTTAGCGTCCCTATATGGAATATGTGAACTCTTCCTGCGTGGGTCCCCAAGAGCGCTTATTACATTTCCTAAAGCCAGCAACCCACTGTTGATCTGAATGGATTCTTTGAACCGTTCACCAGTATTCCCTGTTTTCGTTACTCTTTCTGATCCAGCCAAATCCACAAAATGGAACTTTGAGACAATTTGCTGGCGGGAAGACCATGATCCATCTTTAGCTGCCTCTGTATTTTTTTCAGCTTGACAAATGCTGATTGTAAAAATTGCATGTGATCTACTGGAGTGTTCATTCATTTGGGTGGTACTTGTACGCCTGGCTGCATTCCCCATCTCCAGGAGGCTCATCACTTCATCTGCACTCTCCACCTGGCATTCCTTGGCCCCGACAATCACTTAAAACAGCAAGTTTTTAAGTCAAGTTTTAATCAAAATCCAGTACAGTCAAATTAACCACATAACAGTTATTTGCTAGACTGCCCAGCTAAAACATTCCCTTTAAAAAATCAATAGTGCCCTAGCCGGTTTGGCTCAGTGGATAGATCATTGGCCTGTGGACTGAAGGGTCCTGGGTTTGGATTCCAGTCAAGAGCACATGCCTTGGTTGCAGGCTCCCAGGGCCCTGATAGGGGGCATGTGGGAGGTAACCAATGGATGTGTTTCTCTCACTTCGGTGTTTCTCTCTGTTTCTCTCTGTCTCTCCCTCTCTCTCTAAAAATCAAAGGAAAAATATCCTCGGATGAGGATTTAAAAAAAAATCAATAGTATTTCAAACAATAGTAACAGCAGCAACATTAATTAACTTTAGAGAATGTCCCAAAAGGGACATTTTACAGAGAGTGCTCAATTTGATGTTTAAATTCTAAAAGTACATAGTTTTTAACGATCTGGTTTCTTTGCAGTCACACATCATATGCAATTCTTTAAACCAGCTAATAAGAGAAAAACTCTTAATTTCAGTATTTGATTTGGAGAAGCTAATGGATTAATTAAAAGATAATAAATTAGCCGAAACCGGTTTGGCTCAGTGGATCGAGCGTCGGCCTGCGGACTTAAAGGTCCCAGGTTCGATTCCGGTCAAGGGCATGTACCTGGGTTGCGCGCACTTCCCCAGTGGGGGATGTGCAGGAGGCAGCTGATCAATGTTTCTCTCTCATCGATGTTTCTAACCCTGCCTCTCTGTAAAAAATCAATAAAATATATATTTAAAAAAAGATAATAAATTAATTAAATATATAACTCAAAAGAATTAATCATCCCTGGCCAGATGGCTCAGTTAGTTGGAGTGTCGTCCCATACACCAAAAGGGTGCAGGTTCAATTCCCGGTCAGAACACATACCTAAGTTTTGGATTCAGTCCCCGGTCAGGGTGAGAAGGGAGGCAATGGATTGATGTTTCTCTCTCACATCAGTATTTCTTTCTCTCCCTTCTTCTCTCTCTAAAATCAATAAATGTATCCTTAGGTTATTTGCTAGACTGCCCAGCTAAAACATTCCCTTTAAAAAATCAATAGTGCCCTAGCCGGTTTGGCTCAGTGGATAGATCATTGGCCTGTGGACTGAAGGGTCCTGGGTTTGGATTCCAGTCAAGAGCACATGCCTTGGTTGCAGGCTCCCAGGGCCCTGATAGGGGGCATGTGGGAGGTAACCAATGGATGTGTTTCTCTCACTTCGGTGTTTCTCTCTGTTTCTCTCTGTCTCTCCCTCTCTCTCTAAAAATCAAAGGAAAAATATCCTCGGATGAGGATTTAAAAAAAAATCAATAGTATTTCAAACAATAGTAACAGCAGCAACATTAATTAACTTTAGAGAATGTCCCAAAAGGGACATTTTACAGAGAGTGCTCAATTTGATGTTTAAATTCTAAAAGTACATAGTTTTTAACGATCTGGTTTCTTTGCAGTCACACATCATATGCAATTCTTTAAACCAGCTAATAAGAGAAAAACTCTTAATTTCAGTATTTGATTTGGAGAAGCTAATGGATTAATTAAAAGATAATAAATTAGCCGAAACCGGTTTGGCTCAGTGGATAGAGCGTCGGCCTGCGGACTGAGGGGTCCCGGGTTCGATTCCGGTCAAGGGCATGTACCTGGGTTGCGGGCGCATCCCCAGTGGGGGATGTGCAGGAGGCAGCTGGTCGATGTCTCTCTCTCTTCGATGTTTCTGACTCTCTCTCTCTCTCTCTCTCCCTTCCTCTCTGTAAAAAATCAATAAAATATATTAAAAAAAAATTCCTTGAAATTATATATGATCTTTCTTCTAACAACTCCCTAAGTATAGATGTAAATTTTATCATGCTTAATTGATTTATATACACTACAAAATAACTGTTTCAATTTCAGATTTTAATTAAAAGCAATAAAAGTCAAAAAATCCATATAAAGAATTAATCATCCCTGGCCAGATGGCTCAGTTAGTTGGAGTGTCGACCCATACACCAAAAGGGTGCAGGTTCAATTCCCGGTCAGAACACATACCTAAGTTTTGGATTCAGTCCCCGGTCAGGGTGAGAAGGGAGGCAATGGATTGATGTTTCTCTCTCACATCAGTATTTCTTTCTCTCCCTTCTTCTCTCTCTAAAATCAATAAATGTATCCTTAGGTGAGGATTAAAAAACAATTAGTAATAGATTCATTTTTAAAAAATAGTCTCTCATGAATTTTGTTACTATTCAAGCTCTCTTTAGGTTTAAGTTTTTTTTTTTTTATATTGTGGAGTCACAACTAATGACAGATGAAAATTTTAGTATAAGTAAAGGTATTCATTTTATTTTATTTTATTTTATTTTAAATATATTTTATTGATTTTTTACAGAGCGGAAGGGAGAGAGATAGAGAGTTAGAAACATCGATGAGAGAGAAACATCGATCAGCTGCCTCCTGCACATCTCCCACTGGGGATGTGCCCGCAACCCAGGTACATGCCCTTGACCGGAATCGAACCTGGGACCCTTCAGTCCGCAGGCCGACGCTCTATCCACTGAGCCAAACCGGTTTCGGCAAAGGTATTCATTTTAAAAGCAGGTGTGCCCTACATAATATCAGAGTGCAAGGTAAACAAATGAAATGGCAATTCAAAACAAGCAGAAAATTTCTATTTCAATGGCAGAATAAGAACAAGTAACCTAAGCTTACTATTACCACATATTTATACACAAAATTTTCAAAAAAGACTAGGTAGATTTCAGATTTGAATCAAAGCAGTAAAGCTCCTAATTCTGAGGTCAAATTACAATGGTGTACTTCCTTTTTAATCAGATCCCATCATGCCACTGTTTCTTTGAAAAATAATCATTTTGCTTATATTATTTCCACCATGAAACCTTTTTTAACAACCTGGTTCATTTAAAGTTCTAAAGTACCTGTACTACAGACAATGCTAAAATATCAGCAATTATAAAATATGATAATATAACTATAAATTATAGCATAAATTTTATATAACTTTTCTAGTGTTAGGGTATAGCTTAGTACTAGATAAGGTTCTCAAGCCCAGCTGCAAATCACCTGAGAGGGAGCTTTATAAAAAAGAAACTACCTGTGCCCAGGTCCCATCCCAGACTAATCTACACTAATAAAAGACAAAGATGCTAATTGACCGTAACCTTGCTACGCCCCCAAGCCACGCCCACCAGCCAATCAGAGCGACTATATGCAAATTAACCCAACCAAGATGGCAGCTGGCAGCCATGTAGCTGGAGGCTTGGTTGCCCCAGCGATGGAGGAAGCCAAGCTTCCCGCAGGCCCTGGCCGGTTCTGAGTTCCACTCAAGGCAAAAAGTTTCAATTATAGAATATAAACAAACCCAAGATACCTGCTTCCAGCCAGCCTCCACTGGGAGCTTGGGTGACTGGGGACTGTGGCCAGCCTGCAAACAGCCATCAGCCATTCACCCAGGTTGGCCAGGCACCCCAGCAGGACCCCCCTCCCTGAAGGGGGGGTGGCAGCCTGAAAACAGCCCTCAGCCCCTCACCCAGGCTGGCCAGGCACCCCAGTGGGGACCCCCCCCCTGAAGGGGGTGTGGCCAGTCTGCAAATGGCCCTCAGCCCCTCACCCAGGCTGGGCAGGTGCCCCAGTGGGACCCCCACCCTGATCCAGGACACCCTTCAGGGCAAACCAGCCGGCCCCCACCCATGCACCAGGCCCCTATCCTATATAATAAAAGAGTAATATGCAAATTGACCCTAACAGCAGAACGACTGGGAATGACTGGTCACTATGACACACACTGACCACCAGAGGGCAGACGCTCAATGCAGGAGCTGCCCCCTGGTGCTCAGTGCGCTCCCACAGGGGGAGCTCTGCTCAGCCACAAGCCAGGCTGCCGGCTGCCAGTACAGCGGTGGTGGTGGGAGCCTCTCCCGTCTCCTCAGCAGCGCTAAGGATGTCAGACTGCAGTGTAGGCCTGCTCCCCGCTGGCAAGTGGGCATCCCCCAAGAGCTCCCAGGCTGCCGGAAGGATGTCTGACTGCCAGCTTAGGCCCAATCCCCCGGGGAGCAGGCCTAAGCCAGCAGGTGGTTATCCCCCAAGGGGTCCCAGATTGCGTGAGGGCACAGGCCGGGCTGAGGGACTCCCCTGAGTGCACAAATTTTTGTGCACCGGGCCTCTAGTTCATTAGAATTTCTGAAAAGTAAGGCCCAGAAACCAGTACTTTAAAAAAATATATTTGTATTGCTTTCAGAGAGGAAAAAAGAGGGAGAGATAGAAACATCAATGATGAGAGAGAATCATTGATCAGCTGCCTCCTGCACACCCCACACTGGGGATCAAGCCTGCAACCAGGCATGTGCCCTGAACAGGAAGAAATTTTAGTGACCTCCTGGTTCACAGGTTGACACTCAACCGACCGAATGGCAGCAGAACGACCAGAATGACCAGTGGCTCTGCCGTGCACTGCAGCGGCCATCCAGCCCGATCAGGGGCAGGGCCTGCCATCCAACCACCCACAGCCCTTCCCCCTGCTGCCCCGACCCGATCGCCCAGCCCATCATCACTGAAGTGTGACCTTCAGAAATTCTAAGTAAGTAAATGCTCTCCAGGCTTCATAGTCCAGAAATCTGAATGACAAGTGATCAGGAGGAAAACTGCTCATGGTCTGGACCATCAGTCAGGTGTCCAGGAGAGGTGCCCAGCACAACCACCATCTTCCTGCATTCTCTCTCCACTGCTTCCTACCAAAGAGGGCAGCCACATCACACCATAGCCTCTCTTTAGGGGGTTTGTCAGCAGGGAACTAAACCGCATTACCTATCTAGGGGGAGGCTTAGAAACAGAAGCTGTAAGTGTCCCTGACACTAAAGTGCCTTTGAAGCTTAGCACCAATACTTTTTAAAAAGCTTCAAAGGTGGTGCTAATTGTGCCGCTTCCAGGTTGGATACCAACCATTGCTTCACACAAAGGACTCAATAAATATGTCAAAGAAGTGCATGTTGTAAGACATTATGTCAGATATATGGCAATTTGTCTTAACATAATTTGTTATATCCTGCAAAAAATTTTTGCAGAATTGATATTAGTCAGGGAATATTTTGATTGTTAAGTTTATCAGGAATGACAATGTACCCTCCATACTGTGAGATAATTTTAAAATAAATTTATTATTTTTGTAATTTTTAATAAAAGATAAAAATATTCAGTAAATATATTTCACGATACAAAAGCTCAAAACTCCAGTCAGAATTCTGTTCAGAAAAAAATAGCTATACAGGGAACTAAACCGCATTACCTATCTAGGGGGAGGCTTAGAAACAGAAGCTGTAAGTGTCCCTGACACTAAAGTGCCTTTGAAGCTTCAACTCATCCTAAAGCCAAGAGCGAACGTGTACACACCCTGCAAAGATCTTTGACACTAATAACTCCCCGCCCCCGCTTCCCCACATCAGGGGTGGGCGGCTGGACCCCACTCATGCACGAATTCATGCACCGGGCCTCTAGTAATTTCATAAACTACTATGTATGCTTTCTAAAAACAAAACAAAACAAAAAAACAATTTCTCCAAATGTCCAGGGACGAGCTTTACTGCCCCCTGCAGGCTGCTGTTTCAATGACTATAGCCATCTTACTTTCCTAGCTGCTAGGAAACTCCCTCAAGGAGTGACTCCATCACCAGGACCCTTTATCTCCTGGAAGGTTCTACTACATGTGTTTCTTAGGAGAGGAAAACATCCAAGAACAGCCACTTGTTATTAATAATAGTGAAAATTTTGAAACAGCCTAAATATCCAACAATGGAACAATAGTTAAAAAAATTATTATAATACATTCAGAAGACAAATTACCACCTGACCACCAAGAGTCACAAGGCTGAAAACTATTTAAAGCCATGTGAAAATGCTCACAATACAAATATTAAGTGAAAAAATAAGATGTAATACTGTATGTGGGGGATCGCAAGTACATTTAAAAAAACAACTCTGCCGAAACCGGTTTGGCTCGGTGGATGGAGCGTCGGCCTGCGGACTGAGAGGTCCCAGGTTCGATTCCGGTCAAGGGCATGTACCTGGGTTGCGGGCACATCACCAGTGGGAGATGTGCAGGAGGCAGCTGGTCGATGTTCCTCTCTCATCGATGTTTCTAACTCTCTATCTCTCTCCCTTCCTCTCTGTAAAAATCAATAAAATATATTTAAAAAAACAACAACAACAAAAAAACAACAACAACTCTACTTGCATAGAAAAGAAAACACAACAATAAGAGAAACTATTTTGGGTTCTGGGATCAAAAATAATCTTTTATTTTCTTCCTCATACTTTTTTATGTTTTCAAAGTATTTTATGTTGAATATTTTTCCTTTCAAATAAAAGAAGCATAAAGTATTATTCTTTAAAATACTTGCATTTTAACCCTCCCCTTCTAACCGTCTCCTCTTTCCAAACAAATGGATATTTAATGAGATTAATGGTTGTAAACACAGAAAATCAGACCTTGAGAAGCTCAACAAAGGACAGGTAACTGTTTATACGGAGAAGCAAACACATAAACTCTCTACTAAAAAAAAATAAGGAAGCAATAGGTATGCTGGGACAAAAATCAAAGAACAAAGGTGAGCTCTAGATAAACCTGGCTGAACACCAAAGGGAGAAGCCATCCCCTATCTTGGGGTAACTGAGAGGGGAAAAAAAGTACAAAAATTAATCTAGTCTCACTTAAGGTCAGTGTTGGGAGTGGAAGGAAGTGGGGCATTTTTAGGAACTAAGTATTATCTTGAATTACAACTTAATAGCATCATCTTGCCTAACAGTTGAACTTCTACTTTTCACCTGGGCATTTTAACTAATATTGTTAATCAATAAGATATTCAATTTTAGCCATAACCGGTTTGGCTCAGTGGATAGAGCGTTAGCCTGCGGACTGGGGGGTCCCGGGTTCGATTCCGGTCAGGGGCATGTGCCTTGGTTGCGGGCACATCTCCAGTGGGGAGTGTGCAGGAGGCAGCTGATCGATGTTTCTCTCTCATCGATGTTTCTGACTATCTCTCTCCCTTCCTCTCTGTAAAGGGTTAATAGAATACATTTTTTTAAAAAAGATATTCAATTTTAAAGTAAAAACAAATTCATTTTGCTTCTATGTGTTTCAAAAGCTTCTTTGGAATGTATCCAGAAACTGAATTAAATCATATCTATTTGCTAAAGAAGGCTATCTAGTAAGTAGGCTACTTTACCTGTGTTTCCTTTTTCATCTTCTCGGATGTGAAGATCCTTCACAGATGTCTCCAATTCTAAAAGATCTCTTAGGTCTTCCTTATATACTTCTATATAAGAAACTTTTATTTTAAAGTCAGTGCTAGGATTTTCAGAGATGTTTTGAAATATTTCTTGGATAGCTCGAGGAATGATACCCTTTTGACCTTCTACAACTGAAGCTGAAATTTTAGAAAAAAGAAAAAAAAAGCACATATGAAACTTAAAATATAAGAAAAGCTACAACATGAAATTGACAAACAATAATTTTCTTAAAATTCTCTATACTATAAATCTTTTAAACCATAGCTACAAAATTCATAGTTAAAAGTTTGCACATGCATGCCCTTACTCAAAATTTACTCATGCATTCATTCAACAAATATTTATTTAGTACCTTCTTTTTGCCAGGCAGTATTCTAAGACCTGGGAACCATTAGTCAACAAAACAGAAGAAAAAAAATCCCTGCCCTTATGGGACTGTACTGAAGATAGACAACAGCAAAAAAGAGTAACTGATAAGTGAATTAAATGGTACCGTATTTGCCGGCGTATAAGACGATTTTTTGGCCCTGAAAAATATGCCTCCAAGTGGGGGGTCGTCTTATACGCCAGGTACACTTCAGATAGACTGCCCATAGTGCTTGCCCCGTGCCATAGTGGCTTCCCGACGCCCGCCCACTTCATTCCACATACCG